>NW_028327183.1:40250257-40553288 GCF_987537825.1 Furipterus horrens
GCAAAGATTACATCCACCATTGCTAGGGAAAATGAAATGACAGGTAAAAGCTGGGTCCACTGGATCTTCCCAGCTCCTCTCATGGGGCCAGTAGATTCCTGGCAGAGGAGTCTTCCTTGCCTCCAGTCTCACTCCCCACCACTGATCCCCCACCCTCCACTGTGACCCCAAGATGGGTCCAAAATCTAGTCACACCATTCATTCATGCCTCTTGTAAGCCATGGTTGCCACCTACTCTGTGGCCACCCCACGCCAGGTGTGGGGGACAGAGGGATGAGTCAGACCTAGACCTTGCCCTCACACACCCTTAGGTTGGGGGGGGCACAGGAGGGTGGGGCGTGGACACACATAATCAAGAAGGCAAGTAAAGGTGACAACTTACAGGCAAGTGTGTCTGCAGGATTGTCAGATGAAAATAAGTTACAGGACAAAGGGTATAAGTGCATGGGAAAAAAAACCCCACAGAAATAAAAACCAGCAGAATGCAAAGTAATATTTTTAAGGCAGTGCGATAAAAAAGAAAAACAACTTTAAAAAAATGGAAAGATGGTGTAACGAAACAGACTTTTTAAAATCAGTAAAAGCAGACATCAAATTGTTCATATAAGTTACCTCAGAGGGTGATTTATAAAGCATTCCATTTTTAAATTTTGCTTCTGCATTAAAAAAAAACATCAAAATCACCGATATTCACAATGGGCTCCTCCACTACAGGCCACATTCTTCGTGCTTTCTGGATTATGATCTCACCAGACAATGATAATGAGGACTTCTGAAGGAGGCTTTTACATGTAAGCCAGAAGCAGTATAGAAGTACCATATTTTACAGGGAGGCAGGGAGTATGGGGCGGCCTAGGGAGAGGGGCACGAGGTCAGAGGAGAGGAGGCTGGCCCTCTAAAGGTGCCAGATATCTGAGACCCTGAAGCAGGACCACTATCTTCACCTGGCTCACCCAACCCTTTACATTCCTGCAGATTCAAGAGGCCTGCTCATCCATTCCAGTTCCGTCTGAATCAGAGCTCTGGTCCCTTCCAGGAAACATGGAGTGGCCTGTCCTACCCCACCTGGGCCAACCCTTAGACCCCTCACCAATGAGCATGCGGTATTTGTGTGGGTGCCGAGCATCTTCAATGACAGGAATAATGTTGGTCCTCTTCTTGGCCAAGTTAATGAGGTCACGGCCAGAGCGGTGGGAGAATTCAACTGCATAGACCAGACCGTCCTGAAATAAGTCAAATAATAGTAACAATGATACTAGTTCTCATGTATGGAGCACCTACTTTGGGCCCATACATTGCATGCAGCAACTCTTCAAACCCCCCAATCAAAATCTGACCATTTTAACAACTATTGTTATTATGTCCATTTTAAAGATGGATAAACTGAAGTCCAGAGATATGAAGTCACTGGCCAAAGGTTATTCACTCCCAGTCTGCCTGATCTGAAAGCCCAGGCCCCCAATACAGGCTTAAAACCAGGAACCTAGAGCAGAGATGAAGCCTTCGCAGCTAAGAGTATTTGCAATGGGCCAGGCACTGGTTAAGCACTTTACAGGGACTAAATCATTCATCTTCACAACTCTTTTCCAGAAGGGTAAACTGACGCTCAGAGAGATTAAATACCTTGCTGAAATCCACATCACTGTTAAATGCCTCCACCACAGCCTCGGGTTTATAATCTATGGTTATGTAGATGAGCTAGGGGTCATAAGTGAGATGCACAGGTGTCCTCTATACAGGCAGCCTGCACAGCCACACAGAAATGCAGGCCCAGAAACTGAGAGCTCCTGTTCTTTCAAGAGAATCCAGGAGATCAGATTTTGGGGGCATACATTTTTAAAAAGGGCAATCAAATCAAGTAGTTTTGATATCTACACACTCATTCTGGGCCTGGCTAACAATGGTTACCTGGATGCCCAGGCCCCTTTTTCTCAGGGCCAAGGACTTAGGAGTGAAGCTGAATAAGGTTTTGGATTCAAGCTGCTCCTTTCATTCACAGACATTCTGAGAGGGAGGGGCCTTGCTCCAGCCATGCAGTATAGGGCAGTGGCCAGCACCTGACTCCAGGTGGGCAGAGGAGGCAACCTTTCTCTCCCTCCCACCTCACCACTAGCCTTTACTCATATCCAAGCCCCACACCTCCATCCACTCACCGGGCCTACAATGTCAGAGACGTGGGAGACGGTGGTGCCCGAGGCAGCCCCGAGGTAGAGCACCTTGGCCCCTGGCTTGATGTGGATCTGGTCCACACCTCCTAGGATTGCTGCTGCCAGCTTGGAGCGGAAGGGGTTCCAGGCACGGTACTCTATTTTGTCATCTCCCTCCTGGGCCGGAGAGATGGGGATGGAAGTCAGTGCCAGACTCTTCTGCAAGCCCCACTGCTTCACCCTAGGGACCTCAAAGGGACTCAATCATTGTACAAGGATCAAATGTGGGTACATATCAGTGACCACGACAGAGGCAGTCTCTGTACTCTCACGGAAGTCACTGACTCAGGGAAAAGGGCCAGCAACAGACAATAAACCCAGAGACAAGATCGTACCAGATAATGGCAAGATCTACACATTCATTCCACAAGCATGTACAGTGCCAGCACATACTGCGTGCAGACCCTACAGCAGCACTGGGGATTCACAGTGAACGAGACAAAGACCCCTGCCCTGAAAGATTAAGTACGCACTGACCTGACTAACACACACACACACACGACATAGTAGTCAGTGACAGGTACTAAGGAAAAGTAGTTATGAAGTACAGGGAAAGGGACAGGTGAAAATGAGAAAGGGTGGCCAGGGAAGAGCCAAGTAGCAGACCTGATGGAGGTGAGGGGCCACTCAAGTTATCTGAGGGGAAGCTCGTTCTAGGCGGCAGAAAAGGCAACAGAATGGCCCTGAGGCAGGAGTGCGCCTGGCCATAAAGAAAATGATATGGAATAGTAGGACAAAGGATTGCTAATGAGGGCTATTTTCAACAGACAGGGTGGTGTAAGGTGGCCTTTGAGAAAGACAAGGTGACAACCAGACATGCTAGTGATGAGAGGGAACCAGCACCACACAGAGCTGGGAAAAGAGTCCTATAGGCAGAGAGGACAGCAAGGTCAGTGGGCTGGAAGACACTCAATCAGGGGGACAGTGGGAGGAGGTGAGGCCAGGGAGTGGGAAGGGAAACTAGAATGTGCAGGCTCTTCCAGGTCATACTTGGAACATTAACCTGAAGGCAACAGGAGTCACAGAAGGCATGTGGGGAGAGGAGTGCATGATCTGAACTTATGACGCCCAGCTGTCCTGGGTAGGATGCGTGGTAGAGGCAGGGAGACCAGATTGCCAGTTACAGCATCAGCTGGGGCCCTGGCGGCTTTGAGAGGGGCCCAGGTCTCACCGAAATTGAGACTCTCTTCTCTCCATAAACTGATTCTCCAGGGACCAGATTCTTGGTGACCAGTGCATCTTCCTTTCCTCGACAAATGAAAACACCTGGGTGAAGGGATCAGAGCAGCAGTGAGGGCTCTGGGCCCCACCCCACCCCACCCTCAGCAGGCTCCCTGACTTTCTCACTCACCCTCATGCCGGTGAGGTTCTACCATCACATTTTTCCCCGACTGATTTCCTCTTTTTCCTCCCCGACCACGACCCCGGTTACCTCCAGACTGGAATCCACCACCTACAAGGGAGAGATGCAGTGAGAGGGAGACCCCGTATCTCTTCCCTCTCCACTCCTCGAGCCCAGAGAAAGCCTCCTCCATCACATCTCCCCAAATTCACTCACCTCTTCCTCCTCCTCCTCCTCCTCGCCCACGGCCTCTGAAGCCTCCACCACGACCTCGGCCCCCACCAAAGCCACCTCGGCCCCCACCAAAGCCGCCTCGGCCTCCACCTCGACCGCCACGGTCACCAAAGCCCCCTCGGCCACCAAAGCCACCCCCACGGGGACTGAAACCTGTGGTGGAAACAGAAACAGAAGTCAGAGAAACGAAGCTTGAAGAGTTACTCCTATACTTCACAATTCTGCTCAGGAGAGAAAATGGAGAAATGTGCACCAGGAGGCATGTCCATGAATGTCCACTGCAGACGAACGATCAGGATTAACAAAAATGTCCACTGGCACAATGGACAAAAAAATAAGGAGGGGGGAAATATTCATGATCAGAATGAAAACGACCTATAATTATTTGTCAAAGATGGATAAATCTTCAAATCAAAGTGTTAAGTGACAAAGCAAGTCCAAGGAAACCACATCCATAAAATTCATTGTTTTCAATAGTAATTAGTCTGCCAAACACTGAGTGTGTGAGTGTGACCACCGTGGCAGCAGGTTTCCCCAGACCCTGGAACCATCTTCCCATCTTCCTATGTCTGACCTTGTGTCTGGAACAAAAGTGCCAACACCCAAACAGAGGGGAGGTTGGTACGATGTCTTTCCTGCTAACTGATCTGCTTCCCAGACTGCAGAAGTCTCTGCCAACTCAGGGAAAAAAAGAAGGAAAAAAAAAAATTGTGCTTTAAGGATAGGCAACAGCTCGTAAGCAGTTTAGGGCTTATCAACAAGATTGAAAGTTTAGGGGGGAAAAAGATTCAGAGACTTCATTTTCATTACTTCAAGATAGTGCAAACGTTCTTCACTGAGCACATAACGATGTTGGAAGCAAACAGAATTCTCTTGGTGCTAACAGATTCAATACCTGACTGCTGACAGTTTCAAAAGCTCAGTAGTAACAATAAGAAAAATCACCAATTCGAAAACAACAGTGTGAAAATTAGTGATTTAAAATGATCTGACTTGATGTAAACTATTCAATAGAAAATTTGTTAAAGTTTTTGTAAAGATGTGTTATAGTTACATCCTATGAAAGCTTCATGCATCTTAATGGTGTTATAAAGATGAACATGTATTAACTTTTTAATGGCTATTCCTAATTTGATCATTAACAATTAACAGTTTCAAAACTCCTACACATAAACAAGAGTCATTTACCTTTTCTTGTCCCGTCCCTCTATATACTACTGCCTGTGTGACAGCTAGTGGTGCCTTATTTATTTATTTATTTATTTATTTATTTATTTATATTGATTTAGAGAGAGAGGGGAAGGGAGAAACATCAATTTGTTGTTCCACTTATTTATGCATTCATTGATTGATTCTTGGGTGTGCCCTGCTCGGGGAACAAACCCACAACCTTGGTGTATTGGGAGGACACTAACCAACTGAGCCACCTGGCCAGGGCCTAGTGACGCCCTTTTTAAAACAGAGCATCAGATCTCATTAGTCCCCTTTTCAAATCCCTTCAGTGATTTCCCATCACTTTCAAGTGAAATCAAAATTCCTTTTTCTGGCTCCCAAAGCCCTAAAGCAGTGGGTCTCACCTTTCGCTGATCCCTGGAGACTAGACATTCTTATTTAACTGTCTGGAGTGGGGGCCTGGGCATGGGAGCTTTTTCAAGTTGCCTAGGTTATCCTAATGTGCAGCCCAAATTAGGACCCACCACCACAGGGCTCTGCCTTCTGCTGATTTTTCTGACCTCACTCTCTCTATGCTGGGCACCATGCCCTTTCTCCCCAAGAATAAACACAGTTGCATTTTTATATGCCAATAATGACCTAACAGGAAGGAAAATTAAGAAAACAACCCCATTCACAATTGCGTCAAAAAGAATAAAATACCTAGGAATAAACCTAACCAAGGATGTAAAAGACCTGCACACAGAAAATTATAAAACACTGAAGAAAGCACATACCATGTTCATACATAGGAAGAATTACCATTAAAATGTGCACACTACCCAAAGCAATCTATAGATTCAACGCAGTCCCTATCAAGACTCCAATGGTGTATTTCACAGAACTAGAACAAATACTTCAAAAATTTATTTGGAACCATAAAAGGCCCCACATAGCGACAGCAATCCTGAAAAAGAAGAACAAAGTTGGAGGAATCACACTACCTAATATCAAAGTATTCTCCAGGGCCAGTTATAAAAAAGCCTGGTACTGGCATAAAAACAGACACATAGATCAATGGAACAGAATAGAGCCCAGAAATAAACTCACATCTTTATAGTTAATTAATATTCGGCAGAGGAAACAAGCAAATACAATGGGCTAAAGATAGTTTATTCAATAAATGGTGTTGGGAAAATTGGACAGCTATGTGCAGAAAAATGAAAGTAAACCACGTTCTTACACCACACACAAGAATAAATTCAAAATGGACCAAAGATTTAAATGTTAGACCTGAAACCATAAAATCCTAGAAGAAAACATCAGCAACAAAATCTTGAATATTGCTCATAGAAACTTCTTTATGGATATATCTCCTCAGGCAAGGGAAACAAAAGAAAAAAACAAATGGGACTACATCAAACTGAAAAGTTTTTGCACAGCAAAGGAAATCATTGACAAAATAAAAAGACAACCCACAGAATGGGAGAATATATTAACCCATCTGATAAGGGGTTAATATCCAAAATTTATAAAGTACTTACAAAATTCAACACCAAAACAACAAACAACTCAACTGAAAAATGGGCAAAGGACCTGAATAGACACATCTCCAAAGAAGTCATACAGATGGCCAATAGACATATGAAAAGATGTTCAACATCACTAATCATCAGAGAAATGCAAATTAAACCCACCATCTCACACCTATGAGAATGGCTGTCATTAATAAATGAACAAACAACAAGTGCTGGTGAGGATGTGGAGAAAGGGGAGCCCTACTGCACTGTTGGTGGGGATGCAGACTGGTGCAGCCACTGTGGAAAGCAGTGTGGAGATACCTCAAAAAGTTAAAAATGTAACTGCCTTTTGATCCAGCAATCCCACTTCTGGGAATATATCCGAAGGAACCCAAAACACTAATTCAAAAGAACATAAGCACCCCTATGTTCATTGCAGCATTATTTACAATTGCCAAGATAGGGAAGCAGCCCAAGTGTCCATCAGTAGATGAGTGGATAAAACAACTATGGGACACTTACGCAATGGAATTCTCCTCAGCCATATAAAAGAAGAAATTTTTACCCTTTGTGACAGCATGAATGGACCTGGAGAACACTATGCTAAGTGAAATAAGCCAGTCAGAGAAAGACAAATACCGTATGATTTCACTCATCTGTGGAATTTAATGAACAAACTGAACTAACAAGCAAAACAGAGACAGACTCATACATGGAGAGCAGGATGACAGCAAAGGCGGGAAGGGTTGGGGGGTACTGAGCAAACAGGAAAGAAGACTCACAGATATGAACAACGGTGTGGTGATTGCTGGGGAAAGGAGGGTATAAGGGGACTGAATAGTAGTGGGAAAAAATACAATAAAGATTAAATTTTTTAAAAAAAGAACAAACTCACTCTCCAGCTTCTCAACTTTTAACATCTTCTGTTCCTACTGCCTGGATCCTGTGAACACCTACTTGGCTCACCTACTCCTTCACTGCACTCAGGTCTCTCATAAATTTTCCTTCCTCAAAGGGCCTTCTCTGGCTATCCAACCTTTACCCCACCTTCTTTTTCTTCCTATCAATTACTATCCATGGCATTCTTAACATTATTACTGCCTGCCTCTCCCATTAGAATCAAGCTCCAAAAGGACAAGACTGTTTTAATTCTTTTGGTCACCACTGCAACCCCAGCACCCTGTACAACACCTAGCACAAAGCATGGGATCAAGGAAGTATTAACAACACTGTCAGGCAAACTAAGTAGGCAACGAGAGTGGGAAAAGAATTACAGGTAGGGGAACATTTTAGGGGGAGGTCAGCAGGGAGGGGGGAGGGGAGAAAGGGAGGGAGATGGTACAGGAATTAAGAATCATAGTAGGAGGGATTGGAGTAGACAGGAAGATGTTGAGAAGAACTATATGCACAACCAATGGGCATGGACTAATGGGGGGGCAACTGGAGGGAGGGGGGGTCACTGGGTGGAGGGGAACAAAGGGAAAAGAAACTGGGACAACGGTAACAGCATAATCAATAAAGCATATTAAAAAAAATAAAAGAACACTGTCTGCTGATGACTCTTAAACCTCTGGGTTCTGCCTCATGGAGAAAGCAGCCACTCCGTTCATTCAAGAAGCAGGTGATCGGATGGCGCTGGAACCCTGGTTCCTCCCCTGATGCAGTTCATGTATCCCATACAGGGGGACCACCACACCATTCGCAACCCTAGAGTAGGGAAGGTTCGTGAAGTCTTGAAAACATCTCAAAGACAGAAATACAGAGATAATACGTGCCCACCTCAAAGACTTGAAAAGATTAAGTGACTTAATATACACAAAGCACTTAATTTGTTGCCTGGCACACAGTTGAATATTAATATTATCAAACTCAAGGCAATGAGTGCTCCCTCCTACTGAGGAGAGAAACCACTAGGCCTAAGACACTCAACCCAGGCCTGACAGAACAGAGACCTGGGAAGTAGGGAAAGAGCATGGGGTACAGTGGGCACAAGAGTCACCTTTCAGTCCTAGATACTCAAAACCTATCTTAATCTATTTCAAGTTCTGGGGCTCCTAGAAAAGTGTATGGAAAGTAGCAATTCCTCACAAAAACACACGTTCACACACACACTTCTAGAAGTTTTGGGTGGAGGGACCCACAGACACTCCAGTTGAAAACGGCTCTCCTCCCACAGCCTTCCCCATCTCCAAAATGGCAACTCCATCCTTCAAGTCACACACACCAAAACTTCGTTGTCCTTGACTCCTCTCTCTCACACCCACAAACAAGCTGTTGGCTAGCCTTTAAAATCTATGCCCAAACTGTAATTTGTCAGCCAGGTTGACTGCTACCGCCCTGGTCCAAGCCACATCATCTCCTAGTAGATTATACCAACAAACTTCCTAATGATGTGCCAGCTTCCATCTGACTGACATGATGTGCCTCCCGAGAATCTCCCAAAGGCTTCATCTCTCATTCAGACTAAAATCCTCACTGAAGACATGACTCCTGACAACTTCTAAAACTTCATATCCTAACACAATAAAGGGAAGGGTTGGGAGGAACGTGGATACTCCATTCCGAGGAGAATCAGACCACAGGGTGCCTTCAGGCATGCCAGGGTCTCTGTGGGAGATACACAGCCTAGCACCTCCCACCCCCTCTAACAGCAGATCCTCAAATAGGAGGAGAAAGAGAACTTGGGAGGAGGCATGGATCCACAGATCCCCTTCACCAGATGACCCCATTTCTCCACAGGCTGAGAGGAAAAAAAAAAAAAAAGAACAACAAAAAAAAAAGCCTTGTACTAGAAAACTGATGCTGCCCTGACCAGGTGGCCCAGAGCTTGGAGTGTCATTCCATACACCAAAAGGTTGCGGGTTCGATTCCCTGGCAGGGCACATACAGGGGATGGGGGTGGGGGCAGCCAATCAATGTCTCTCTCTCTCTCTCTCCCTCAGATCAATTTTTAAAAATCTTCAAGTGAGGATTTTTAAAAAATTTTAAATTAAAAAACAAAAACAAAAAAAGAAACAAAACACAGATGCCTTTGGTCACAGTGCGACAAGTTGAAGGGAGGGATGCTGGCTGATTTAGGAAGAGCTGAGACACCAGGGATAAGGATCCTAATTATGTTACTCTTGAGAAAAAATATAAAGATAACATTTGAAACCAATTTTATTATATTTCAAGCACTGTACTTTTTCAACTTTATTGAGATATAATTGACACATCACATTGTGTAAGTTTTAAAGTGTACAAACCTGTTGATTTGCTACACTTACATATTGCAAAATGATTACCACTCAGTGCTATATTTTTTTAAACATGATCTTACTAAATTGAAACTGGGGGCCATTTTTTTTTTTTAAAGAGAAAACTGAGGCTCAGAGAGTAAAGCCACTTGCCCAAGGTCACGCGGTCAGTTAAGAAACAGAGCCAGGATGAAAACTTTGAACTGGGGCCCTTCTGCTGTCAAAGCCAGGGCTCTCAGCATTCCATGAAGGAGATGTGATAGGTTCATCAAAATCTGAAGGAAAATCGAACAAATAAAAGCATTCATGCCCTGTGACTACCTCCCTCCCTCACGCCACACTATTCCTATTCAGGGCTTGTGAAGTTTCACCTCACCGCGGACTTGAGAATAATTAGGTCTCAGATCTCCACTCCATCCTCAGGGACCCGCCCCCCTGGGAGAGTAGAAAGCGGGAAAATGGACCAGAGGGACACATACAATCAAGGAACAAGTCCTCATCCTCTTCGGCCCTCTCGAGAAGATACGCTGGGTTGGGGGTCAAGGGGACTGGGGTAGCAGCGGTGGCGGTGGGACTTCCTAGACTAAGCTCCTTAAGATTCTACACCTCCAAACCAAGAGAGATCCCCAAAACCTACGCCCAGAGAGTCACGACCCCAAATGCCTGGACCCAGACTGTGTGTAACACCGACTGTAGCCCTGCTCCAACATCCAAGAGCCTAATGAAAACCTCAATGAGACGAACCCCACTCAGGAACTCTCACCCGCAACCCCAGGCCAAAGACTCGACACATGACCGTGACCTCCGAAGCCAGTCACAAACCTCCCGACTCGAACCCTAGGCTCGGGATCGATCATAGGGCCGAACCAAGACCCTCTCCTAAACACCTAACCAGGACCCCTTCCCCACACCGGACCCAGGTCTCAGAACCCCCGCCCCCAAGCCAAGGCCCTGCACCCCACTTCCCACTTGGCCCCAGTCCCTGACTCCCGAACCCAAACCGGCTCTGCACCTGGCTTCATGGCGAGCTCGGAGCTGCGTGTATAGGGATTCTGCGGCGTCCGGGGCCCCACGAGTCCGGGGCTTTCGCACGTGTAAAGAAGCGCACGCACGCGCGGCTACGTGTGGCGTGTGACGCAATCACGTATCCCCGCCCCTTAGGGCCCCACCGCTACGCTGTGCGGACGGCGATTCCCGAGCTCCTGGCATTCTCGACTACCTTTGTGCAGCGGTCTTACGGTCTGTTCCCTGCCTCCCTCTTCAGCCTTCGCATGGGCAGTGCCCTCTCCCTCTCTTCCCTAGGACTAGTTAACTCCCTAAGATCCCCTCTGCTACACCCAGAAGCTTTCCATGACCCATTTCCACCCTCAAGAACATGGACCGACTCTGGACTCCCATTCATACCGTAGAAAAGCATTTACTGTGCGCCTGTCTGTACTAGACACTAGGCGCTAGGAATATAGCAGTGAACAGGACACGCAAATCCCCACCCTCCTGGAACTCATTCTCTACTGGGGAAACATACTCCAAAGAAGCCAGTAAGACATGTTGACTGTTAGAAGGCAATACGTGCTTTAGAGACAATAACAGCAGAGAAGGGGGATAGGAACCCTTGTGCAAAGGGTGAAATTTCTCATAAGGTGACCCAGGAACGCTTCAGGTGACGAGCAGAAAGCTACAATTGAGGAGTGAGGCAAGCACTTGCCTGGCGGAAGAGAGTTCCAAGGAAAGAGGATTGCAGGTGCAGAGACCCTGAGGTAAGGAGAATTGAACTGAGAAATTGAGTGTGGTTGGGGCAGAGTGAGCAGGGAAGAGTGGGAGGAGATGAAGGTAGAGAGGTGACAAGACAAATTGTGTGGGGCCTCCTGGGCCTTGGTGAGAACACAAAGAAACAGGATCTGACATGGGTCACTCTGGCTGCATGTAGGAAACAAGAGTGTAGGAGTAGGAATGGGAACAGGAAGACCATGGAGGGGCCTTTCTGCAATGGATCAGATAGGAGGCAAGGATGGACAAGATCAGGGTGCAGGCAGAGGAATGGGTGAGGAGTGAGCAGATTTTGCATAAGTGTTGAGAATTTTGTGCTTTGTAGTTTTATAATAATATTCATGCTTAAATATATTCTGCAAAACAAAACAAGTGCTACTATGAAAATCTACAGACAGCTTCCTGGAGAATCCAGAGGTCCTTCACTGTTGCGTCACTCCATACCTAAAACAGGGCCTGGCACAGAATGGGTGCTCAGTAAATGTTTGTCAGGTGAACGAACCTATGGTGTTTTGAGTCCTCTGGGATGGATGTTCCAGAGCCCAGAAACATTCTTGAAAATTTGTTTAAATATTAAAATGGAAAAATCTACTGAGTCTATTCTGGATTTCTAGGAGCTATGTTATATTTCAGGTGGCTCCAATCAGGATAATGTTACATACTTCTTATGCGTTTTACTATTTACCTTCCAATTAAAACTTTTTTTTTTCCTTAAAGGCCAAAAATACTCAGAGTACAGAGTACAGTGTAGATTTAAGGTTGCCAGCTCCATTTTCTGGAATTCTGGCACCATCTCCTGGTTTGGAGGTATTTCACCTGCCAACCTGCTCCTCAGACCTGAAATTAGCACTCTCAGATAGTAGTTAGTGGGTGCCTTCTGGTCTGTGCTGGGGATGCAGTGTTGGCTGAAATGGTCCTAGGCCTTGCCCTCCTGGAGCTGCCGGTCCGGTGTGGGTGTTAGCATGAGATCTTACAGGTTAAGGTCTCAGTCCCTCAAGACTGTCCGCACTTAAGACCGATGGCAAATCTAGGCCCTCACCTGACCAGCTGGCTGTAATTCAGTTCTCACAACCTTCTCCTCTGTTCAGTGATTTGCTAGAACATCTCATAAGACTCAGGAAAATGCTTTATATACTTTTACTGGTTTATTATAAAGGATGCAACTCAGGAACAGCCAAATGAAAGAGGTGCACAGAGCGAGGTGTGGAGGAAGCAGCATGGTGCTTCCATGCCTTTTTCAGGAGTGCCAGTCTTCAGGCACCTCAGTGTGGTCACCAGCCCAGAAACTCTTTGAACCTCGTTGTTTAGAATTTTTATGGAAGGTCCATTACACAGGAACAATTCATTAAATCATTGACCGTTAGTGATGAACTTGACCTCCAGCCCCCCTCCCTTTCCCAGAGGTGGGAGGTGATGAAATTCCAACCCTCTTAATCGCATGATTGGTCTTTCTGGAGAACATTTCAGCCTAATCCAAGACACCTCAAACTGAGCACATAGTAGGTGCTCAAACGTATTTATTGAATAAAGAGCGGTCACAGCAAAGTCATAAGGGTTAGTGTTGCATACACATTTCAGTGAAAAACTAAATTAGGACCAAGTATGCAAAGGGCTTCAGAAGCTGTTATGACTGCAACCTTAACAACGTGATTAAAAATATTTTAAACAAAATTTTAAATCCTACACTAAAGTAGAGAATGTAAGAAACCGCCACTTATGTATCACACAACCCCAACAATTATCAACTCTGTCAGCCTTATATATTGCATCACTTTTTTTTTCGTTATAGTATTTTAAAGCAAATCCCAATATTATGCCTGTTTACCCCTTATACTTAAGTATGCATCTCTTAAAAGAAAACATTTTCAGACATTATCACACTTATCAAAATTAATGAGAAATCCTTTTGATAATCTAGTAACATGTCTATATTTATATTTCCTCAATGATCTAAAACTGTGATTTTTAAAAATTGCTGCTTGTTGAAACCAGGGTCCTAACAAGTTCCCATCATTTGGTTGTTTTCTCAGTCTCTCTCTCTCTCTCTCTCTCTCTCTCTCTCTCTCACACATACACACACATACACACAAACACACAAACCCATTTCTTTGGCCAAGAATCTTCAGAGATTATAATTGAGATTAAATTTTATTGATTTTAAAAGTTTCTTTTTTTGGAAGTACAACACGCTTACACATAACCACCACCCAGGTCAACAGATGGAACAGCCGAAAGCCCCCTTGCCCCTTCTCTGAGGTCTCTTTTATTATGTACACGGTTCTAACCTTGCTTTCTTCACTTCACAACGTGTCCTGGAGATGACTCCAGAACAGTGTCTAGAGATCTTTTATATTTTTCAGTTATCTGCATAGTTGTCTATCATGTAGATGAAGTGTGGTTTATGCAACCAGTCCCTTATTGCTGGGCATCTGAGTTGTTTCAGTCTTTTTCCATTATAAAGGATGGCCTTGGGCTTACATCCTTTTATTGCCATTGTGTCTTGCGTTAGATTCTTAGTGATGAGAGTGCTGGGTTAGATTCTTAGTGATGAGAGTGCTGGGTCAAGAGAAAAATGCCTCTGTCATTTTGCCAGATACTGCCAAATTTCCCTGTCTTGGACTTATACAATTTGAATTCTCACTGGTAACGTGAAAGTATTCTTTTCTTCATACACTTCTCAATAAAAATAATGTTGAGTTTTTGTATTTTTGCCTGACAGGTGAGAAGTGTCTTGGGATCATTTAACTTGCATTTCTCTTAATATGAGTAGGATCAAGCATTTCTTATCTTTAAGGCCCACTGGTATTTCTTTTTCTATGAACTGTTTAGATCCTTTGTCCAGTTTTCTATAGGATTGTTGTTTATTATTCTTTATTTTTAGGACCTCTCAATTCTTTTTCTTGAAAGGAAATTGAGTCTAGGTGAGAGACTCAACTGCAAGGGTCACTGGAAAACACTGTCTTTGGAGACATACCTGGATTCAAATCCAGGCTCCATCATTACCAACTGTTTACCCTTGGGCAAATTATTTAACCTATTTCTTTCTTTCTTTTCTTTTTTTTTTTTTTTTTTTTTTTTTTTAGTTTTATGTATTTATTTTTAGAGGGAGCAGAAGGGAGGGAAAAAGAGAGAGAAATATCGGTGTGTGAAATATCAATTGGTTGCCTCTCCTACACCCCCAACTGGGGATCTGGCCTGCAGCCCAGGCATGTGCCCTGACTGGGAATCAAACCAGCAAACCTTTGGTTCGCAGGACGGTGCTCAATCCACTGAGCCACATCAGCCAGGGCTCACTATTTCTTTATATTTATACTCATTTTGCAGGGTTGTTGTGAAGCTCAGAATAACCTGACATATTAAATGCATTCAACGTATTTAGATCTCTTTTTCTGTCTCTTGTTTTTTCATATACTGAGCCATTTTTTTCTAATTGGTCTGTTGTATTTTTCTTATTGATTTTTAGGTGTGTTGCAAATCTTTCCTCAGTACCTACTATCTTCTAGGTGCTGGGAATAAAGTGGTGAATGGGAGGGTCTGCCCTTAAGTTACTTCCAATTGGGCAGAAAGTCAAGTAAAAGTAAATTTAAGGTAAAGAAAGGAAGCAAGCAAACATCTGGGACAGACGGTAACAGCGGGAATCCACCTCAAGTGAGGGGGTCATGGAAGGCCTCTCTAAGGTAGTAACAAGCTGATATTTGAAGATTGAGAAGCAGTTAGTCATGTGATGAATGGGAGGAACAGCATATTGCAAAGGGAACATGGGAAATTCCTGAAGTTAGAAAATTAGGCATGTTCGATACATTAAAAGATCAGGTTCCCAAATTATAATTAGCAAGACGGACAGTGATAGGAGATGAGTCAGAAGAGATTGGCAGGGGTCTTTTAGGACAAGGTAAAGGAATTTGATTTTATTGTAAAAGGAACTTACAGTAAATGGTTCTATTGATATGTTACGAAGAGTCCTCCAGTGGCTGTGAGAATGGAACACAGGAAGGGAAGAGCACCAGGTGGTAGTGGTGGGCATGATAAGAAAGGCAGGCAGATTTCAAGTATTTTTTGATATAATCTAACAGGACTGATTGATGAACAGAGTGGAGGCCAAAGGGAAGGGAGAAATCAAGAATAATCGTCCACTTCCTGACTGCTAGACTGAGTAGTGCTATTCACTGAGGTGGGGAAGGCCATCATGGGAAGGGTGGGGACGGGTCTGGGAGGGAAGAAAGACCTCAATTTTGTTTTGTGGATTGGATGAACCTATTAAATGCTCACTCCAACTCTGTGTGATAGGTACTACTTTAAATATGATGCTATTGACTATGACCCTTCAAAATTTTTTTTTTTGAAATTTTAGTTATTTTTAATAAGAAACTAAAATAAGCTTTAAAAAAAATCTTGCATGAAGTAAAGTAGCTCTGTGTTTATAAATTATTGAATTATATTTCAAATGAATAACAAACCACACTGGAAGGAAAAAAAGAACCCAAGTAACTTTTGAACACAGAACTTTGATATATACCCTTAGTCTAAAGATGAAAAGAACTGCAAACAAATACTGAACCCTACCTAAGAGGCTTGTTTTTTGTAGTGGCATGGATTGGCAGTTCTGAAATACTCTGTGTATTGGAGGATTGAGTAAAAGTATATGTTGAGGATGTTCACAGATAAGTCTCTCACTATGACTGAAAGAGATGCAACTATGAAATGGGGAAAGCCAATAACACTGCCGTATTGGACTGGAACTGGAGGCATCAGCAAGAACTCCTGGACTTGTATTTATATGTGTATGTCTTTCCTACTTCTGTCCACTGAAAGGACTCAGAAACAGTATACTCTGGAAACAATTTAAAATTCTTATGTTGGAAACTAATCCCCAATAAGATAGTATTTGGAACTGAGGCCTTTGGGAGGTGATTAGGTCATTAGGGTGGTGCCTTCATGAACAAGATTAGTGTCCTGGTAAAAGAGGCCCCAGAGAACTACCTTGCCCTTAGGCCATATAGGGACACACAAGAAGACAGCCATCGGTGACCCAGGAAGCAGGCTCTAACCAGACACTGATTTGCTGGTGCCTTCATCTTGGACTTACCAGCCTCCAGAGCTCTGAGAAATAAATTTTTGTTGTTTATAAGCCCCCCCATTCTATGGTATTTTGTTATAGCGGCCTGAATGAACTAAGACACGTGAGGAAACCCAGTGAAAGGTTAACTTGCTATGGCTACAGATGATAAAACTAGAATCAATTGATTTCTCTTGCCATTTTCTACTCCTCCCTCCATCCAATCATTCATTTTTTTATCCACCCAGTCTTCTAATCATACATCTCCTCATCTCCCCCATTTTCCCACCCATCCCTCTCCAAATCCATGCATCTGTGTGTCTCCATCCATCCTCTCATTCCCCTATAAATATTCCTCAGGCACTTGACCCCCACTGTGCAGGCAGGAAAGTCAGGAATAAGACACATGGACATGCAGCTTAGCTTTAGATATTTATTCAATGCTCTCACAGTCAACCTCCGTAGCTCAGCAGGGAAGGGACACACTGACACAGTGCATCCTTCAATTATTGAAACTTCCAGGGGGATCAGGTCCTGAAGTCCTCATTTCCAGTGGATGACTGCTCAGTTATGACTGCAAGAGAGAGACACTTAGCACTTCCTCTTACAGACTTAGCACCCACCTCAACTGCCTCCTTCCCATGAGGACCCAGGTGCCCTGGCCCTAAGTAACTGGGCCTCCATGCTACATCCTCACCATGGGGAGAAGTCCTGCGCTCTCCAGTGCTCCACTGTTGTATTCTTCTGGGAGTCATGCCCATTGTCAGTGTGGTGCTCGTCAAAGTTCCCACAGGCACCACACAGTATCCCAGCATAGTCATTGCTGACCATCACAGTCAGCTGCCCATTGCTGCCCAGCTGCACCCGGACGCCTGCCTTCTGCTGAACTAGCAGGGTGCCATCAGGATTCCGACTCACAGACACAGATGTCAACACCTCAGCTGGGAGATCCACTCGGAGACCATTCACCTGGTGTGGGGCGGGGGAGGTGGGGAGACACAAAAGTGAGGCTAGAGCCACAGAAGAGTTCGGGTATTACCAGGATGGAGACCTCAAGCAAGATAACAAATTCAAGGAGCAAAAGCAGGCAGATGCTGAAGGAGATGAAAACCTGGAAGGATGGAGAGATGGATACATAAGCTATTTGGACATTTGGACGGATGGGTAGAAGATCAGAGTGAATGGAGAAACAGATCAATGGATAAATGGGCAGACACACAACATTCCAAGGGAGGCTGGGGATGAGTGGATACTCTATACCAGACAGACAAACAATCAACCCCAGTGACATCCTGTGTGGTTCTAGTTTTGAAAGTAAAAGAACCCTTGAGCGTGTTCTATAAGTTACCAGTTCCCTAACAAAAGCAACTTCATCCTTATTTTTTTAATACTGATGTCTGAAGCCAAGTAATGACCTAGGAAGCATAACGATCATGTGAGAAAATTACTGTTTCTCTATCATAGGCTGTGGATTCAGCTAACTTGGTATCCTTGTGAGTTTTTTCTTTTAAATAACTTGTTTTCGTTAATGAGTTAATCCTTCTAAAGTTAGACTCCCTTGAGAACCTTGTTTGAAAGAAAAGTTATTTTTTTCTAAATGCTTTGGTATCCAAGTCTTCCTCTGCCAGATGATTGAAGAGCAAGGTAGACAGAAAAGATAAGTAAATGGATCTGAAAAGAAAAATGGATGGGTGGAAGGATTGATGGAGGGAAGAGAGGAAGGAATGGAGAGAAGGAAGAAGGGATGGAGGGAGAGGGTAAAAATGAAAAGAGAGATGGGAGAACAGATGGTTAGAAGGAGGAAGAGAAGGAGAAGGGGTGGATGCAATGAAGGAGAGCTGGAGGTGAACAGAAAGTTTAACCAGGCTGCAAGCTTTGTGAGTCTAAGGGCTGGATCTGAGTCATCTGTGTTACCCAGCACATGGCCTGGTGCAGAGAGGACAGGGCTGAATGTATTCACAAAATCAAACTTTTCCTGGGTACCCCCCTCGGTTCCAGGTCCTGATCTGGGTACTAGGGACAAAGTAATGACTGAGATGGACAGGACCCATGCCCACCTGAGGATCATATTCTAGTGATGAAGGGAGGCAACAAACACAAATAAATAATGGATAACTTCAGACAGTGATAAGAGCCTTGAAGGGAATAAAAGAGAGTAATAGCTTCAAGACTGGGACGAAGAGCGAGTGTCTTCAGGTAGTCAGGAAAGGCCTCTCTGTAGAAGCAGTGTTGGAGCCGAGCAAGCTCTGCAGGATAAGGAGCCAACTCTGAGAGAATCTGGGAGAAGAGCACTGCTGTAGTGGGAACAGCAAACGTGAAGGCCCTGAGATGGGAATGAGCTTGGTCTGCTGTACTAACATCATAAGGACCAGCTTGGCCTGTTACTAGCGTAATGAAGGAGGGTGTGGTAGGAAATGAGGTTGGAGAGGCCAGAAGCAATTGATCACACAAGGCTTGTAGGCGATGGAAGTGGGGTGGCTTCAGTTTGGAACGCTGCTGTGGGGAAGCCACTGTAGAGTTTTAAAGAACAGAATGACCTGATCTGTTACTACAATTTTAGAACACCTATTGGCTGTGTAGAGAATCATTTCTTGGTAGAGGAGGTATCTGTTAACTCGAATTACAGATCAAGCAGATGTCCAGAGAAAAGGAGTGATTGGTCCACAGCACACTAAAGATAGAACTCCAGTCCCCTGCTTCCACCAGGGCTGAGTGTTGGACTATTGCCGCGCTGTGGTGGAAAGATACAGACCATCCATTGGGGGAGCGGTGTGTGGAACACTGACTGTATCTCCCCACTGGACCCGGAAGACACCAGTGCGTGTCTCCGCAATCAATATACAGATCATGGAAATGGCGATGTGCTCATCTGGGAACTTTGGTGTGGCCTGACATCTGTGTTTGGGTCTCGGGCTCTATCACGTGAGCCATGAGGGATGAGACTCTGTGTCAGCATCAGCCCTTAGTTAGGCCAAACAGATTCTCTCTTAGAAATCTGGAATTGAGGTGATGAGAACCATGGGGTTTGGCAAATAAAAGGCAGTTGTAAGTGACAGGAATTCAAAGGGCAGAATGGAGGGGGCACTGGGGCTGGAATGGAGTTATGGTGCAAACAACAATAGGCCTGAGAGGTCCCTAAGAGAAAGCAGGAGGACAGTTGAGGGAAGGGTCAAGTGGCCTGTAATTGACAGTGTCCAGGGAAAGTTCCCACTGAGCACTGTGCTTGGAGTCCACCTTGGTCCCTTATATCCACAGTTACCACTAGCACCCTGTTCCCATCAAAGTGGTAAAGAGCAGGGGTGCTGGTGGGTTTGGGCCTGGATCTCCCAGGCATTTTCTGAGTGACTTGAGTAAATGACTTCACCTTCTTGGGCCTTAGGTTCCCCTCTGTGTAAAATGAGAATAACAGTTCCTGTATGATGGTAATGTTGTAGGGTGTCACAGAGAATGAAACTGATTTGGAAAACAGCAAGTCTAAAATTGAAGGTACAAATCCAGACAATACTGCCAGGGCACCTGGATCCAGCCACTCCAGAGGCTCTCTCCCTGGATTCACTAGTTATATAGGCCAATGAGTTCATTTTGCTCAAGGCAGCTCGAATCTGTTTTCCATCACTTGCAATCAAGAATCTTGATTAACACTAACATCAAAACTAGTAAGTTACTTGAGTGTGTTTTTGCTCCTTAAGAACTCAGCCAAAACGGAGGGAATATGTTTGAAATATTGAGACAAACATAAATCCAGAGACCAAACTGCAGAGATCTGAATAAAGAAAACAGATAGCGAGAAGGCCGGGCAGCCAGGAGTGAGGGACACTGCAACAGGAAGACGAAGCCCAGGCGAGACATGCCCCATGCCCCATGCTTACCCACACGCCCTTGTTTGGGGTCAGAGTCACCAGCCCGCCCTGGAAGAAGATGTGAGCCTGGCCCACTGCTTTAACTTTGCCATGGCAGGAGTGGACATCAGCAAGGACACGGTACCAGGGGACGGTCTTCTGTATTCCTGGGCAGCGGAGAGAGAGCTCATAGATGCCGGGGATGCTGACGGCACTGTGGGCCTTACTGAAGGTGGTGAGACTGGTGCCCCCGGAGAGAGAACAGAGACCAGGGGGGACCAAGCAGTCCCGAGCTCCAGCTTCGACCTCGCATACACGACCTGGAGGGCAGCCCGCTGCTTGGCACGTCAGGTAGGTGCTTGAGGAACAGGAACAGCGCTCACTGCAGTCTGAGCTTAGCATGGAAGAGTTCACCTGTGTACAGAAAAGGGCCAGGTCACCCTGGTGTGGTGGATGGCAACAGTGGTCACAGTCCTTCAACCCTCTGGATCCATGCAGATCACTTTGCAACAACTTCCATTAAGAAATGGAGTTTATTTCCCTTTCCCCACGGATCTGGGTCAGCCTTAAAACGATGCTTTGGTTATCACAATGCAGCAGAAGCAGTGCTGTGCCAGACCTAGACTTCCAGTGACATGGCAACTTCTCTCTCCCTCTCTTTCCCTACTTCCTGGTCACCACGAGAACAAGCATCGGCCTGCCAGAGGACAAGGGACCCCATGCAAGAGAGACAGTTCCCGCTGACGTCACTCTAAATAGCCCCAGCTGGACTATTATGCTAACTGAAATAAGCCAGTCAGTGAAAGACAGAAACCATATGATCTCACTTATAAGAGGAATCTAATAAACAAAATAAACTAACAAGCAAAACAGAACCAGAGACACGGAAACAGGGAATAGACTGACAGCTGCTGGGGGGGGGTGGGGGAGAAAGGGAAGGGAGTAGTCAAAGAACATGTATGAGTGACCCATGGACATGGACAACGGTGTGGGGATGGACTGTGGGAGTGGGGGGTGGGCAGGACAGAGGAGGGCAAAGGGGGGAAAACTGGGGCAACTGTAATAGATAAACAAGAATGAAAAATAAATTAAATTTAAAAAACAAAAACAAAATAAACCAGCTCCAGCTGACCCACTGGGGAACTAGGGATATGTGGGTGAGCCCAGAGGACAACAGAATCACCCAGGTGAGCCCAACCCAAATTGTAGGGTTGCAGAATTGCGAACTAAACAAATAGTTGTTTTAAGCCACTAAGCTGTGAGGTAGTTTGTAACCCAGCAAAAGCTAATGGACACAGGTCAGGGTGGACAAGAGATATCTTGGGGTCCTGGTACTCACAGTGCAGATCACAAGGGCTCTGGAAACCC
Source organism: Furipterus horrens (assembly GCF_987537825.1). NCBI lineage: Eukaryota > Metazoa > Chordata > Mammalia > Chiroptera > Furipteridae > Furipterus > Furipterus horrens. The sequence goes on from NW_028327183.1 coordinate 40,271,979, forward strand.
AATTCCAGGAAAATTTCTCATGGTTTTTCTTTTTCCCCCTACCTAACCAGCTGCTCTTTCTTCACCACATTTTTAAGTTCCTCCCAAATTCTTAATGCTTCCTCCACCAGGGCTCCGCCCTTAGACCTTCTTTGTCTGTCTATATTTACTATCTGGTGATCTCATCAAATTTCATGACAACAGAAAGTGATCCTCAGTTGGACTCTGACCCTGGGGGCAGGTGGCTGTTATAGAGGACATTATGGGGACAAGTGGTGAAATCAGAATGAAATCTTCAGATTATATAATAGTATTGAATCAGTGTTAATTCCTTGATTTTAAATTGTACTGTGGTCGTATTAATTTCCTTATCCTTAGAAAATCCATGCTAAAGTATTTAAAGGTAAAGGGGCATTGTGTCTGTAACATTCTCAAATGGTTCAGAAAAAAATTGTATATATAGAGAGAGAGGATTGCCCTGGCTGGTTTAGCTCAGTGGATTGAGCGTCGGCCTGCGAGCTAAGTGTCGCTGGTTCGATCTTCCAGTCAGGGTACATCAGAGAAGGAAAACTCTGACTCCAAAAAACCTCCGCTGCCTTGCGGCATACCTCTTCAGGGGAAAGGCTAAGGGAGTAAACCCCGACAGAAAATCCGGAGCCGGAGTCCCTAAGGCGGTTTGACGTTGTAGTCAACACCGGCAACTCCTGCGGCGCACCTGAACCCAAGCTGTATCGACTCCGTCTTTCCCTTGGACCCTTCAGCTGCGAAGAGAGGGGGGGTCTGCTGCATGGGCAACAGCAGACCCTCCATATTACCCTGCCCAGGCTCTGTAGCTTCAGCGTCATCGCAAGATGTCGATTCAACACGGGAGGAGACAGATACCATGTCACTCCCGAGTCGGACTGCACAGCCATTCTCGGCGATGCAGATGGACACTTAAGAAGCTACACCATCGTCTCTCGAGACGGACGGCTGCCGACGATAGAGAGAGGATGGTAAAGCACACATGGCAAAAAATCAACAATTGAGTTCTTTGTACTATTCTTGCAAGTTTTCAATTTGAAGTCTTTAAAAATAAAAGTTTGAAACCTTTAAAAGAAATAAATAAATAAAACAAATACCATCTCTGTATGGACGACTCCCATATTTGTATCTCCAGCCCAGACACAAATCCAAGAAACCTTCCAGTATAAGCAGAGTGGGATGAAAAAGGACAGGGCCTGTGGGAGTCCAGATACCTAACCTAGCCTAGGGGACCGAAGAGGGCTTCCTGTAGGTGGCGAGACCTGAAGGAAGAAGTTTGGCATCTCCTTCCCTGGAAGTCCTGCACTTCCAGACCCTCTAACCTATCTTTCTGCCATGAGTAAAACTGGGATGAATGAGGACGGCTGTGGTAATCCACCATTCTTTTATTTAATAAAAGAAAGTAGGATGCCAAATAGCTCAGAGGGTGAGCCCAGGCTGCTGGGTGTGCATCCCAGCACCATGGGTGGCCTTGGTCTGACTTCTCTTTATCTCAACTTCTTCATCTGCAAAGTGGGGACAATAACAATGGTACCTGTCTCATAGGATTGTTGTGATTATTAAATGAATTAACATCTGTAACAAACTTGGTACATAGTAATGAGGCAGGTTAGTAAGAAACTAGGAAAATTCCCTGGCAAGTGGAACGAGGAAACTGAGACCAATGGTTGAACAACAGGCCAGAAACGGCTGAGCAAATAACAGCAACTAATAAATCACAAGACCTTATCATCCCTATCTGAAGGTGCCTAAGAGCAGATGATTTCAATCACCATAGTCAGGAAGGTAGATAACAAAAACCAATTAGAGCCAGACTAATTCAAGATAGAGGTAAAACTGACCAGAAAATGACCCCAGACCTCATTATGTGTTATTTTAATATATCAGCATACAAATGACACACCGGAAATCTAATGAAGACTCTGTTCAGATCTTCCCCTGGGACCTCCCCTAAAACTCCCACCTATGGAAAATAGATAAAAGCCCTCAGGACAAAGAATGCCAGCTAGTGCTTTTCTTGGAGCAGGTCCATGACGCTTTCCTCAGATAATGTACTTTTGCTTTGCTTATCTTAAACATTAAGCGTTCCCATGAGACTTGTAACCAGGGGAGCAGTGGGCAGTGGCAGCTCACCCGGGTTTACCCCCTGATCATGTGTCCAAAGGCCTTTCTTTTGCCTCACTGTCCTAAGCTTTAATAAACTCACTTTCACTTTCACCTGGATTTGCATCTTGAATATTTTCCTGCACAAGTCAAGAACCTGGAAGTCACCTGACATGCCAAAGGTCCCAGACCATGCCCAGACAGGGTCAGCCCCTGGCAAGAGAACAGTCCAGTAACAGTAAGAGCTCAAAAAACATGAATAAAAATAAACTATAACAAAAATAAATTAACTTTCAGCACACATTATTAAACTATTGTTGGCTGTGCTACCTACTGTGCTGTTGTAAATTTTACTGAGCAAGGAGGACAAGGCTCAGTGTTCACTGGGTGCCTTTCATGTGCAAGTGCTCCCAATCCTTGAACATCTATGGTGCAAGGATGATAAACCCCATTTTACAGATGAAAAAATGAGGCTTAGGGAAGGGGCTGTAGTAGGTGAATAACAGCCCCCCAAAGATGTCAAGTCCTAATGTCTAGAACTAGTAAATGTTACTTTATGTGGGAAATGTGCCAATGTAATTAAATTAAGGATATTGAGATGAAGAGATTACCCTGGATTATCTGTCTGGGCCTTAAATGCAATCATATGTATCCTTCTAAGAGGAAGGCAAAGGGAGAGTTTGTTACACATGGAAGAGGAGGCAGAATATGACACAGAAGCAGAAACTGCAGTGATGTGACCATAACCAAGGAATGCCTGCAGCCACCAAAAGCTGGGGGAGGCAAGGAGCAGATTCTCTTCTAGATCCTGGAGGGCATGCCACCCTGAATTTTACTCAGTGATAGATTTCCTGTTTATGGCCTCTGTGACTGTGGGACAATATATCTCTCTTGTTTTAAGCCACCAAGTTTATGGTCATTTGTCACAGCAGGCAAAACGAATTAGGGATGTCACCAGCACTGAGTCACACAGCTGGGAAGTGCTGGTAGCTCTGCTGTCCTCATCCTCGAGGGGGTTGGCACAGAAGCTCTGAGTCTCCCTCAAGCCCCTCCACCCTCCTGGCCCACCTCAAGCTCCTGCTCACCGGTAAGTATCGGCCGTCATGGGTGCAGCCGCAGTCCTGGACAGGGACGCAGATGCCCTGGGACAGCAGGAAGCGGTCATCACATTCACAGCCCTCAAAGCAGCGGGAGGTGCAACCCGTGAGGCCGGAGAGAGCTGCACAGGAGCCCTGGCAGGAGTGCATGCAGATGGAGTAGTGGCTGTGTGCAGGGCACTGGAGTGCTGCAGAGAGCGGAGGAAGAGTGGGTCACACACACCTGGGACATGAGATGAAGAGAGCCCCAGGCTCTGCTCTGAACCTCATATCAGTGGGATATAGAGTGCCAGCGCAGCATGATCAGGGCTGCATTGAGGAAGTAAAGACAGAGTGGTCAGGGCCAGGGTAAAAACAGGGAGCTGAGGACCTAAGGGAAGCATCAGGGTTGTTAGGGATAAAGACGACAGTGACTCTCAAACCAGTAGGAGATAATTAACAGATGAATCATGGAAAAGGAGCGAGGAAATGACAGTTCTGAAGTTTCTCACACATATCTCTGGGATCAAAAGGAGGAAGATTGTCATCACCAAACAGAAATGGGAAGATGTAGCTAGATAACTTTGCAAATAAGTTGGAGATAGACCTATAACTAGATTACCTTTAGTTAATCACACCCTGAGTTAAGTAGTTAATCGCATTAGATTGTGAACCCAGATTAACCAGTAAAGGAGAAACAGGGTGGGGGGGGGGGAGAAAGGAGGGGGAACTAACTGGGTTAATATTAAACCAGTTTTCTTTGTCTACTTTCTACGCACATGCCCCTGGCTGGCTGTGTGCCCAACTCTGCAGACTCGTGAATACAGTAGTCCCTCTCTATGTCTTAGTTCACTTATTGCGGCCTTACTGTATCCCGGGATTTTAAAAAATATTGTATTTAATTATTTATCATGGATTTTTCACTACATCGCGGGATTTTACAGTATTGTATACGTATGTTAAAGTTATGTAGGTTTAAGAATGTAGAACATGTTTAAGAGTATAAGTAGCATTTATAAAAGTGTGGAAAAGGTTAATAAGGGAGTGGGAAAGGTTAATAAGGGACTGGGAATGGTTTATAAGTGTGTGGGAAGGGTTTATAAAGCCTTAAAATATGTATAAATACTAAAATAAATGTAAGGTTCCTACTTTGCAGATTTTCACCTATCGTGGGGGGGGTCTAGAACGTAATACCCGTGATAAGTGAGGGAATACTGTAAACGCCTTGCTTTGCTGTTCAAGTCCTGAGTCCTGGTGTTTTATTGTGAGGGTTTCTCACAGGGTGGGGCCCTAAGATCTGGCTGAGCAACGGTGGGGGGGGGGGGGAAGTACAGCTGCCCTGAGGATCAAGTTTGGGATGAAATGCTAATGAAGGACCCTAAGGACACCCAGGGGGAATTGTGCAGAAGGCTGCTGGACCCATGAGGCTAGCAGTCAGGAGAGAGGCCATGGCTAGAGACAGTGTCCACACTTGACACTGAAGGCCGTGGAAGTGGATAATGACCCTAAATATAGGCCCTGCTCTGAAGAGAATGAAGGAGACATGGCCCTGCCCTGGGGGTTTGAAGAAAGCAGATACCCCCTTACTAGGGGATTTGAGAGGTAGAGTTCTGGGGATCTGAGCAGGCTGCAGCCTTGTCCTGGGGGATATAAGGGGACACATTCCCATACTTTGGGGTCTGGGTTAGTCACAGATTCAGGCTTTATTACCTGAACTAAAGACCTACTAACCTACCCTCCCCGGTCACCACAGAAAGGTCCAGGATGAGCCCTAAGGAAGAACTGCATCTGAGGTGTCGGAGAATAGGCCCCTAAAAGGAGTCTGAGAAGGGCCAGTCAGTGAATGGGCCGGCCGGAGAAAAGCCAGCAGGGCGTACTCTGGGAGAAACTGGGGTGGGGGGCCTTCAACAGGGAAGGGGCTGTACCTAAGATGGGAGCAGATCAGGGGGCATCCCCAAGCCTGATTTGGAGTCCTCTGGTGGGGGCGGGGGGGTGCAGATGGGATATGGATACTCACGGCAGAAGCTGTTTGTCCTCCAGGGCTTCACGGCTGTGCCAGCCGCCTGGCATGCCGCCGTATAGGCAGCCAGGCTACGGCAGAGGAAGGTGCTGTTGCCCTTCTGGGCACACAGGTCAAACACGCACTGGCGGAAGTACTCAGAAGGACTCAGCACTGCATGGCAGGCCACGAAAGGGCCCTGGGGGTCCCGGAGCTGCCCACAGGCCTTGATGCTCTCATATGGTGCTGTCTCCTCTGCTGAACACACAGGCCAGCCCTGGGGCCCAAAGCCCTCACCACAGCCCTGTGAGGAGCCAGGTGCCCGCCATGCAGCTCCAAAGGCATCCACATTGGGGGCCACAGCGCCATTGGGCAGGACAAAGTCATCACTCCAGTTGCCATTGAAGTTCCCACAGAGGCCACAGAGCCGACCACGGAAGGAGCTGGGAATGGACATGAGGACGTGGGCATCACCATCAAAGAGAAGCCGCAGCCCCTTGGTCGTCTGCAGAATCATGTTCCGGCCCTCAGCAGTCACCCGCACATGGCCCACAGCCACAGGCAGGGCCACAGCCTCGCCATCCACAGTGACCTGGGTGGAAGGGTCAGGTGGGTCAGGGACTCAGAGAACCACAGATAAGACAGTCCCCTTAGACTCCCAGGGTAGAGCCGTGTCCCTCAGTCCCTCTGGGGTGGGGCTGTATCCCCCTCAGACCTCCCAGGGCAGGGCTGTGTCTCCTCAGAATCCCCAGGGCAGAGCCATGTCCGCTTACCCGCAGGCCCTGAGCCAGGCCCACAACCTGGCCAGCCACAGTAACCATCAGGCGCTGGGGATCTCCGGCCGCATTCTTCTCAAGCACAATGGCAAAGTCCTCGTCCCCAGGCTGTGGGTGGCAGACTTGGGCCAAGATATAGGAGCAGGAGCCATGCATATCATAGACACGTCCATCAAGAGTAACATAGTGGATGCCCCCACTGGCCAGACAATGGCCACAGCCTTTAGGATAACAGGCCTGGATGCCGCCCTCTATCCGGCACTCTTCATGGGGCCGGCAGGCTGCACCCTCCTGGCAGCTGACTTGGCCACCCGGCCCACACTCACAGCGCCGCTCACACTCAGGGCCTGGGTAGAAGGCCTCACCCAGCGGGTAGTAGCGGCCCTCGTGGAGGCAGCCACACTGGCCCAGAGGCACACAGGTGTCGCCACTGAGCACAAAGCCGGCATCACAGACACAGCCTTCACGGCAGGCTGGTTCACAACCCTCAGGTGCGGAGAGGCTGGGGCAGCTCACAGGGCAGGAGTTACCGCAGACCTTGTAGTGGCTGTGAGCAGGGCACTGGAAGGCTGTGGGGACAAGAGGGGAATGAGCCAGGGGGAGGTGCAGAGTGGGGGAACCTGCCCAGGTGGATCTGTATGCTCTGCCTGAGTATATTTCATGAGTGAATCTGTCCAGGGATCTGAGAGGGGTGTGAGATCCAGCATGTCTAACTGGGGGATTCAGTGTGGGGCTCTAGGGACCAGGTCTCTTTGACTAGGTTGTGTGTCAACCTGATCAATTTGACCAGGGTGTAGGTCTAAACCAGCTGTGGGTATTCAAGGTGTGCCTCTGGCTGGGGTGTGGGGCCAGACGTATGTTGGGGTATGAATCCATGTGCATATGTATGTATCTGCATGTGGTTATGTCAGGGTCATGATTCTTCCTGGGTGTATCTGCCGAGTATCTCTAACCAGAGTCCCTGTCTGATGTTATTGGACCAATTTCTGTGTATTTTAGTGTCTGAAACAGTCCAGGGGCCTCTGACCAGGTCTAACTTTCTAGTCTCTCTGACCAGGTGTACCTGAGAGTATCTACTTAACCAGGTGTATCTTACTGTGTAGCTTTGACAGGGTCTGCCAACCTGCTTTATCTGGCTAGGATGAGAGTCAGGGTTTCTGACCGGGTGTATCAGAGTCTCTCTCACTGCAGTGTGAGACGTGAATGTCAAGGTATTTCTTTGACAGGAGGTATCTGGCTTAGGGAGGCAGGGTTGTGTCTAAGGCCCTCCTTGAAGAAGGCTCTTGTCTTAAGAGCCCTGTGAAGAGGGGAGGTGGGGAGACCCCACTTTATGGCCATGCATGGATGAGTACTCACGACAGAAATCCGGCCGCCTCCACTCGCCGATCTGGGCCCCAGCGGCCTGGCAAGCTGCCACGTAGGCGGCCACAGCGGGGCAGAGGCTTCCGGGATGGCCCTGAGCCTGGCAGGCATCCAGCAAGCAGGCCTGGAAGTATTGTTCGGGCGGCAGGAGGCGGTGGCAGGGTGCCAGCGGGCCGTCAGGGGCCAAGATCACACCGCAGGCGCCCGGGCCACCGAAGGGCTCCTGCTGCTGCGGCGTGCAAGGCGCGGGGCACGGCCCGGGCACGCACTCCCCGCAGCCCGCGTCGCCGCCCACCTGCCAGCGGCCGGGATTCCCGCCCACCGCCTTCAGGTCGTCGGCGGGGTCCCGGTTGTAGTTCCCACACAGGCCACACAGGGCGCCCGCGTACACCGCCGGCACGCGCAGGCGCACGTTGCTGTTCCCGTCGAACGCCAGCGAGAGCCCTGTGGCCGCGGTCACCACCACGTCGGGGCCGCTCAGGTACGCGCGCAGGCGCGAGTCCAGCTGCCAGGGCAGCGCCACGAGCTTGCCGTCCACCTGCGGGCGTGGGGTGGCGGTGGGGGTGGGGGTGGAGTTAGTGAACGGCCAGGACATAGGTCCGAATCCTGTCTCTACTACCAGTGAGTGTGTGTGTGAGAGAGTGTGAGTGTGTGTGTGTGTGTGTGTGTGTGTGTGGTTGGGCGGTGGTGGGGAGCAGTTGGAACCCTGAGCACGTGACCTCCCTCCTTTTAATAATAATAATCTTTAGACACGATGTCACTGGTTCTTCCTACTACCTTCTGAAGCAGGTACTTCTCTTAGACCCATTTTCCAGAAGAATAAACAAAAGGTCAGAGGTGGGGAAGCCACTGCTGCAAGCCATCTGGCTCCAAGACCTATACTCTGAATTCCTCCATCATGCCCCCCACCCCTGTGAAAGATAATCAGGGGAATGGCAGGCCACTAAGCCTCAGGCAACTCCAGGGCTGGCACAGTACTCCTGTCTGGTCCACAGAGCCCTCACCTGCAGCTGTTGGGGCCAGCGGGCACTGAGGGCCAAGTTGTGGTCGTAGATGTGCAGGGTGACGCTGCGGGTGTAGCTGACAGCCTGGCTGCCCCGGTGCTCATTGGCTACAGTGACGGTGAAGTTCTCAACCCCCGCGGGTAGCGCATGGCAGGGTGCACTCAACAGGTATTCACAGGTACCTTGGAAGTCGAATCGGTGCCCGTCCAGAGTGATATAATGGGGGTCACCCCAGGCTTGACATTCAGCAGTACTGACAGGATGGCAGCCATACTGGCCTGAGGGCAGCAGGGCACACACTTCACCTAGTCCACACCTGTCAGGCTTGCAGACCAGAGAACCACCCCCAGGTCCGCAGTGGCACCTCTGGGAACAGGTGGTACCAGCCCAAAACTCGCTGCCTGCCTCGTAGTAGGTGTTGTTGGCCCAGCAGCCGCATCCACCATTCAGAGGAACACAGCGGTCTACGCTCAACACAAAGCCTGAATCACACTGGCAGCCCTCCACACAGGGGCCATTACATGGGGCTGGAGCCGTGAGGGGTGCAGCGGACGGGCAGTTGGCAGGACAGACTGGGCCACAGAGCTCGTAGTGGCTGTTGTCAGGGCAGGAAATCTCTGTAGGTGAATGAAAAAGTGGGAGGGAGAGAAAGAGAATGGTGTCAGAGGGTGGGATCTGAGGATAGAGTGGGAGGAGACAGAGACAAAGAGGGACAGACAGAGAGACCAGGAGAGACGGAAGAAAAGACCCAGAAAAAAAATAAATAAATAAAAGACCCAGAGAGGAAAAAAAAAGAAAGAAACAAAGATCCAAACAGTAACAGGAGAGAGTGAGCGAGAAATAGAGAGACAGAGAAATAAATCATAGGGAGACAGAGAAAAGCACCAAGAGACAAAAACAGAGACATAGAAAGAAACAAAAAGACCCAGAAGGACTGGAGTGAAATGAAACCAGCCCTGCAGAGACAGGATCCCTGCCCCCAAGTCCTGTCCTGTTCACCCCAACACTCACCACAGCCTGCATGTGTCCTCCAGTCCTTGATGACAATGCCAGCAGCCTGGCAGGCAGCAGCATAGTTAGCCAGAGCCTGGCAAAGTATGTCGTGGGCCCCGCCACCCAGGCAGACATCCAGAACGCAGCCCTTGAAGAAGCTATCAGGTGCCACATGGGCATGGCAGGCTGCAAAGGGGCCTCCTGTGCCAGCAGCCAGGGGTCCACAGAAACCAGGGCCTTTGTACTCCTCCAGTCGGTCCTCAGGGCATGTTGGGCAGGACCCCTGACATTCGTCCCAGCACAGGGGGTCCCAGCCTGGGGCTCGCCAGCTGCCACCCCAGATGGGTATTGAGAGAGCCAGTGTGCCATTAGGGAAGGCTTGGTCATTTCTGGGGTTGTGGTCCATGTTCCCACAGAGCCCACACACTGCGCCATGGTAGCTACTGGGCAACGTCACCTCCACTCGCCAATTCCAGTCATAGCTGACCTTTAGCCCAAAGTCAGCTACCAGCATCGCTTTTGATGAGCCCTGAATCACTGAAAGCCTCCCACTGGCCACAGAGACAGGCAACGCTGTCAGTACACCATTCACCTGGAGGAAGGGGGTGGGGTTGGGAGACAAACAGGTCACTCAAGGTGTGGAGGCCCAGCTCTGGCCTCTGCCCCCCTCACTCAGCCTGCCAAGGCCTCCCTGACAAATGACAGTTGTGTAGTCATTTAACAAACATTATAGACATCTGTTGTAGTCCAAGCCCTGGGGAATGAAGCCTATGCCTGCTTCTCTTCGTGGGTTCCTCTCTTGATCTCCATCTCTCTCCCTCTTCCTATTGTCTCCCCTCTCTCTGCATCTAGATCTCTTTCTGGATTTCTCTTTCTCTGAGTCCTGCCTGCCCACTGTGTGTGTGGTGTGTGTGTGTGTGTGTGTGTGTGTGTGTGTGTGTGTGTGTGTGTGTACTCTCTCTGGGTCTTTCACCAACTTGCTTCCTCCCTCCTCGGTCCTTGAGCCCTCTGTGTGTCTGAGCACCTCTTCCACTCACTGTCATTTATTGAGTGCCTCCCCTGGGCCACACTCCACCCACTCTCCCGCTGTGAGCTGCTATGCACCTGCACCTGCATTACCCTGGGCAGAAAGGGTGGCCCCTCTCTCTCACTTTAGTTCCCTGAATGTTGTTCCATGTCAGAGTCTCAAGGCCTCTCACTCATTCCCTCGCGAACATTCACAGTGGCTTCCCTGGGTCAGACCCTCAGCTGAACGCTTGACGTGCACCACCTCACCTTGGGGCAGAGCCTGCTATGATCCCCATCCCTAAGATGAGGAAACTGAGGCCCACCAACTAGTCACTTGCCAGTACCACTCAGCTCATACAGAGAACCTGGATTCAAACCCAGTTCTCTAAAAAGGCAAAATGCTGAAGTCTTATGTTAAAGCCCTTTGCAAAGAGGTGAGCTCATTTAATTTCCAACAGAGGGCTAATGCTTTGTTGTAATTGTTGTTGCTTTGCTGCCATTTTGTTTAAGGTCTGGGTGAAGAGAGTGCTGAGTTCCTAACTGTGGCCAGCAGGACCCCTCCCACCCAACTAGGGGCTCAGGGGACCATCCTGTGGGACTTACCCGGACTTTGCCAACCTCGCCTTTGTGGATGGAGATATTGATGTTGAGGGTAGTCACAGTGACAAGCTTCACGTAGGACACACTGGGGTTGCCCCGGTTCTCATTCTTGGTGGTGATGGTGAAGGGTGTCAGGCCCTGGGTGTTGAACCTTGGGCAGTTGGTTGTCACTAGCACGTAGTTACAGGTGCCCTGGAAGTCAAAGTTCCAGCCATCGAAGGAGTGGTAGTGAGGGTCGCCCCACAGCCAGCATGTGGCCTCATACTTGGGCACACACACACCCTGGCCATCCTTCTCCTGGCATGTCTCCTGTGGCCGGCACGTCACACCAAGGCACGGTTCTGGGGCAAGAGGAAAGAGGATCTTGAGGAGCTGCCTGGCATGAGGCTGGCTTCTCCTCAACATCTGTCCCCACCTGTGCAGGGATACTGACTCTGAGGCCCACCACAGGTGAGAGCCGATTCCGGGGTCCTCACATCTGAGATGCAAGCCCTATAGTTTGCTATTACTCAGACCAGGCCCAGGGAGGCCCCGTATCTGAAACTCAGGCCCAGTGGTGAACTGTGTCCAAGACCCTGTCCAAGGTCCCCTCATCTGAGACTCAGGCCCCAAGGGACTTGCATTCCAGACCTGGGTTCTAGGGTCCCTATATCTGAGACCCGGGCTCTGGGGTTCCCTTGCTTGAGATCTCAGCTCCGGGGGACTCAGGTTTGAGACCAGAGCCCCAGGGGTCCCTGTGTCTGTGTTGCCAGCCCTGAGGGTATCCACAAGAGTGTCCACAGCCCCAGGGTTCTCTGTGTTCAAGACCTGGCCTAGGTTCTCCCAATCTGGCCACCTGGGGCAACCGCATCTGAGACCCAGGCCCTGGAGGTCTCTGTGCCCAAGACCAAGATATCAGAGGAACTTTCTGGAGATAACCTAACTCCAGAGGTCCCAACATTTGAGACCTTGACCCCATGGTCCTCGTATCTAAGTGTCATGGCTTGGGGATCCTTTTGTGTGAGACCTTTTCTCCCTGGGGTTGCTGTGCCTGAGACCCTAGCGATGGGGATCTCATTTCTGAGACCCTACCTCTAAGGACCTCTTTGTCCAAGATTCTGCTCCTGGGGCCATTATGCCTGTGACCCCAATTTTTAGAAACCCTATGCCCACGACCCTAGCCTTAAAACTTCCTTATCTCTCCCCCTGTGCCAATTTTCAGTTTATAGCCTCTCAGCTCCAATCCACTGATAGAGTTAGGCTTTGTCAGTAGAGGGCACTGGAGGGTCCCAGCAGGAGGAAAGGGACTCATCCTCTTCCTTCCGGTCAGCTCTTCTCTGCTTGGCGCCTGCAGACCTGGTGAGCCAGTGGCATGTGGGACACCCACTCAGCATGGGGGTTTTCCTGCTTGCCGGCTCCAGCCCGCACAACCTCTCTGCCATCCAGTGGCTACAGTTGCATCTTCCAAAGAGATCTGCCTCTCAGTCCTGGGGCGGGGCCCCTGTTCCCAATTCTTCCCTTCCTGGCTTGGGTGTTCTGCTTTAGCCTTAGGGGTAGGGGCTGCTCCACGCACCTGCTTTCTGTTCCTTATCGTTCTTTGTGCCCCTTACTGTTCATATCCTATTACAAGGAAACAATTATTTCTATCCAACTTGCCCTACGCAAGCTGCTGTGTGGTTTCTGTCTCCTGACTGGGCTCTGTCCAATATACCACTGTCCCTAGGAGCCCCTGTTATCCTATCTGTCAGCTCTGAGGGAGGAGGGGGGGCTCAGTCAGTTCTGGTGGTCCCATTTCCTTCTCCTCAGATATAAGGAAATTATTCTTTGCCCTGCACCCTAAGAAACCAGTCCTGGGGTGGCTCTGTGTCTTAGACTTAATCTGGGGAGTCTACATGTCTGAGACTGTATCCATATAAATCCTGATCCTCCACTTGAGGGGGGCCCTGTATCCAAGACCCAAGCCTTTGTGGGGGTATCTGCTTGAGACCTCAGGACTCTGTTCCTGTCCCCATGGGGATGGTGTCTGAAGCCCAAAGACTAATCCCACATACCAGTGCTCAGCAAACTACAGCACTGTCAGCTGCCTGTTTTTGTAAATAATGCTTTATTGGAGCTCTGCCCCCTACTTACATACTCTGGCTGATTTCATGCCACGATGGCAGAGTTGAGTAGCTGTGACCAAAACTGTATGGCCTGCAAATTTAAATATTTACCATCTGGCTCTTTAGAGAAGATGTTTGCCTGCCCTTCCCTTATGCTGAAGATCTCTGACATCTGCCCAGGAGACCCAGCTCTGAGGCCCCCCCAAGCCTGGTCTCCTCCATGACGTTCCCTGCCTCCCAGCCTGGAGGGCCTTGTGCCTGGCCCTGGTCGGAGACCTCAGTCCTTAGTCCTCTGTGCCTCCTACCATAAAGATCCAGGTCACACCACCCTCAGCTCCAAAGTCACTGTCCTCTGTCCCCAACCACACCAGCCCCAACCTAGCTCAGCACCTTTGATGCAGCTCAGGATGCCTGCCACGGACTGGCATGCCTGCCCCGGCTCACAGGTGTGGTTTCGGCACATCAGGCCTTTCCCAGCGTGGCACACGCACTGCTGCTGGCAGTTGTCAGTGAGTACCGTCTGCTCCGGCTGTGGGGACAGAGGGCAAAGCCATCAGGGTGGGAGTTGACTCCAGTCCCTCTGGGGTCCAGAGGACAGGGAAGGGACATATTTCATCAGGGTGGTATGTCTGCTGTCTAGGATAAACGGTGTAAAGAGCAGATTGCCTGAGTCTGAAGCCTTTTTCTGCTGTTTGCCAATCATATCATTCTGGGCAAATTACTTAATCTTTTTATGCCTCAGTTTCCATATCTATAAGCTGCAAATAATAATAGCACCTACCTATGAAAGCATAACTGAGTTAGTAATACTTATAAAGTACAGATGAAATGAAAAGAAATTTTCTTTAAATCATCCAGATTGAAGAGAAAACGGGGATAGAGATGAAACAAGATTGGGAAAATGTTGATTTTTTTTTTTAAAGCTGAGGGATGAGTACATGAAGATTTATTACACTGCTGTCTTTTGCATCTTGGAAAACTTTCATAATAAAAAGTTTATATAGCCCTGGCTGCTGTGGCTCAGTGGATTGAGCGTCGGCCTGCGATCCAAGTGTCGCTGGTTCGATTCCCAGTCAGGGCACATGACTAGATTGCACGTCAGGTCCCCAGTTGGGGACGTGAGTAAGAGGCAACCACACAGTGATGTTTCTCTCCCTCTCTCCTTTCCCCTCTCTCTAAAAATAAATAAATAAATAAATTATTTTTAAAAGTTTATATATATGTATATATATATATATATATATATATATATATATAATCTCATATCATAGTACAGTACAGTGTAGCGCTTAAAGCAGTAACCCGTACATAGTAAGCACTATCTGCCTATTTGCAGTTATTATTGTTATTATTCAGATGAGATCAACAGAGAACCCCCACCCCCCCAGCGCTTGCAGTGCTTTTAGAGAGACAGACTTTAGACAAACATGCTCAAATCACCGGGAAAGGAGTAACTGTGAGAGTGGGCGAGGGACACAGGGAGTTAGGTGCTGGTGTAACAGAGACAAAAATTAGGCCCAGGTACAAAGCCAGAACTTGACCTGAGGACCCAGGGGAGGGTTTAAAGTTGCAGGAGCCATGGTCATATTTATAAAGGTCTTTCCTACTGCCATGGGGACAGTGACCAACGGGAGCAAAAGTAGGGGCTGGGAGGGAGCCAGGTAGGAGGGAACAAACTGGATCACCGTGGGGCCGTGGGTCGTGGAAGAGGGGTGAGTGGGAGGGACGTTCAGGAGGTCAAGTGGACAGGCTGTGATGGGTGGTGGGAGGGGGTCCAGAATGAGGCCGCAGATCTGTTCAGGGTGACCAGGTTCCTACCTCATAATAGATACCATTGTGGTAGCAGCCACATTTCTCGATGGGCACACAGGCTTGGCCATCACTGAGGAAGCCGGGGTCACACTGGCAGCCCTCAGCACAGTTATCCGGGCACTGTGGGGCGGCACTGAGTGCAGAACAGGTCAGGGAGCAGGTGTCTGCACAGAACTCGTAGTGACTGTGGTGGGGGCACTTAATCGCTGTAAAGAGGGGTGCAGGTCAGAGCCCCTGGGAAAGAGGGTCTGCAGAGCCCAGGGTCTCCCCCTCCTGTGCCTCAACCTCCCCTTCTCTCTGCCCCTTGGTCTCCCCCGTCTCTGCCCCTTACTCACGACAAAAAGATTCATTCCTCCAGGGTTCAACGTGGCCTCCAGCCGCCTGGCAAGCACTCACATAGGCATGAATGTTGCTGCAGAGAATGCTCTGGTTTCCGCCTCCCACACAGAGATCAAAGACACAATCCTGCAAGGGACCCTGGGGATCGAGCAGCTTGTGGCAGGCAGCCAGCGGCCCAGTGGGGCTGGTGAGGAGCCCACAGAACTGCTCCTGCTGGTATTTCTTCTGCAGCTCAGGCCCACACTCCTGTGGGTTGCAGTTTTCGCCGGGCTTGCAGGTGGGTGGCAGCAGGCAGGGAGAGCCGGGCACTGCCTCCTCCCAGGAGTTGCCAAACTCATTGGGGCTGCCTGCCTGAGAGCCATTAGGCTTTCGGAAGTCATCCCTGGGGTTACCGTTGTAGTCCCCACACAGGCCACATAACTGCTTGTAGTAGTTGCCTGGGACTGTGACCCGCACGTTATACACAAGGTCGTAGGCCACACGCAAGCCGAAATCAGTCTCGATCACCATATCTGAGCCGTGCTGGAAGGCACGGACCCGGCCCTGGGCCAGCACCACAGGTGGCTTTAAGTCCACGCCGTTTACCTGGGAGGCAGGAGATGCCATGCTTCAGAGAGTACACTTTGAGAGGGCAGACCCCCATCAAGCCCCTGCCTGACATTGAAGACCTGTATGACCTTAGTTTCCATATTTGTAAAGTGGGTATAATAATAGGACATCATAGTGGGTTGAATGGTGGTCCCCAAAAGATATGTTCACCCAGGACCTCAGAATATGACCTTATTCAGAATAAGGGTCTTTGCAAATGTAATTAGGATAATGACCTGGGGGGTGATCAGCCTGGATCAGGGTGAGCCCTCTGTTCAGTGTCAAATGTCCTGACAAGAGCCAGAAGAGGAGACACAGAGATACCCAGAGAAGGCTAGGTGAAGACAAAGACGGAGATTGGGGTGATGCAGCCCCAGCCAAGGAACACCAGCACCACCAGAAGCTGGAAGGGGCGAGAAAGGATTCTCCCCTAGAGCCTTTGAAGGGGGTGCAGCCCTTGCCAACACTTTGATTTTGGATTTCTGGCATTCACAACTCTGAGAAAGTAAATTTCTGTTGTTTTAAGCCACCAAGTTGGTGGTAACTTATCACAGCAGCCACAGGAAATTAATCCAGTCGCAATGGAATAACAACCTTATCAGTTACCGTTTAATCATCACTTACTGCGCTGATCAATAATGCAGTGACTTGACTTCAGAAACACCCGCCTGGGTTCAAACATGGCTCTGCGCCTTGCTCTTTCTGTGACCTCGGGCAGGGGCATCACCTCTCTGGTTGTGATTCCTCATCGACTGAGTGGGAATAAGTACCTACCCCACAGTGTTGTTGTCAGGATTTGATAAATTAATATCTGCAAAGTGCTGAGAAATGTATCTGGCATGGAATGAGTGTTCTGGGAGCATTTGCTGTTGTTATTAGCTATGATTGGAATTTTTTATTTTGAAGAGTAAATGGATGCTAAGGGTTTTTGCCTTAAGCATCAGTGGGTGGAAAGTCAGACTAAATTTCTGAGGAAATGAACTTCAAGTCCATGAGTCAAGAACCCATGGTTTCAGTTTAAGGCAGCCTTATAAATCCACCCCCTGAGTAACACACTTGCTTGGTCTTCCTTAACACAGACACAGTGAGCATTAGATCGTTTTGGAAGTGTGAGGGATCAGAGGAGAAGGCAGGAGAAGGATATGCTCCTGGCTGAGTCTCCTAAAAACAGACTCTACCACCATACTGCCCAAGCAGGGATGGAGAGCGGCTAAGGACAAGTGACTTAGTCCTGTGCCTCAGTTACCTCATCTGCAAAGTGGGGACATTAGTAGTTCCCACCCCATAGTGAAGTTGGAGGATTCAATGAGATGAAGATAACAAAAACCCAACAACTCATATGTATTTAGAGGTCACTATATGCCAGGGGCTGTTCTAGGAGCTTGGCTGCATCAGGGAGTATATTTAAACATCGAACGCATAAGCACATGAAAAAGTCAGCTATTCATCAGCATTCTCATCATCAATATTCTACTAGTACAATATAGTCATGTGCCTGAATTTTCATGGGATCTCTGGAGAAAACCCTCCAATGTAAGTGAAATGCCCGTTTCCGTGTGAGACTCAACCTGTCTCAGTCAGAAAGCACTGAAGCTCCCAGGGTCCAGCATGCTGTCTCCTGGTACACCATCTTGGGTTCAAGTCCTGCCTTTGCTGAGGGACTTTGGGCCAGTGATGGAACATCCCCCTTTTAAAAATAAAGCAAATCGTGGCATTCCAGCTATTGCTGTGAGGATAAAATGACACCTGAGTTTGAAGTGCTTAGCAGCCAAGGCCTGGGGTCAGCTTATAAAAAACCATAGCTGCTGTTATTGTGGTTGAGGCTATTAAGGAGTGATGGAGTTACCCACAGATTGTCCTCTGTCCTTGAGCTTTTCCCATCCCTGAACTTTAACAATCTCTGACTGCATCATGTTCTGCCACAGGCAAGGAGACCAGGGAGGTGGCTGGAGCTGGGACCAGGATGGAGGGGAAGGGAAAAGAGTGTGCGAGAGATGTTCAGAAGGGATAGTCAAAGGGCAGGGAGAGGAAAGACTGAGGCCACATGGGAACAAATCTCAGGTCCCCAGGGTCTTCTTAGCTCCCCACTATGGGTTCTGGTCAGCACCCCCTCTCCTTGGAGGCCCCATGCCTGTCACATGCACTCTGAATCCTGTGTCTCCTGCCCTGGGCTGAGCACCGCCTGGGTCCCACCCACAGATCTCCCTCTATCCCAGCTCCCCCTTCAGAGTCAGCCCCTGCTCTCACCTTGACTTTCCACTTATTCTGTTCCAGGCGCAGACTGTAGTTAGCCACCTGGACAGTGATCGCCTTGGTCACACTGACTTTCCTATTGTTCCATTCCACATTCTCCTGCAGAACAGTGAACTGGTCCAAGCCAGGCCGGGTTCCACAGGTCCGAGCCAGCACGTACACACAGGTGCCCATGAAGTCGAAGCGGCGGCCATCGAAGGTGGTGTAATGAGGGTCTCCCGACGCCTGGCAGGTGACAGAGCCCACAGCCACGCAGCCCAGCATGCCACGGGATGGCTTGCAGGCCTCATGTGGGCCACAGGAGGAGGGCTTACAGGATACCAGGCCACCCTCCTGGCAGTGGCAAAGGGACCCACACCCCGGTCCAGGATAGAAGGTCTGGCCCGGCGGGTGATAGATGCCCTGGTACAAGCAGCCACAGGAGGGCAGGGGCACGCAGGACTCACCACTGAGTGCAAAGCCCTCGTCGCACACACAGCCCTCGCGGCAGTCAGAGCCACAGCCCCCGGGCACTGGGAGGTCTCCACAGGACAGTGGGCAGCCATGGGAACACGCCTCATAGTGACTGTGGGGTGGGCACTTCAGCGCTGCAGGGAGAGTGGCCATCAGGATCGAGAATCCCTGACCCCAGCAACACAGTTGACATCCCGACACACATGCACACACATGCTCACACACACACACATTCACACATAAGTGGTCCAGCTGCAAGGAGGTCCTCTGTTAGAGTGGGGCCTGGGGAACAGATTGCATCACAGTTCATCTGATCCTGATCATTTTTAACTCTTCTTTGGGTTATCTGTAATGTCATCAGTGACCTTAAGTTGTTAACAAGTTGGGGATATCTGGTACGTATTTTAAACATGTGCATGTATTGTGTGTGTGTGTGTGTGTGCATAATCTATGCAATGTACTTGTGACTGCAGTACTTTCGGCTTCTTCATTCTATAGTAGGAGTAGTAATTCTACAGATTAAAATACTTGGACATGTTGTAAAGAAAAAAATAAAGCGTCCCTGTTCTCTCTCCAAACACACTCACTCCAGATTACAACACAGTTTTGCCCTGGCTGAATGACTCAGTTGGTAGGAGCATCGTCCCATACACCAAAAGGTTGAGGGTTCAATTCCCAGTCAGGGCACATACCCAGGTTGAGGGTTTGATTCCCAGTTGGGGGGCATACAGGAGGCAACTGACCAATGTTTTTTCTTATATCAATGTCTGTCTGTCTCTCCCCTCCCTTCCTCTCTCTTTAAAAATTAATAAACATATCTTTGGGTGAGGGTTAATTAAAAAGAGACAGTTTCCTCAAAAACAAACAAAAAAACTAAAAGTGAACCCAAACAATCCTCTATCCATGTGGTCCAATACAATAATCAAATGTGGCCATTAATTTAAAATGAAATAAAATCAAAGATTTAGTTTTTTTGTCACAATAACCCTATTTCAGATGCTCAATAGCAACATGTGACTAGTGGCAACCATACAACACAGTTCAAATATAGAACATTTCCATTATCACTGAAGTTCTATTGAGCATCACTGTTCTAGATCTAATAACTAGTTTAAAAGAGAATCTGGCTGTTAAATAACACTATAAAGAAGCAACTAGCCAAATCCAGAAAATAGGAAAACCTGCAGGACAATTAACCTGTTTTCTTTTTCCCCAGTAAATAAATGCCATTGACAAAAGGGAAGGGTGTATAGAGGGATAGATATGCAACAAAAAATGTATAATAAAATATAGATGATAGAATCCAGATGGTGAGTGTTTAGGTAATCACTGTAAAATTCTTTCAACTTTTCTGTATGTTTGAAAAATTTCATAATAATATGTTGGGGTGGGGAGAAAGGGAGGAGACTGTTACAGGATAAAAGTAATTTAAGAAAAGTCAGCCCAATGCAGTCTATGGTTTAGGTCTGAATCCAGATTCAAATAAACTGAAAAAAAACACCATTTTTAATTTTTTTTTAGAAAACTGGGTAAACTGGAACATAGGTTGGGTTTTAGATGATTTCAAGGAACTGGTGACATTCTAATGGTTTTAGTTTCAACAGAATTTAACCTATTGTAACATAGTTATACACACAAACGTCTCTTTTTTGATCACTTCATCAGTTAGTTTTTGCTGAGTAACCAACATTCCCAAACCTGAGTGAATTAAAACAATGGGTATTTATTATGTCTCAGGATTTGGAGGTATGTGCAATTATTTACACTTAGGATGAAAACTAGAAATGTACAATTGCACTTATATTAAGTTCAGAAACTTTAGAAGTCAGAATAGTGGCTACCTCTTGGGGTATAGTGCTGGTAAAAGGGCATGAAGGGGCTTCTGAAGTGGTTGCGGGCCTAGTGTGTTCTTTTCCATGATTCTTGGGACAGGTTATGCAAATCTGTTCTCTTGCTGAAAATTTAATAGGCTTTTACTTATTATGTGTACATATTTTGAACATGTGCATTATATTTTAACAATGAATTTTCAAATGTAAAAGTCAGGTGAAGGGATACATGGCTTTCTAAACTTCTTTTATAAGCAAGCAAAAATGTTTGAAGACCATTCCTGCATCTGCATCTGATGTGAGGGTCTCAAAGCGACTGCCCAAGAGGATAGGCAGATGTTATACATAAGTGAAGTAGGCAAGATGGGGAACAAGAAGAACTGGAGAGGGCACTGGGCTCCCTCTAAAGGCAAGAACACTGCTCATCTCTGAATGACAGCTGCCTTATGGAAATCAGGCCTAGGGCCACCAGATGTATTACTGCATCTGCCATTTCCTAACTAATGATCCTGGACATGTAACTGATCCTTTCTGAGCCTCAGGTTCCTCATCTGTTAAATGGGTAAAACCACAGTCCCTACCTCATAAGGCTGTTGTAAGAATTAAATGAATTAATGATATTTATGTTGATGAATGTACATAAGGCTGAGACCCCAGTTTTCATTACTGGTACTCACGGCAAAGTTTCTCACTCCTCCAGGGGTGCACAATGGCTCCAGCAGCCTGGCATGCATCAGCATAGGCAGCCAGTGCATCGCACAGTAGCCCAGACTGGCCTGGCAGCAGGCAGCGGTCGTAGACACAGTCTCGCACAGCGCCCTGTGGGTCCAGCCTGTGGTGGCACTCCCGGAAGGGCCCCTCAGGATTGGCAAGGATACCACACTCGTTCTTACTCTGAAGTTGCTGGGCTACTAGGGAGTCCAGCTTGGGACAGTCTCCTGGCTTGTTTGCCCCACAGCCTGGCCTTGTCTCCTCCTGCCAGCTTGTCCCAAAGGCCAGTGCATTGGCAGCTTGGCCCCCACCCCGCAGAGCCAGATCGTCATCTGGGTTCCCATTGAAGTTCCCACAGAGCCCGCACAGGGCCCCAGCATAGCTTCCCGGCACCTTGGCAGTCACACGGGCATTCCAGTCATAGGTGACAGTCAGGCCAAAGTCTGTGCGCACCACAGCATCTCGGCCCTGGCGGAACACCTGCACCTGCCCATCTGCCGCCTGGAAGGGCAGGTACTGAAGGATGCCGTCCACCTGGGTAGAGATGCAGGAAGGTAAAGGGGTCAGGGCATATTCATGGCTTTGTGACCTACCCCTCATTCACTCAGCTCCAGCTATCTCAGCTCCTTGCTGTTCTCTTCAGCACGTTATGCTTGGTCCCACCTCAAAGACTTTGTACTTGCTATTCCCTCTGCCTGGCACACCATCCACCTCTCTTCATACTTCAAGTATCAACTTAAATCCAAATCCCTAACTCAAAGCCTACAGAACCTGTCTCCCCATTACCTCCCTCTTCACATCCTCCCCCCCATTCATTCTCCTTCATCCACATTGGCTTTCTTGATAGTCCTATAACTCTCCAGTTTAGTCTGACTTTTAGGGCCTTTTCACTTTGCCAAGAACAACATCTAGCACTTTTCTCCTGGTTGCTTTCCCTTCGTCCTTCAGTACTTGGCTTAAATCCAAGTCCCTACTCTAGAAAGGTCCTGCTTAACCTTGGCTCTCTCGACCTTTGTGCCTGTGTCACACACCATATCACTCTCTTAGCCTCCTTGCTAGGAACATATCAAGTGCACTCCTGCCTCAGGGCCTTTGCACTTGATTTGCACTCTTCACCTGGCCACCTCTACTTCACCTTTTAGGTGTCAGCTTTGACCCAAACCCCTTACAATGTCCTAAAAGGCCCTAGATGACGTGAGCCCCACTACTCTCCAATTTAATTCTCCAGTACTGCCCCATTCCCCACCCCTGAAATTCCAGCCATACAGGCATTTATATATTCTCCTGAACTCACCCAGCTCAGTCCAGCCTCAGGCTTTGCACCTATTGTTCCCCCCACCCCTGCCTAGGAATAACCACTCTTCACCTTGTGGTCTCTTTCTTATCCTTTAGGTTTCAGCTTAAATCAAAAGCCTCTATTATAGCCTTCCCTTACATTATCCCCTACCTCACTCCTTCCTCTCTCCCTCCATTCCAGTCCCACTGGCCTTCATGCTGTTCCTCAACCCCTCCTGTTTGTTCCTGCCTCAGGGCCTTTGCACTTGCTGTTCCTTCTAGCAGGAACACCCTTCCATTCACTTTCCCTGCCAGTTCCATCTCTTTTCAGGAGAGGCAATACAAGACAGTGTTTGAGAGTTTGGACTCTAGATACAGACAGCCTGGCTTCAAACCCTGTCTCTGCCACTCACTGGCTGCATGACCTTGAATAAGAGACCACCTCCCCATGCCTCAGTTTCCTCATCTAACAAGATTAGATATTTCAAAAGTTAGAAATTAAATGAGTTACTATATGTCAAGCATTTGATACACTGAAATAACTTAATATATGTTGGCTATTATTATTCAAGCCTCAGTTTAAATGTCATCTCAGAGAGGTGAGAACATAAGTATTAACAATTATGTCCTCAGTTTATCAAGGAGCTTCTCTATGTCAAACACTTGGTTTTATAAGCATAATTTCCTTCACTCCAAGGTTGTTCTGAGGATTCAGAGTTAAGGACTGTAAATGGTTTAGCACAGAGCCTGGCATATGGAAAGTTCTCTCTGTTTTCCATTTCCAATTCATCTTCCTCCTGAAAGAATGGGCCACTGCTCCAAACTGTTCGATAAGAATTAACTATTGTTGTGAATCTTACAACAACTCTGCGATTTTAATTTTTTTTTTAAAGGAGTAATTCGGTGGTTCTTGACTTCTGCTGGGTGGTGGGCCACATGAGAACCCTCTGCCCAGCAACCTGTCACTGTCTGGGCTCTCCTACCCCCATGCCCCCGGAAACACACACCTCTAGCTTCCAACCTTTCACAGGTCACCTTACTATCGGAAAATCAATCACCTTTCAGAAAATGCACAAATCTATGACTCTAGAGGGTTCTTATCAATACAATACTAAATCTACATTTACTGAACATTTGCTGGGCATCAAGAGTCTTTTAAATGCCCTACAAATATTACCTGGTCAAATTCCCACAACCACCCTGTGAACTGACTTCTACTCTACGGACCCTCTTATTATCTCACTTGACAGAAGACAAAACCAAGGCCCCCCAAGAGCCAAAGTCACATAGCCAGGGATAGGCAGCACTGCCCTGCTTGGAGACCCCGGCTTTAATCGCTGGCCAGGGTCTTCTAACAGCTCCACCCACTCTTTAGAGGGAGGTCCTGCCCCTCCACCTCCATGGCCCTGGGTGCTCCTCCTCACCAGCACTTGCCCAGGATGCTCCCGGCGCACCACCACCTTCACGCCATAGGCCTCCACGTGCATGGCGCGCGTGTAGCTTACGGTCTGGCTGCCTCGATGCTCATTTTCCACCAGCACCCGAAAGGAAGGCAGTGCTGTGTTCTGGCCGCATGAGCCAGTCAGCAGGTAGGTGCAGGTGCCCATGAAGTCGAATCGCCGGCCATCGAAGCTCACGTAGTGTGGGTCCCCAAACGCCTGGCAGCTTCCGAAGCGGTCGGGGGTAGCAACCCAAGAGGCCGTTCAGGACGGCGCAGCTCTCGCCGGCGGGACAGCCCTGCGTGTCCTGGCAGCTCACCTGATGGGTCTTGCTGTTGCAGGTGCAGCGACGCCGGCACTGCTCGTCCGCCCACACCTGCTGGCCGGGCGCCAGGGGGCGGCCCTCGTAGGTGCAGCCGCAGGACGAGGCCGCCACGCAGGCGCCGCCGCTGGCCACGAAGCCCGGGAGGCAAGCGCAGCCCTCCACGCACGGGCGCCCCGAGCAGTTGGCCGGCGCAGCCGCGGGATTGCAGGAGTCGGGGCAGGCGGGGCCGCAGGGCTCGTAGCGGCTGTTGGCGGGGCAGGACAGGGCTGCGGGGAGACAGGGACTGGGGTCAGGCCAGAGCAGCGGGGTCCTCGAGGTGAGCTCAGTCAGGAACGTGCCAGGACTTTCTGCCCCGAACCCTGCTCCTCCTACAGAGCCCTCCATCTCGTTCAAAGCACTTCCATTCTTCAGACGTTCAGGAGAGCCCCCAACCCCGCAGACATAGTTAACCCCTCCTCCCTTAATTCCCTGGACAACCAATCTGTCAGTAAATCCTGTGGGCTCCGTATCTAAAATCTACCCAGCGTCTGTTCACATCCCCTCTCGCCCCGCCCCCAGCCCCCCTGGTCCTATCCAGCCCAGCAGCCTCCTGCCTGCCCTCCTCCCTGCCCCCATCCTGCCCCTGCAGGCTGTTCCTCAGGCACATCCAGAAGGACCCTGTGAACACCTGAGTCAGATGACAACCCTCTGCTGCTCAGGGCCCTTTTGTGACTCTGTCTCGCTCAGAGTAAAAACCAGTCCCCCTGGTGGCCCGTGAGGTCCCTCACTACCTGCCCTCATAACCTCTCAGTCCTCCTTGCCTCTCATTCTCCCTCTGGCTCGCTCTGCCCCAGCCACCTCGGCCTCCTGGCTGGTGGTCACACTCCCAGCTCAGGGCCTCGGCTCTGGCTGTCACCTCTGCCTGTGTTGGCCCATCCTCAAAAGGCAGTGCAGGACATGATTAAGAGAAGGCTACAGAAGCCCAGATGGCAGGGGTTCAGGTCCTGGCTCTTCCTTCTTAGCTGTGTGGTCATGAGCAAAAGATTCCAACCACCCTGTGCCTCAGTTTCCCCATCAGTAAAATGGGATAATAATAGTGCTGACCTCACGGGGTTTTTGTGAGGAGTAAATGAGTTCATCTGTGTAGAGACACCAACTAAGCACCATTATTATTATCTGACTATGTTGTCTTATCCCCAGCATCTGCCCCAATGTCACCTCTTCAGAAAGGTGTTCCCTGAGCGCCTTCTTCATGAGCCCATTGCTCTTATTACATGAACTTTTTTTTTCTCTGAATATATTCCTCAGTTTACTGTTTACTGCTTGTCTTCCTGGTAAGATATAAGTTCTGTGAGAGTGGGGACTGGGTCTGCCTCAATCGCCCAATGGGTGAATGAACTGGCTGGTTCCTCTTCTGCATTGAGCATTATGGTGAGAACTGGGCAGCGAGGACACAGCAGTGACAAAGACAAACCCCAAATGGCCTCAGTATCTCCCCCAGATTTACTCCCCCTTCAGAGTCTGTCTCAAGCCTTGGATGCCTCTTCCTCCCTCCCTTCTAGCCTTTCTGCCTCCTGAACATTTATCCGGAAGCCTCACAGGGGCAGGGACAGGTGGGTGTCCATCACCAGCATGGGGATGGGACCAGATAAGAACTCAGGAAATGCCTGTTGAATGAATGAATGAACGAATGAATGAGTGAAAGAGTGATTAAGGGAATGGACACCTGGCTGAGGAGCTTGGACTTTATCTAGAGGACATCAAGAGATCATGGAAGGACTATAAACGAAGACATGTTCACATTTCTGCTTTGGAACTCTGAAGAAGTCCTCTCATGCCAAGCTTAGCACATGTTCTTCTTTCAGCCTGGAATTCATTCCTGTTCCCCTTTTCCTGTTTAGTTCCTAGTCCTCCTATGGGTGCCGATTAGGCATCCTTTTCTCAGCCAAGTCCTCCTTAATCCCTGAGGCTGAGGCTGAGTCTGGAAGCTTCTCTTGTGTTCCATAGGCCCCTTCAACTTCTCCTATGCTGGCCGAACCCCTCTGCCTGTGCCTCCGCCAACTCAGCTGTGACCACCCCAGACTATCACTGTCAAGTGATGTCTGCCCCATCCTTAGGCTCACTGTGAGCACAGCCTGGCCATCCTAGCCATCTCCACGTCTCTGACATGGTCCAGCTCCAGGCTGAACCACAATAAGTGCTCAGATGCTGAGCAGATGTAAGGGGTCCCCTGTCTCCCACCATGTGCTCCCAGCCCCAACCAGGGCATTACTCACGGCAGTTGGATGGTGACCTCCAGTCCTTAATAGAGATGCCAAGCTCCAGACAGGCCTGGGCATAGGCGCTGAGGCCACGGCATAGGGTAGACCGGTCCCCATTGACCACACACAGGTCGTATACACAATTCTTCAGGAAGGGGCGGGGGTCCAAAGTATCATGGCAGGCGGCAAAGGGGCCGTTGGGCTTGCTCAGCATGCCACAGAGACGGTCACCCTCATAGTGCTGGGCCTGGCCTGCAGTGCAGGAGGGACAGTTGCTCTGGCAGCCATTATCGCACAGGTAGTCCCCATCATCCAGCCTCCAGCTATCAGCAAACTCTTCAACGTTAGGAGCCTGTTCCCCATCAGGTGTGAGGAAGTCATCAGTGGCGTTGCCATTATAATTGCCACATAATCCGTACACCTGGTTTTGGAAGTGCACAGGCAGGCTCAATGCCAACTGGCAGTCCCAGTCATAGGTGACCACCAGTCCAAAGTCCAGCTCCACTACAGCCCGCATCCCGCTCTGGTACACACGCAGGCGACCCTCAGCCAGCAAGACAGGGAGGCGTGAGCGCTGGTTGTCAATCTGCAGAGGGATGAGGAGGAAGGGGAGCATTGAGACACCATTTGGTCTGGCCTTCAGCCCCTCATCTCCTCCCACTCACTTCCCTGCTCTAGCTGCAGTGGGACTCCTCTATTCTATTATTGTCACCAACCAAGCCTCAGGATCTTTGCTGTTGCTCTCCCCATGGGCTGAAGTATTCTTCCCATAGATGCACGCATGGCTCACTTCCTCACCTCTTACAAAAGCTTTGCTCAAATATACCCATCTTGGTGAAGCCATCCCTGACCACCCTATTTTATATGGCAACCCTTCCCTACTTCCCACTTCCCTCTTCTGCTCTGTTTTGTTCCCATAGCTTCCAATCTTCTAAAATATCATTTGCATGTATTTTCTGACTAACTCCATGAAAACAGAGACCTTTGTCTGCTTTGGTCCCTGCTTCATCCCCAGTGCCTTGTAGAACAGCAGGTGCTCAGTAAGTGAATGAAGGCACTGTTGTGTTAAATAAACACTCACTGGGCACTCACTCTGCCTGGCCTTGGCTGGGAGATCCCAGAGATCTGGTGTTGACCAAGACAACCCTGACCCTACACTCATGGGGCTCCCAGTCCAAAGGTGGAGACAGACCTCTCACTAGACAGTGACACATCAGAATGGGCAAGGCTGGGGTAGTGGAGGCACAGGAGGCTGTGGGAGCCTAGAAAGGGGCCAGACCCAAGCTTGAAGGTCAGGGGAGGTTTCCTGGGGGAAGTGACAGCTGAGTTGAGCTGTAAAAGATCAGTAAGAGAGAGTAATAAAAATAGGGACAGGCAAGGGTATTCCTTTGCAAATGTCCCAGTGAAGAGAGTCTGGCCAGAAAACAAAGAGTATGTCTCTGTCCCCTCGACCCATTTCCTCTTCCTGAGCATCTTTCTTATTCTTTCTCCGCACAAGTTTATCTTAGCCAAGACGATGGACTATGAAAATGGAGTAATGGGCAGAGGAAACAGCATGAGCGATGGTCGAAGTTATGATGGATAAGTCGGTCAGTCAGCAAGGCCTCCATGAGCCCTACTGTGTGTCCAGGTCTGTGCCAGGCAGTGTTGTGGACACAACTCTGGCCAGGAGCCAGAGGCACCACACTCGTAGGCTCTCAGCCCAGGGACCACTCTTCAAGTCTATCTCTCCCCAGGAGCAGTGAGCTCCATTTTTAAGTGATATGTCACATTTGTTCATTACAGAAAACTTAACAAAACTGAGAAAAACACAAATGACCTATATTGCTATAGACACACATGCACATTTATAAATCCTGCAAGATTTTTTTCTTCTACATTTAAATATATATATACTATTTAAAAAATAATGAGGCCATGCTGACGTCACCATTTCATGAACTCCTCTATTCTCCTAACCACATCTTGTGGACATCCGGCCACAATTCTACCAGGTGCTCCAAACCTTTGTCAAGTCACTGACAAGAGTGATGGGCCCTCTCCCTGAATAAACCGCACAACATGTGCAAAATTCTTCATGTAATCTCAAGGATTTGAAGTCTCCCTGAGTTTGTGCTCAATCCCTCTAGGTCTCAAGAATACCGACTTTAATCCACGTGGCTATTAGGCTCATGGATCCCCCTGCACACTCACAAAATGAGGGAGGTATGAGAATATTCATTGCAGTTTTGTTTGCCATCAAGAACAAAGTGTCCATCTATAGGGGACTAAGTTAAATGAACTACGATGCACTCATGCAATGGAGAAGGGTGCAGCTATGATAAAGAAGGAAAGGCTTCCTATCCATTGATTCGGAAACAGCTCCAGAATGTATGGTTCAGTGCAAAAAACAAAGTGCAGAACAGAGCATACAGTACAGTGCACTTTGCTAAGAAAAGGGAAAGCTAAGAATGTATGTTTATGGTTGTTTGTATTGGCATAAAGAAACCTTACATGGACACCCAAGAATCACTAAAAGTCCTTACTTGTGGGGGGGAGTGGGGGAAGATTATATAAAGAGGCTGGAAGCAAGAGCCCTCATAATATGCCTTCTTTGTTTTGAGCTATGTAAAGACTTTACTTATTAAAAAAAAATAATTACAGCAACATGGAAGAACCTCCAAAGTATTATGCTGAGCAAATGAAACCTTATACAACAGGCTTCTTACACTGGATGATTCCATTAATATGAAGTTCTTGAACAGGCAAAACTAATCTGTGGTGGAAAAAATCAGAACTGTGATTGCATCTAGGGTGGGTTGGGGGTTATTTGGGAAGTGACATGCGGGAATTTTCCAGAGTGATAAAAATATCCTATTTCTTAATGAAGGTTTGGGTTGCACATTTGTCAAAACTCTGTGAATGGTACAATTAAGGTTTGTGGGTTTTATTATGTATAAGTTTTATTTCAAAAGTAAGCTAGAAGAAGTGTAAAAATATTGTATTCTAGTTATGATATGGATGCTGAAGTCTTTAGGGGTGAAATATACTGGTGTCTGGAAATTATTCTGAAGTACATAAAAGAATAAGATGGATTGTTGCATGGGCAGAGGGTTGGGCTGATGGTACATGTGTCATAAACTGGGAAGAGTCAAATGTCTAGAATCTAGGTGATTGGCACAATGATCTCAACTTTTCAGATGTTTGAATATTTTCATAATAACATGGCAAGGAAAAGGGAATAATTGCTCTAGGCTGTTATTGTATCAACTGAGTAGTAACCCATTTACCAGAGGCAGAAGGAGCTAGAGGTTAAGAATAGGGACTCAGGAGCCAGCCTGCCTGTGTTCCCAGCTCCATTGCTTATAGCTTTAAGCCTGTCAGAAGTTACTCATCTTTCTGGACCTCAGTTTCTTCTTCTAAAAGTGATAACAACAACAACAACAACAACAACAACAACAATAATAATGCCTACCCCCTCAGATTGCTGTGAACATTAAGTGCATTAACACCTAGAAAATGCTAAGAAACAAATCTGGCACATAGTAGGTGCTCACTAAACTTAGTGTTTGGTCAATTAAGAAATTCCTCATTTTTTGATATTTTGTTTTCTTTCTTTTTTCCTTCCTTCCTTCCTTCCTTTCTTTATTTTATTTTATTTTTCTATTACAAACCACATTGGCATAAACTTTTTCCCTAACCATATCTCTGAGCATCTTTAAAATTTTTAGAATTGCAGTACAACTGCTGGACAAAAGGGGTTTAAGGTTCCTTTTCCTGGGCACACTTCTTGTACCCTCCACCATGGCAAAGGGCTCAGGTTGGGGGCTTGATACCTAGACTTTTCCTCCTCCTTCTAACTGATGGGAATTAAACCTTAAAGATTCTGAATACTTACCCGGGCAAAGCCAACTTCCCCACGGGCCAGCGACACGGAGTGGCTATAGGCACGCACAGTGGCAAAGCCCACGAAAGAGACACGGCGGCTGCTCCGGTGCTCATTCTTGGCCTCCACGCTGAATGCTGGCAGGGTCTGGTCCTCGCTGTTCAGCTCTGCCATCGTGTATGAGCATGTGCCCATCATGTCATAGCGACGGCCATCAAAGGTGGTGTAATGGGGGTCACCCTGGGCTCGGCAGGTGGCCACGGATCCTGGCATGCACCTGGCCTGCCCATCCAGCACCCGGCAGACCTGCGAGGGAGCGCACTGCACACCTTGGCAGGAGGGCTTCTCCACAGACTTCAGGGCTGAGGAGGGGAGAGGCGTGGAGAGAGGAGCAGTTAGGAACGTGTCCACATGGGTGGGAATCCTGGAACAATGCCGCTGCAGAGAGTTTGGGCAGTATGCTCACAACTACCCATTTTAGAAGGGGAGAAACTGAGGTCTTGGATCTCAAAGGGAGCAAGCTACTCAGGCCTGTCCGGGGCCCAGTCTTCTTGATTCCCCAGCTTAACCCAGCTCAGCCCAGAAAGACTGGAAGGTAGTGTGGAAGGACCGGCAAGGAACAATCATGGCAATCTTAAGTTGTTAATTTTCTCTCCTGGTTTCCCTCTTCTCACTTGGGTCAAAACTCTAGGGCATCTTTTTTAAGGATAGAAGATGGAAGACAGAGACTGTTCAACAGAATGGAAATGACAGTGAAGTCAGGCTGCCCAGGTTAGAATCCTGGCTCAACCAATTAGCTGTGTGACACTAGACAAGGAATGTGAAACTTTCTGTGCCTCGATTTCCTCATTGGAAACATGAGGATGATAATAACACCTTCTTCACAGGGCTATTCGTGGAGGGAGTGCTGCCAGATTTGGAACTTCCTCCAGGTATTCCCTATTCCACTATTCAAGCCCAAAGTGACCCTTTGAAATTGAGTGGCTTTTATTGCCATAGAGGGGGTGGTGAGAGGGACATTTTTGCCAGTTCTGGGAACCCTAGTGTCTAGGGTCCTAGCTTGAGGGGGCGGGGGCATTCCAAATAAGGACTGCCCCGGTCCTCCTATTCTCTAGCAGCTCTTCCCTTCTGTCTGTTTATAATAGCAGGTTGGCCCTACTCATTTGTCAGGTATCCCCTAAGTACTTTAGAAATGTTTACTCATTATACCTATGAAGGGGGTGAAGATATTGCCCCCATTTTATAGAAGTGGAGACTGATGCCCACAGAGGTGAAGTCACATGCCTCAGGTCACACAAGCAGAAGTGGGATTTGAACCCCAGAAATGTGGCTCTCACACCTGTGCCCTCCAGCACTGCCCTGCCTGGGAACAGCTTCTCAATGCGCTAAACCTGTGGTTACACATAGGGCAAGGTCCTGGGGGTGAACTATGTTAACACGTATGAGACACCTAGAATGATCCCTGTTATATTGAGAGATAACTCTCCTGGCATGGTAGGCATCATTGTTATTATACTTTGAGATCTCCTGAGTTTGAGAATAAACATTCCAATATCAGTTATGGGAGAGCTGCAGTTAGCAGCTGGTATAGTTGTGTATCAGTTGCTAAAATATCAAAATATTTCCAAACAAATTGGTAAAAAGCTGCTGACCTGACCTTGTCCCCGCCCAAAGATCCCCCCTTCTCAGCACATTGGCTCTCCCCCAATATCTCCTCAAAAGTAACAGACAAAGGGCTGATGCCAGACAGTGGGGGGCTTCTAGAATGCTGCTTCATGCTCTGGTATCTCTTCTGACTTTGGGACCCTGGATCATACCTGTGGCTGAACACTTAAGAGTGTTGTCCCTGGAGCGGTGGGTTGCGGGTAGGGAGGGGCTGGGAAGCCTTAAGGAAAGGAAGGATGGATGGCAAGGAGGATGGAGGTGGTGGTGGGGGAAAGAGCCTGGCTGAGCCAGAAGCCACAGAGGAGCAGGTGGGTGGAAAAAGGGGAATGACAGGAGAGCCCATGAAGGGAACGCCTGGTAGACAGGGCCAGGTGCTGCTGCCCATCACTCACTCTGGCTGCAGGCAGCTGCCGTCCCGTAGCCCCCAGACTCGATCAGCCCGAAGGTGAGCAGCCCGAAATCAGTAGTGCTCATGGTCATGTGGATCAAGTTAGTAGTGTCGAGGTCCATTTCGGCATATGAGAACTCACTACCTGGCACTTGTACCCAGGTGAGCCTCATCCCCATCCTCTGCCCATCCATGGTCAACTTGTCAGCAGCCTGTGTCGGTGCCACCACCACGGCCACACCCTTAGAGCCTGGGATGCCGTTGACCACATAGGCAGGGCAGTAGGCTGCCACATCTGGGATCAGGACCAGGTAGGGGTCATAGGTCACTTTTTCTCTTTTGCCACCTGTACCAAACAGCAGGACTTGGATGCCCACATCTGCAGACAGGTAGAGTGGCTGGGATGGCCGGACCTCAAACGTAATCATGTCACCCTCTTGGAGCTCCCTGGAGCTGCTGATGCTCCCATGGTGGCAGGTCAGCTTCGTGGTCTGGCTGGCCATGGCATAGACCAGATCGTACCGGGTCTGGGAGGCCAGAGGGGGCACCACATATTGGGTGCCCCAGGCAGACGTAGGTAACAGCTGCTCCATTACATGGTTGCAGCCTGTGTGTTTCAAGGCACAGCTGTGGCCGGAGAGGACAGCCACGGGGCTACTGGCTGTGACCTTTGACCCTGAGAGATCAGCCGTGCTCTGTACCTGGGCTACTTGGTAGGGCTTCAGAGTCACATTCAGGACATTGCCCGCTGGATAGAACTTGCCCTGGAATGTCACTGCCCCCTTCAGCTGTACACTGACCGAGGCACCCGTTGCACCAGCCACCACAGCGAACTCCTTGAGATTCTTGGTCGAGACGCTAGGGGGTGTGAACACAACGTACTCAGTTCCTAGGGCCCAGACAGGCCGCAGCAGTGTCACCTCCCCTGTGTTGGGCTTAGCATTTATGGCCTGCACGGAGATAGTGGAGTCAGAGTTGACCAACACAGCATGCTGGAAGACATCGCTGCCGATCATCTCAGCCTTGGTGCTGATGCTGACTGTGACTGACTGCCCAGCCTTCACTGTGACATTCTGTGAGGTGCCGTCTGCCCAGCTGAGGATGGAGACTGAGGCAGAGCTGTTTGACAGACTGGAGAGGAGGAGGTAGAGGTAATTCTCTCCATACCCGGGCTGGTAGTTCTGTAGGAACGCTGTGAGGAATTCCTCCCCTCCGGTGTTGCTGGAGTCTACTGAGGCCTCCTGGGTCAACCCTGGGGTGAGAAAATGTGCTAGTAGGTTCACTTATCTATCAGAGAAATAAGCTCTTACTTTGGGCCTGGTTAATGTGTTAAATATTAACATGAGCTTTTTCCCTTCTCTTCTCTTTCCTTTCTCTGTTTTCATACAGCATTCACCTACCAGCCTTTCTGACTTTTGTCTTCCAAAAGCCTGAGTGCTTTGGGCAGGGTTATCAAACTCTAATGCTGGTGGGACCAGGCAAGTGATGTAAATTTAGGAAAGAATTTGGGTGGTGATTGTAAAAATGGAGTCTTCATACACCATTGAAAGTGGGGTGTTGCTATTAGCTTTAGCCTGTTGTTATTTTGATGGCTTATCGGCTCTTACTCCCTTTTTAATGCCAGATCTTAACATTTTTCAAGAGAAACTGGCTCTTCAATTTCCATGTGAAATCTCCAACCCAAAAATGTTTTAAGCACTGTGGGACCAAAGTGGCTGGATTCAGTTGCCAGTTTGTGATTTCTGGGGTGGAGGAGGGAGCGGTGTGAAGTGGGTAAAGGTAAAAGGGGGATTATGGGAGCATGGACAAAATGTCTCCAAGAAATAGAGAGCAGCTGCTACTTTTCAACACCCTCAAAAGGGAAGAGATTTTCCAGAAGAGAGGGGGGAAGAGGGAAGGAGATGAAGAGAGAGAGAGAGAGAGAGAGAGAGAGAGAGAGAGAGAGAGAGAGAAGTTTACAGGGTCTTGGAGAGAGTGCGGGAGCTACAGAAGGAGTGTCTGCTGAACAAGGGGCACCGTGAAGGGTACCCTAGTGTCCCACGGGGCCAAGGGATCAGGTGTCCCATCCTGGTGTCCCCTCCTTCCCCAGTGCTAGGTTTTACTTAAGGCTCTCGTCCTGGACATAACCCTGAAGAACTGGGCACCAAGCCCTCCAAGAATGACTTCCGTGAAATTTTCCATCAAATCAGCAGAATGAGGGTTAGGATCTAAACTTTGGTTGAGTTGCAGAAAATCAAGGGAGTAGCAGTTCTTTCACCTTGAATTGGGGGATGAGGTGTTCACCCGAATTCCACCACACACCTCAGAAGAGCCTGAGGAGCCTCTCTCCCATTGCAGCTAGCCTGGGCCGATGCTGGGAGGTGGCTTTGTAGAAGGGGCACAATTGGATGGTGCTGACTAAGGCAAGCAAAGTTCCCAGACTGGAGCAAGGCAAGGAATGGGATCTTGGTCTTACTTACCCCAAAGGAGGGTTGCTTGAGCCCAGAGTCCCCACCAGCTCCGCAGGAAACCCATGTCTGCAGTGGGGAGAGGAGGGGGATCTTAGGAGGCTGGTCTGCCCCTCCTGCCGGAGATTGTCCCAGAGGGGACAGAAGGACCCAGTCTTAGGACCATGGCCACCTGGGCAGCAAGAAGGCGGAGGTGGGGGGATCCAAGGCCCATTGTATGTGTGAATAAGGTGGCTGGATATCCAGTGGGCCTGGGGGTGGGGTGGGAAGGGCAGAAAAGGGGCAAGGATGGGGAGTTGGATGTCCATCGGGTCTAGGGGTTGGGTGGGGAGGCCTGGAGTCAGGGGCAAGAGTAGGGGACCTGATGTCCCACTTCCAAAGGGAAGACAGCCTTTCTCACCTGCAGGTCCCTGGAGCTCCAGGGCTAGCCCCTGGGCTGGGCTATATAATGGAGTTTTTTGGCTCCTCAGGCCACACCCTGGGCCACCTGCCAGGCAGGTGGTTCCAACTTCCTGGAGGAGGCTGCTGATCACAGGGCCAGGAGGAATGGGGACCCTGAAGACCTGTGAAGGGTGGAGGACAAGCCTGGAGGCCTGGTCCTGGGGGGATGAGAACAGCTGGCGGCTGTACCCTGGGAGCCCGCTGGGCACTTCAATCCTACAAGGGTGGTGTCCCTGAGGGAGACAGCTGGGGAGCAGGGTGCTCAGACCCTGGGTCCGTGGGGGCTGGGAAGTGAAGCGGAAGATGGAATTTGATCTTGTTTGCTGACCAGAACCTGCCTGTAGATTTTTCCTTTGGCTCCTGCCAGAAGCAATCGCAAAGGATCTGCATCCGGGTCCTGGCTGCTCCCCAGTCCTTAGAAGCTGATCCCTGGTCCCCAGCCACCTACATCCTGTTTCCACGCACCACTTGGGGGGTGGGTGGTCTGAGATAAGGAGGTATCTGAGCACCTTACTTAGGTCTGTGGAATGAGACATAATACCTCCAACCCCCAGTCCCATAGGGACTCCTAGGGACCTTGGCTGTGAAATGGGATCATTAAAATTAACCTTCCAGGGCTTATTTATCTTTCAGAAGGTGCTTGGTAAACGGAAGGATGTAGGTGGGAGGTAGGCTGCTCTGTTGGGGACCTGGGAGCTGGGGCTGTGTGCAAAGAAAGACAGAGGCCTCTATTTCCTGGTTCCACGCAGACACTGGGTTCTACTTCCTGGAGAATTATTTGTTTTCTAGGAGGTTTTCTGGGCCTGAAAAGGGACTGGCTTTTGAGTGACTCTCTATGCCCCCCATCATCCCAGCACCTGCCTGGGATGGGAGATGGGTCTAGGTCGCACACAGGAAGAAGAGACCACTGAAAGGTGGCATGGGCCTTCTCAAATGGAGTCTGCTCCTCCCGGGGGGCTGGCCTGACCCATGCCCTGCTCCCCTCCTCCTGACCTGGGACTCACTGTTTGCTGGGGAGTCTCCCCTGGAAACAACAGCTGCAAAGCCTGGGTGTCCTCTCAGACAACACTGACCAGCTGCTGCCCCCAGGATCCCTCCTCCCTTATCGCCAAGACCTGAGCTTCGGGGCAGCCAGGGTGGATGGGGGCTCTGACACCCCCTACCCAGGGCAGGTTCACAGAGGGAGAGATAAAGGCTCAGAGTTGACTGGGACCCAAAGTCAACCAGGAAAATGAAGGGAGTAAACAGGAGACTGGATAAAAGCCAGAGCTATCAAGAAACAAGCAGGGTCGGTGGATCTACAGGGGATGAGAACTTTAGGGAGAGGGGTGCCTGGGTCCCTGAGGAGCCTGGGGATGGTTAGAGGGGTCATCTGAGTCCCCGAGGGAAAGAAGGGAAGGGGGCTGCTGGGATTTTTAAGAAGGAAGCAGCTATTGCAAACCAAGATGTCAAAATCTTCTATGTCAGATACCCCTCTTATAGTCTGAGACACTCAAAGAAATGAGGGGAAAGAGGGACAAAAAAATAGGTAAGTCTCAGGGGTGATTTTGCCCCCCAATCTCCTTCAAGCCTTGAAGTCTCCCCTGATTGACCCCAGAGATATAAGCCTTCCCCCTTCAAAATCTGTCATTGCTCTCTGTAGCCAGTCCTGAAAAGTGAGGAGGTGGTGGGAGATCTTTTATGTTTTGGCTTTGACATCCCAGGGGCCTTCTGAATCTTTTCAGGGTGTGAGAGTGGAAGGACATGCTGCGCCCTGTCCCTTACCCCATATCCTACCTATTCTCAGAAATCCCACTGATGGGGCAGAGATAACCTGTGGGGACACTTCCTTGCGGTTGGAGAAACCACATCTGTCCCACTACTGGCAGCCTCTCTCAGCCCAGACCAGGGGTGGCTGTGTGCCTGAGCCTTCTGGTCTCTCTCCCTGCAGGCAGGATCTGCAGAGGGCTGATCTGCACTGGTCATACCATCAGAGACCCCTGGGGCCCTCTGGCTTTACAGCCTGAGGGCACAGCTGGAGGCATTTACCCTCTACAGCTAAATTCAGATTTGCTGGCCATTTCTAACTTCATTCTTTCATGCTCTGGATTCCACAAGGGGTCGTCCCGCTACCCGCTTGGGGAACTCCCTCATCTTGCATTATCTGCTACTAACCTTTCTGAGGTTCAACTGTGATCTTGTTCCTCCCTTATTCAAGAACATTTCATGCTTCCCTGTCCCTGTGACTGCAAGTCCACGCTCTGGGCAGGATGACCTCAGGCCTTGAGGTTCCATTTCCTGCACCGTCCACCTCGCCGTTGCCCATGCACTTGTTTCCACTCGGCGCGCCCTTGTCCACCACCTACCGGCTACCTCCTTATCTGGAATCCAAACACCATTCTCTGCGTGAGTCATCTGCTGAGGGCCCAAGCTGAGGCTAATCTCTTTTATGCCTCTTATATAACAACAGCTAACTGCTCCCTCACTTCACGGAGATCCCCCTTGGAACCGAGAGTCCTGCTACATCTGTGCGCTATTCTCTATCTCCCCACCAGTCTCTCCCGCCCACCACAATCTGCCTTCCCTGTGCATTACAGCTGTCTTGCTAAACTCTCCAATGGCCTCTTACTTGCCATTTGGTTCTTGGTCCTTCTCTGTAATATTTGATGTGAACACTTCTTCCTTGAATATTTCTAATGCCTAACAACTTTTTTTTTTAAAGAATAAATGAATAAACGAGTAAATGAAACAAAAAGAAAAAAAATTTTCTAATGCCTTGGCTCCCACCACATCACTTTCTTCTGGATCTTGTGTTACTTTGGTCTGTTTCCTACAACAGCCCCTTTAACACTGTGGTTCACAGATTCTCTCTCACTGCTTCTTTCTCTGCCTCTTTCTCTAGGACATCTTTTGTCTGCCCACCCATGCTGTCTAATAGAACTTTCTGTGATGATGAAAATGTTCTATGTTTGGTGCTGTGCAATGTGATGGGCAACAACGACACGTAGCTACTGAGCTCTTGAAATGCATTGAAAGAACTGAATTTATCATTTAATTTAATTTCAATCTGTGTGTGTGTGTGTGTGTGTGGACAACAAAGTAAAGGTCTGTTAGTTGAGGAGACATCATGCCTGGAGTCACAGGTGAGATAGTAGTGCCCAAAGACCTGGCTTTCGATGGCTTTCAGGGCATGGGTTATATAATACAGTGACTAAGGGAGTTAGGGTCATGGTCAGGGCTGTGGCCTCTACTGATTGGTCGGTGCTAAAGTAGGGGGTAGTTGAGAAGTGCATCTGGTCCTGATATCAGCCATGGCCTCACTTTGTAGAGTTTCTTTTACTTTCTTGGATCTGAAGTTGAAACACAGCTGAGATGTTATCTTTAGTTTCATTGAAAACTCTGTCTGTGTGGTTCCTAAGTTTGTTTAATGTTGACCAGGGTCTCATTGTCCTGAGGGATGAATAATTAAGTGAGTGGACATGCAAAGTGGGAAGAGATAGGTAAGTCAGGGTGCTGGATGAGGCCAATTTGAATCAAAAGCAAAAAAAAAAGGAGAAAAGGTCATATTAAAAAAATTAAGTTTCTACATGATTACAGTTCCCCCTTTCTTTTTATCACTTCTCAATCTTGAGGAATATAGGGCAGCTGGGTATGGGTTCAACCAAGAGGGAGGATTAGCTCATAAAATGGAGTCAAATTCGTCTGTCTATTATGCCCCGCTTACCTGGCTCTAACAATCTGACATGCCCACCTCTTCCGAGACAATCCTGAACCTTAGAGGGGGCATTCTAGGTGTTAAGTTTATAAACAGAAACTACAGCAATGGTAGAAGAAACAGTAGGTCAGGATACCTGTACCCTAAGAAATAATCAGAGCAAACCATAAGTTAGTCTGAGTCTTTAAGATTGCCAGTCGAGAGGACCTTGAGATGAAAGGCTCAGAGCTTCGTTCTTGCTGGAATGAAGGCAGGCAGTGACTATCCCACACACTACCCTGGCCTGTAGTCTGAATGTCGCTGATGATGACATCGGGTGCTCAAGCAAGCTCTCTGTAGGGTTTACGTAGTATCAGTCACCAAAACCATCCAAGCACGTACAGTTGTGATGATTTCTCCAAAGTTGACATTATGTTGTCTAGCGGGAGTCTAAAGTTGCAGGGCTCAGAAAACGTTTTAGTTTTCAATAATTCAAAGGCAAAGGGTGGGAGAAAATGAACACTAATTTGGAGGCTGTAGTCAATCACTTTCATTTATAAAATGTAGGATCCAGTTCAGTCTACAGGTAGAAAATAAGATTTTAAAGACAATTAACTAAACTAGAATCTAATATCTACAGTTGGACATTATGGTTTTTATTGAAACAATTTTTTCTCTCTAAAATCACCCTAATTGCATTAAAGGTTGCTACGTAAAAACTGATTTATTGTAGAAGTACAGCTTTAATAAATTTGGCCTGCTGTTTGTGTGAATATGACAAGAATAGTGTGCTTTGCTGGAATTTCATAAGGAATCTCTAGAGCGAATGCTAGCCTTTCAGGGCTAAGAAGCCAAGCCACATGGTTGCTGTCAGCATTTGCCTGCAATACCTATTGATTTGAGTAGATTCCTCAGGTTCTTGAGGTTTCCCAAAATGTCTTGAGGTTCTTTCTTTGTTGTCTCCCAGGAAAGCAACCTTAATTTCTTACCTGGAAAGACTGCTGTGAACTATATCAACAGGTACGTATAAGGATGTTTTTCCAAAGGGTTTTCATTGGCTTCCCAAGTCTATCTTAACTCCTTAAAGCTTTCTAGTGACATCCAGAGTCTATGCATGTCTCTCTGAAACATGACATTTCAGACAAAGTCTGGGTAATATATTAGTTTCCAATTGTGTCCTGTTATTTAAAAAATATTCCTATTGAATTTATGTAAACAAAAGTATATCTATTCAGAGTCTGCAAACTTCTGGAGGGATCAGGTAAGGAGAAAAATGTTTCAATTTTGCTTATAAAGGTATATTTTACCAAATTCCTCTAAGTCATGGGTAGTTTAAGAGAAAACAAGTTACCTTATATTGTAAAACATCAATTTCCAAAACCAGAGAAAATTCTAATTCTAGGCCTTTTCAATTCCTTGTTTCTTTCTTTTTTGTTTGAAAGATTTTATTTAATTATTTGGAGAGGGGAGGGGAGGGAGAAAGAGAGCGAGAGAAACACCGATGTGTGAGAGATACATCCATCGGTTGCCTCTTGCACTTCCCCAAATGAGGGTCTAGCCCGCAACCCAGGCATGTGCCCTGGCCGGGAATTGAACTGGCGGCCTTTTGGTTCGCAGGCCAGCACTCAGTCCACTAAGCTGCACCAGCCAGGGCAATACCTTGTTTCTTATGCTGCAAACAAAAGCACTGTAGGTCAGGGGCAATCAGTCATGGACCACTGTCCAGCCTCTGCCTCAGGGACAATGGGTCTGGCAGGTGTTAGGCAGGGCCTTGTGGCAATCCCTGGGCCTCAGGTCCCCAAGTCCACAGGCAAAAGGCAGTCTCATGTTAGGCACCAAAATTGTTACCTGTTGGCTTGCCTGCACACAGGGAAGCCCAATAAGACATGATCAGGACTTTGCTGCCAAGAAAGCAGGGTTTATTGGTTGAGGAGAAGGTGCTATGCCTGGAGTCACAAGTGAGCTAATGCTCAAAGACCTGGTTTTTTAAATTTTAACTTTAATCAATTAAAGTTTAAATCAATTTTCAGCCTTATTTTTTCCTTCTCTCCTTTTGTTAGTCTGTGATACAAATGCTAAATATTTCATAATTGCCCTGCAGGTTCTCTGAGGCTTTGTTAGCTAGTATTTCTGTTTTTCCTCAAGTCAAGTTCTCTGATTTTTTTGGACTGGGTAATTTATATTGTTTTATCTTCAGAGTTACTTATGCTTTTCTCTGTCATATTCACTCTGTTCTTGAGTCTTTTTTGTTTCAGTTATTGCAGTTCTCAGTTTTATCATCTACATTTGGCTCTTTTATATTTTCCATTTCTTTGGTGAGATTATCTATTTTTTAAATTTGTTTCAAGGGTTTTTGTAATTGCTTGATGAAGCACTTTTATGATGGCCTCTTTAGATCTTTGTCAGATAATTCCAACACCTAATTCATCTCAGTGTTAGCATCCGATGATTGCCTTTTCTCATAAAGGGTGTGATTTTCCTGGGTTTGGGTAGGAAGTGTGATTATTTACTATATTCTGAAAATTTTATTAGAAAAGACAAGGGTCTCAAGGTCTGGGCAATATTAAATATTATTTCTTGCTAAATGTTAAAATGTAGCATTTTTTTTAGATGCAGCTGTAAACAGGATGAACTCACAGGAACTCAACCTGGAAGAAAATAACCCACAGCAAAGAATAAATCAACACGTAATTGATCAAACAGTATACATAAGCAATGGCTAAGCCTCCCTTCCGGGAGGCAGAGCTTTGGATATGCATCTCATCTCCTTTACTTGCTGCAAATAAATAAAGCTCCCTTGCAACAACCACACCTCATTTTTGAACAGAGCTCCCCAAGTGGTGAAGCCCTTTAGCTCGGTAACAATTTTAGACATTAGGATAGGAGACCCTGGATCTTACTTAACTCTTCCACTTAGCAGGCAGTTATCCTGTTTAGGCTGAGCATGCAGAGCCTGGAACCGTTTTGTGTGCTGTGTTTCCAATGACAATTTGGTTTTCAGAGCCCTTGCAGTGTAATTTCTGTCTGCTAAATTTGCTCAGAGCTGGTTGGGCTTGCATCCAATTCCCACTGGTAACACCAATGAATGCTGAAGGCATTTCGGGGAGGCTCAACTAGTCGTCGTCGGCAGCCGTCCGTCTCGAGAGACGATGGTGTAGCTTCCCAAGAGTCTATCTGCACCGCCGAGAATGGCTGTTAAGGGTAGGAGACAGTGGCATGAAGGGGTGGGGAGCACTTTCCTGTACTGCCTGGTGCCACAGAGGCTCCTGCTTGATCTGTGCTGGCGTTGCCCATAGGGAGAAAAGCACCTACTTTAGTGCCTTCTGCTGCTGGAGGGAGGTGGAGAGCCACTGGGCCTGGGCCACCTCCTGTCACTGAGTGCAGAATTGCAAGATGCTGGTTCACTGCGTTGTTTCTCAAGTCCTAAGGTCCCTAGCCAGTTAGTCTTCTTTGTACCTTTCCAGAGTCCTTTTATGAACGTCTGTGTATTATTTCCAGAGTTTTTGTTACTTAGAAGAGAGCATTAGGAAAAAACGATTCTTTGTCTGGAACCAGAAGTCACCACCTACTTTTCTTATAATTTATTTGTAGGTTCTTTTGGATTCTCTACATACACAACATTGTTTATGAATAGTAACTATAATTCCTTCCATTCTCATCCTTACTTTTATTTTTTTTGTCTCTTCAATACATCATTGATTAAAAGCATGGTAGGGGACATCCTAGTTTTACTCCTGATCACAAAGCAAAAGCTTTCAACATTTTGCTTACATAATATTTTTGTAAGTACACATTCTTGTATTTAATAAGTTTTCTTTGACTTCTGGCCAAGATGGAGGCCTAGACTGACATGCTCCATCTCCCTCCACAACTAAGAAGGAATACAAGTACCGCAAAACCAGAAATAACCAGAAGTTCCAGAACTTAAAGCTACATGGAAGTCCAACATATGTAGTTATAAAGAAGTGGTGCTCGTCCTGACGGGTAGGAGGGGCGAAGCCAGGGCGGAGAGATCAAGCTGTGTTGGTGGCGGCAGTAGCGGAGACAGCGGTGGGACAGCAGTAAGCACAGACACCCATATTTAAGGGGAGGCAAGAAGCACCGGGGAGCACCCCCGGCTGCAGACCAAACCCATCAGCTTGCAATTCCAATGCCAGGGAAGGCAGACCCCCATT
Organism: Furipterus horrens; assembly: GCF_987537825.1. NCBI lineage: Eukaryota > Metazoa > Chordata > Mammalia > Chiroptera > Furipteridae > Furipterus > Furipterus horrens. Next base: position 40,314,902 of record NW_028327183.1, read on the forward strand.
GCTTCAGACTGTGAGGGCCGGAGAGCGTGGGGACTGAGGAGGAGGCTCCTGATCTCCCAGCGGAGAGTGAGCAGCAGGAATGCATCTTGAGCCCCCACCCCACACAAAATGCCACAGCGTGGTGAGAAGGGTCGCCTGATTGTGATGAGTGCACAGGGCTCCGCCCCCTGTAGCATAGGAGGTGTGACAGTCCCACCCAGGAAGCAAAGGTAAACACAAAACTGTCAGGATGGCACAGATCATGATAGAGATCCCGGTGACGGAGCTGACCAGACAGCAAATATCTGATCTAACGGATTAGCAGATAGGAAATCTTTCTGAGCCACAGTTCAGAGCTTTGGTTATATGAATGCTTACAGACCTAATAGCAGATCTTAAACAAGACGAGGAAGAAATGAAGGCTAGTCCTGCTAAAATGAATGAAAACACATACAAAACAAATGGTGAGGGAAGGAAAACCAGGGATTAAATCAACAAATCGAAACATAAGGAACAGTCAACCACTGCAGAAAGAGAAAACAAAAAGTGAGGAAAATGAGGAGAGGCTCAGAAACCTATGGAACAGCTTTAAGCGGGCCAACATCTGAATCATAGGGTTGCCAGGAGGTGAAAAAGAAGAACTAGAGATTGAAAAATTATTTGAAAAAATAATGAAGCAGAACTTCCCTAACTTGGGGAAGAAAATAGACTTACAGGTCCAGGAAGCACAGAGAGTTCCAAATAAACTGGATTCAGGGAGAATCACACCAAGACATATTATAATCAAAATGTCAAAAATTAAGGATAAAGAGAGAATCTTAAAAGCAGCAAGAGAGAAGAAGAGAATTATGTACAAAGGGGTCCCAATAAGACTCTCAGTTGATTTCTCAAAAGAAACTCTGCAGGCAAGAAGGGACTGGCAAGAAATATTCAAAGGAGTGAAAAGCAAAAACTTACAATCACGATTACTCTATCCAGCGAAGCTGTCATTCAGAATGGAAGGGCAGAGAAAGTGCTTCCAGGACAAAGTAAAACCGTAGGAGTTCATCAGATCCAAACCACTGTTATATGAAATGTTAAAGGAACTTGTTTAGGAGAAAGAGGATCAAAACTATGAACATTAAAATGAAAACTGTATCACAACAACCAACAACAGAAGCTCGAGAATCTAAACCAAGGCAAACTAAGTAGGCAACGAGAGTGGGAAAAGACTTATAGGTATGGCGAACATATTAGGGGGAGGTCAGAGGGGAGGGGAAAGGGGGCAAAAGGAGGGAGATGGTACAGGAATTAAGAAGCACAGTAGGAGGGAGTGGAGTAGACAGGAAGATGTTGAGAAGAAAAATATGCACAACCAATGGGCACGGACTAAGGTGGAGGGGGACAACTGGAGGGAGGGGGGTCACTGGGTGGGGGGGAATAAAGGGAAAAGAAATTGGGAAAACTGTAACAGCATAATCAGTAAAGCATATTAAAAAAAATAAACAAAAAAGTTTTCTTCTATTTTTAGTTTTTAATCATCAATAGATATTTAATTTTATCACATGATTCTCCTGCATCTATATCAGTGATGTTAACATCCATTGTTGATTATTACTTGGACATAGGGTTGCCATATCAAACACAGAGCATTCAGTTAAATTTGAATTTCAGATAAACAAAATTAATTTTTAGTATAACTATGTCCCATGCAATTTTAATATAATTTTGTAAGTATGTTCCACACAATTTATTAGCTGGAAAGCTACCTAGATTCATTATTTCATTAGGGGTTCTGCAAAATGGGGATTTCTAATTTGTCATTCTTCATTTATTAGCTACTATACAGAGAAACATCTGTATATTACTATATACAAATACTACTATATGAGGAAGCATCCCTTCATTAATATTTTAGTGCTTCTGAGTTGCACTTAATACAGAAAAAGAAAATTTAGTCCTTCAATTTTGAGATTTAGTCAGTTCTCTCTGAAGATAAACAAGCATTGTGTTTTTGTTTAATACATTATGAATTCATGGATTTTGAACATATTTGGTGTTTCGATCCATTGCAGTTCCATTTTATCCCAGTAGGGGGCTCCTTAATTTATGGTACAACAAGATGAGTCAGACTCACCTTCTTACATTTCCTGACCAGACGCAGAATCGGCCGTTTCTCAAAGAGCTTTGATTGCTATTATTATCAAATTGTATTTAGAGACAGTAATTTGGGCACTAGGAGAAGAAATGTCTTTTGCTTAACTTTTAAAAATTTTATAAAACATTTGCATGGTTTCAAAAACACCAACACTTTACAATGAGGTGTCTTCACAGGCTGCTATCCCTGTGCCCTCTGGATTTCCTCTCTTCCCCGTAAGTTACCAATTTAGGGTGTTTTTATTCATCTTTCTATTGTTTCTTTTCGAAAATATATGCACACACACAGAGAAGTGTATGTATTTACATTGTCCTTTCTTATAAAAAAGGTAGCATATTATCCTATTATATACACCATCCTTCAGTTTTTTTACTTAACACTTTATCATGGCAATCATGCTATAGCATTATATAGAGATCATCTGTATTACTTTTTACAGTGCAAAGTACTCTAGTGTATAAGTATACCTTAAATTTACGCAAACAGTCTGCTACTGATGGATATTTAGGTTTCAAGTATTTTTCTGCTACAAAAAGTACTACCACAAATAGCCTTGTGCACACATTATCTTGTGTTTTTCAAAACCCTTACCCAAGAATATGTTTACTGATTTTAGAAAGAGAATAGGGGGAGAAAGAAACATCAATCAGATGCCTCCCATACATGCCCTGACCGGGAATCAAACCTGCAACATTTTGGTGAATGGGACAATGCTCCAACCAACTGAGCCACCTGGCCAGGACCATTATTTTGTATTTTTGCCAATGTATCTCTGTGATAGAATCCTAGAAATGAGATTCTGGGTCAAAGGACACATATAATTTTGTTAGAAGTGAGATTGCTAGGTAAAAAGGCGTATGGATGTGACTCCCTTTTCATTGAAGTCACATTTCTTGAAAGAGATATGTATCTTGATGCTAAATTCTTAAATACCCCTAAACCAGAAATATAAAGCAAAAAAACAACCATTTTTCTATATTCTCAATTACTTTGAAGATGCATGGACTGAACTCAGCTGCTTTGTTTACATATCTTACGTAGCCAGGCCCCTCTGGTAGCCAGAGGGCCCACGGCTATCTTTGCTCACTCTTCTCTTAAAATGTGAATTAATTATTTCCTGGAAGTTCAACTTGTTAAGCCTCTAATACTTTTGAGTATTTTATCTAGATACAGTACTTTCTTCCCTAATAGGGCTACCATCGGGTCCCTTACAAGTGGGAAAAGGGGAAGGAGTGGAAAGGTGGTCATTGGAATAGAAGACAAACTTCATTTAGTTCATAGTATTTTTCGTGGGGATTTTCCTAGCTGTGGAAAAACTCAGGCTAATAAGCATCTCTTTGTTTAAAGTCCTACAAAGCAATTTAAGTTCATTGTTCTTACCAAATTTCTAAGTATACTTTTTCTTACCAAGCCTAATATAATTGGGGAAAATGTCTGGATACAAATAAAACATTCTTTGGATCATTATGGAAAGCCTTATTAACATTGTACCTGAAATAAGACGTCATTTTGCCTCATTTATTTGTCAAAATAGCCATTTCTAACTTAAAGAATTTTGAGGTATACTTACAGCACTATCATTGTATTTCATTTTAGACTGTGAGCTCAGGGACACTGTATTGATAATTATGTTTTTATGTACTACAATTAAATGGAACTTAATAAATGTTCATAATTATTTTAAACGGAGTTATGTGCACATGACTCAATTTTCTATATTCTCCCACATCCTACATTCATTTTTTTCTACATTCTTCAGTCCTCACCAGTCTAGCCCTCACCCCACCACTGCACTGAGTTTATGGCAGCCACGGTTGACTATGGCATCCTTGTAATTAAAGTCAGGTTACATTTTCCTGCCCTTGTGTGATCTCTCACAAGCACCTCATTTTTACAATTTTATCCTTCCATTGGCTTCTTTGACAGCACGTACACACACACACACCTAGTTTTCCCCCAACCGCTCTGACTACAACTTTCAAGCTTCTTATCCTCTGTCACTTCTCATCTTTGAGCCTCTGTCCCTGCTGCTCCTTACATTCTATGTTCTTCCTCAGTCTTCTCAAACCCTTTCCTGGCTTCAGACACCACCATAAAGTGACTCATGCCCTATGACTGTTCTAAATGACCTTTTGCTTTTGTTATATTTATTATTGTAGATAAGATATGCACACCCCACACAGAAGTAAGCAACACTCATTATTTACCATCACATAATGGCTTGATAGAAGGACTAAGTCTGCTGGTGCTAGGCCAGTATAAACAACAGTGAAAAGGAACATGAAATGGTAACTCTTGATAATCTGGGTACAAGTTCAGGAGAAAAACCCATGATTTGACAACAAGTGAGGATTTTGAAAATTTTAAGAACAGATACTGCTCTTCTTTGAGCTCCAGTTGGCATATTTGTCTACTTGATATCTATTGGTTGTCTCCAATGCACCCAAACTCAGTATATCTCAAACCTCATCTCCCCTCACCTGACCCAGGTCTCTTTCCTGTTCTGAATTCCATTGAATGATGGCATCATTGGCACCAGTTCTCCAAGCCAGAAACCCAAGAATAATTTGCCTGTTTTATTTTTTTAATTAAAACAGTAAATTGTATGGATTTATATTATCACCACCATAATCAGGGTACAAAACAGTTCCATAAGCCCCAAAGCTTCCCTCATGCTCTCCTTCTGTAGTCACAACCTTCCCCTCTCCCTAACTCACTGACCTGTTCTCGTTCCTGTAGTTTTGTCTTTTCAAGAATGTCTTAAAAATTGAATCAGACAGTAAGTAATCTGCAGTCCCATGCATCCATTGGACTATGGGACATTTCCCCTAGAATGTCTCACAGGAACCTTAACACAATGTCATCACCCTCCTTCCAAATCTGCCTCTCCCTCATGTCTTCTCAGTGAAAAATACGCCATCCTCCAGCAGCCCAAGCTGAGCGTATCAGATTCAGTTCTTCTCTCTTCCTCTCAACCCCACTTCTAATTAGTCACTGAGTCTTATTAGTTACACTTCCTTTATATCTTTCAATTCATTTATGTATTTCCAAGTCCACTGCCATTTTGCCAAGGGAGTCAAGCAACCACATCTCATCTGAATTATTGCAACAGCTTTCTGGGTTTTTGGCTCAATCTTACTCCCTTTGAATCCATATCTACACTGCAGTAAGAATGATCACCCTAAACAAACATCTTGTCAAGTCTTATCCCTGCTTAAAACCCTTCGGTAATTGTCCCTTACCTTCAGGATGAATTTTAAACTCTTTGGATGACATTCAAGACTTTCTACAATATGCCCCCAGCTCTCCTCTCCTATTTCAACCCATCTGGTTTCACCCTATGTCTCCCACACATACTCTCATTTGTACCTGCTTCTTCTTTTGGTCCAGCACGCCCTGCTCCTTCCCTTACCTGGCTAATTCCCACTTGTCCTTCAGGTCTCAGTTTCACTTAGTCCTGTGGGAGAAACCCAAACTGCTCCCCATCGTTGCCCTCAGTGGAGTGGCTCTCAAAGTAGAATATGCAAACCCTGGCATATTTCTGACCCTTTCAAAAAGTCCCTGAGGTCCAAATTATTTTAATAATTAAACCCAGATATTATTCTTATTTTTTCTTTGTGCTGAAATTTGTACAGATAGTGCAAAAACAATGGTAGGTCAGTAAAACTGCTGGCCTTTGCCCCAAATGTCATAAAGTCATCATATTTTTCACTATTACTCACTCACAGAAACAAGGAAACAAAAAGTGACAATAATAAAACATCAACAAAAATATTTTTACTTAAGGTTTTTTGATGAAACAGTAAACATTATTAATTTCATTAAATCTCTACCCTTAAATACACATTATTTTAATATCTGCGTAATAAAACGCAAGGTCTATATATGCTTCATTTTGATATATGATGATTGTCTCAAGAAATAGCACTTTGTACTAGCCCTTTTTTATTATATAACTTTGTTTACATTGAAAGAACAGTTTTAAAAACTATAGTTATACAGATTTGATTATCTGGCAGATATTTTCTCAAAAATAAACTGTGAGGCTGTCCCTTCAAGGAAAATTACTGACAGAACTTGTTACAAATGATAAAATCTGAGCTTTCAAGGGGGAAAAAAGCTTGTATTTGCCAGCACAAGCTTTCCAAACACAGCTTTTCTGATGATTTCAAAGTAATATAACAGTGCAAAAAGTTCATTGAGGTGGTTTCAGATTCCTCATTGCAACTAACACTTAAGAAACTACCATTTGTAGAGTTCTGATGTAGTATTAAAAAAAGGTCTACATTTATCTGAAAAGACTTAAATACGCCTCTGTTACAACTACTTACATGTGTAAAGCCAAATTTTCTTCATATAGTTCAATCACAACACATTCAATGCAGAAACAGATATCAGAATCTAGTTGTTTTCTATTAAATGGACATTTAAATATTTTATTTGTTTACTTTTAGAGAGAAGAGAAGGAAGGGAGAAAGAGAGAGAGAAATATGGACATGTAAGAGATACATCAATTAGTTGCCTCTCCCACACCTCCAACTGGGGACCTGGCCTGCAACCAGGCATGTGCTCTGACTGGGAAATTGAACCCTGCAACCTTTCGGTTTGCAGGCCAGGACTCAATCCACTGAGCCACACCAGTCAGGGCTTAAACTGGACATTAAAGAGATTTTCAGGGCCTGGCCAGATGGCTCAGTTGGTTGGAGCATCATACTGTACACCAAAAGGTTATGGGTTTGATCCCCAGTCGGGGTACGTACAGGAGGCAACAGATCAGTGTTTCTCCTCACATGGATGTTCTCCCCTGCCCCTTCCTCTCTCTCTAAAACTCAATAAACATGTCCTTGGGTGAGGATTAAAAAATAAATAAAGATATTTGCAAAAACTCAATGTCACTCTCTCAATAGATTTGTGTGTGTGCTTATGGTTCTCATTAAGATTAATTAAGCCTACTATACATAACCTTTCACTGATTACAACTAAAAACTCTAGCCAGGATACATAAAGCAATTGCCTGAGCACACTGAAAGGTGATTGAGAGCAAGCAGACTGGGGAGGGAAGTCCAAATTTGAAGTTTGACTGATATGATGGTGAGGCTTCTGTGGGTATTTTTTCCCTTCCTATATTCCCCTGTTTTTACCAGCGGGAGATCTGAATCCCAGAACTGGGCGGAAGATACAGGCAGAAAAATTCTGAGAAACACTCTTTCTGGTCAGAGAACTGGAAACGGTCACTATAAATAAAAAGTATGTGTGTACAGGGAAAGACAACGGAGAAATTAAATGAAAAACCCAAATAATCCAAAAGAAAGAAGAGAGACACAAAACACAGAACAAACAAAAAACTAATAATAACATGTAGATCTAGGCAACAAAAACCAAAATTATATGATATCACCTAACACAGGAAACTAATGAGCAACACAAACAAAAGAGCAAAATTGAACCAGAGGCATGTAAACAAGGAGCAGACTAACAGTTACCAGGGGGGAGAGGAAGAAGGAGAGAAGAGGGATAAGTAAGGGAAGGGTCTCGTCAAGGAACTAGTATAAATGACCCATGGACATAGACAGCGGGGTGGGAATTGACTGTGGGAGAAGGGGTGGGCTGGGCGGGGAGCAATGGGGGAAAAAGTGGGACAAGTGTAATAGAAAAACAATAAATAAATAAAAAAAAAAAACGTAGATCTAAATTCAACTTCTCAATAAATAAATCACATGAAAATGACCTAAACATACCAACTAAAAGACAGAGACTGTCAGGTTAGATTTTAAAAAAAGAGAGACTAGTGACTGCCTAATCACTTAGCTGTATGCCAGAAACCAATACATAATATAAATAAATAAATAACATAGCTATTAAAGTTGTAATTATGAATATTCAAAAAAAGAAAAAGGTACTCAATTATACACTGTCTACAATATCTTGCTTTAAATATAATGATATAGACAAGTTAAAAGTATAATAAAAGGATGGAAAAAGATACGTCACTCAAATACTAACTTGAAAAGCAAAGGTTATCGAACTCCTTCAGAGAAGGAAAACTCTGACTCCAAAAAACCTCCGCTGCCTTGCGGCATACCTCTTCAGGGGAAAGGCTAAGGGAGTAAACCCCGACAGAAAATCCGGAGCCGGAGTCCCTAAGGCGGTTTGACGTTGTAGTCAACACCGGCAACTCCTGCGGCGCACCTGAAGCCAAGCTGTATTGACTCCGTCTTTCCCTTGGACCCTTCAGCTGCGAAGAGAGGGGGGGTCTGCTGCATGGGCAACAGCAGACCCTCCATATCACCCCGCCCAGGCTCTGTAGCTTCAGCTTCACTGGAGAGGACACTCCAGCGTCATCGCAAGATGTTGATTCAACACGGGAGGAGACAGATACCGTGTCACTCCCGAGTCGGACTGCACAGCCATTCTCGGCGGTGCAGATAGACTCTTGAGAAGCTACACCATCGTCTCTCGAGACGGACGGCTGCCGACGACGACGATCGAACTCCTTACTGCGCCCTGTGCATGTTTGGGGTCTCCTCACCCCAGAAGCGCCTCTTTAGAATCACTTAATCTCTGGCTTTCCTATTTCCACATCCTCTCCCTGATTAGTTTCTTGCACCACTGGAGATTGAAAATTACTGCAGAGAGGAAAGCAAGGGGCTGTAGTAGGAACAAGCAAAGCTTATTCCCTGGAGGGCCTCCTGGAAAAGGGTAATTTCCTGCGTTACCTCGGCTACCAAAATCAATAGTTTTTCTCCCATCCCCAGAGCTTCAATTGCTCTTTCACATTCCAATTCTGCAAGAGCACTGGGCGACAGAATTATGGAGAAGGGCCTGCAGGAGGCTCAGCTGTACAAGGAGAAAGGGAACCAGCGTTACCAGGAAGGAAAGGACGGAGATGCTGTGAGTAGGTACCACCGAGCTCTGCTTCAGCTGCGGGGTCTGGATCCAAGTCTGCCCTCCCGGATACCTAATCGAGGATCTCAGGGCCCGGCACTCACAACTGAACAAGAAAACATACTGCACACCACCCAGACTGCTTCAACAATCTAGCTGCCTGTCTCCTTCAGATAGAGCCAGAAAACTACCAACGAGTGAAAGAATACATTCAGAAAGTCCTGGAACGACAGCTTGATAATGGCATAGCCTTGTATCGGGCTGGAGTGGCCTTTTTCCACCCGCAGGACTATGACCAAGCTCGGCAGTACCTCCTGGCTGCTGTCAATAGGCAACCAAAAGATGCCAACGTCCGGCGGTACCTCCAGCGAACACAGTCGGAACTCAATAGCTACCACCGAAAAGAGAAGCAGCTCTACATGGGCATGTTTGGTTACCAGAGAAGAGTGATGCTTCTTCCCCTGAACTTAGGTGAACCATTAAAGACCCATTAAGTGAAATCTGAGCCTCGCCAGACATTAACCCCATACCGCTGACCCATGTGGATTTCTGTCTTGTTTCTAGTTCTGTACACTCTTAACTGCTTACACAGTCTGCCTCTTTTTGTTTATCCATCTGTATATTTGTATAGCTTTTAATACATTTGTATATTTGGGAACAGTTGCCCTGAGAAATACAACCAGAAAACATTCTTCAGCTGTGGGTGGAATTAATCACATCTATGGCACGGATTTTAGTGATTGATCTTGTTAGATGTATTCATATACAGAAGAGAAGGCTAGCAGAGGATGAAATAGTGATAGACAGGAGTTTTTTCCTCTGTTTCCTCAGATGCCAAAGCCAAAATTATACAGGCCAAAACCGGGAAATATATATCTTTTGTAAAACTAGACAATTATAAGTTGGGCCCATATGTCTTAAAATGAAAGATTTTAAATTAACCATGTTTGAGTAAATGAATTTCTTATTCTTCTCAATATTTCACACATATCCAGATCTTTTCCCCCTACAAAAGCATCTGGCTCCTATTGTTTCTCTTGGAAATTTCTAGTTGTTGCCATTGTTTATATTCATATTATTCATATAGTAGATTTACTTAATTCTTCATTAAACTCTTCTATTTTAAGATCTCTGGAGCCAAGCATTTAAGTATTTATTTAATAACCCTTCAACCCTCAGGCTACGGAAACACCCAAGTAAACATTTTAATTTTTAATAAGTGCATAGCTAGAGTATACTTGTTTCTTTAAAACACTTAGGAAAGACAGATTGATAAGTCTTCTAGAAACAATACCATAAAAGAGCAGGATAAAAACATAAATCTATTCTTTACCTGTCACCTTGTATTTTGCCAGAGCTCAGTTCTTTTATAAAGGAGAAAAACAAGAAAGGGTTCTCCTTTCTTAGTGCCTTTTAAACATTTTTTAAAAACTTTCTAGAAGCTGTGTTGGGCAGCAGGCTGAGGATCTGAGGCAGTCACGGCTCAGCAGAAGGCTCCATCAACCAGTAGCTCCTTTGTCTTTCTACTCACTTGCTAGGAATAATGCCCAGAATGTATGAATTCTACAGAGTAGATGAGACCATTTAGCATGGTCTCTACCTTTATGAGTGGGGTTGATAATGATAAGCATGTGTCATTAGTCATCATATAACCACAGACTTCAGAAAGAAAAACCTTAGTCTTGCCAAATGTACATGAGTTCTGCTCCCTTTACCAGTAACACCTTGCCTCCCAGTGAATAGGCTCCTCTTTGTGTCTCCACATGCCCTGAAATAATGCAACAGTCAGCTTACAACAGAAGGATTTTCTACCTAATAATCTTAATGAAGTGCAAGGACAGAACTAACAAAAGTAGAATATTTTCTTCCTCTTCCAAACCTTTTACATTTCTAAGTTTAGATTGTTGATAACATTTTATCATGATTGCATTTCTTGTTTGTTTTGGTCTTGTTTTGCTTTCTGATTTTACTTGTGTGTATTTGTGTGTTTTTCAAGACTTAATGTTACAGTGAGCTATATTCTGCATCAGTGAGGAATAAAAAAAGGGGGGAGGGGAAAGCAAGGGTTATCCTACTACTATAAGAAAAAAATAGATTTCAGAACAAGGAAAATTACTAGGGACATTATATAAATTATAAAAAAGTGAATTTACCAAGAAGATTTAACAATCCTAAATGTATATGCACCGAACAATATAGCTCAAAATACTTCAAGCAACAACAGCAAAAACAAATGATAGAACTGAAAGGAGAAATAGACACATCCACAATTAAGCTGGAGACCTTAACACTCCCTTCTCAGTAATCAATCTTACAAGTAGACAGGAAATCAGCAAAAATGGAGAAAATTTTAAGAACACTATCAATCAACTTGACCTAATTGATATTTCTATAGCATTATGCTCAACAGTAGCAGGAAAACATTTTTTTCAAGTGTACATAGAACATTCACTAAGATACATTATATCTGGGTCATAAAACAAATACTTTAACAAGCTTAAAAGTTTGAAATCATATAAAACATACATATACAAAGTATGCTCTCTGATCACATGGAATTGAAGAAGAAATCAATAATAGAAAGATTTCTGAGATATTCTTGAATATTTGGAAGTTAATCACATGCTTCTAGATAATCTATGAGCCAAAGAGAAATCTTAAGAAAAATAGAAAATACTTTTAACTGCATGAAAATGAAATATTAAAATTTGTGGGAGTTATTAAAGCAATTTTTAGAGGTAAATTTATAGCAGTAAACACATGCATTATAAAAGAAGGTCTTGATCTAGCCCTCTACCTTAGGATCCTAGGAAGAGAAGAGCAAATAAAACCCAAAGCACTGAAGGAGAAAACAGCAAAGAGCAGAAATCAATGAAATTGAAAAGGGAAAAACAATAGAGAAAAATTAATGACCCCCCAAAACTTGTTCTTTGAAAGATCAATACAATTGATAAACCTCTAACTGGACAGACCAAAAAAAAGAGCGAAGACAAAAATTACCTATACTAAGAATGAAAGAAAAGATACTGCTACAGAAACTACAGGCATTAAAAGGATAATTAGATAGTACTACAAAAAAACTTAATGTCCATAAATTTGACAATTTCCATAAAATGGACCCTTTCCTTGAGATACACAAACTACCAAAGCTCACCAAAAAGATAACCTGAGAGGTCCTATTAATAATTAAAGAAATTAAATTTATAGTTAAATATCTTACAAAAATAAACCTCCAGGCCAGTGGTTTTTCTGGAGAATGCTATAAAATATTTAAAGAAGAAATAACTTGAATTCTAGATTTTTTCCCCACAAAATAGAAAAGGAAGGAAGACTTTCCAACGCACTTTATGACACTAGCCTTGCCTTGATATATGAAACCAGATGAATGCATTACAAAAAAGAAAACTATAAATCATTATTCCCCATGAACACAGACAGAAAAATCCTTAATAAAATATCAACAAATTAAATCCAACGATATATAAAAAGGGTAATACATCACAGCCAAGTAGGTTTTATCCTGGGAATACAGTTCATTTAACATTCAAAAAGCAATCAATGAAATTTATCATATAAAGATTAAACACTGCATGATGATCCCAATAGGTGCTGAAAACATTTGATATACAGATGGCCAACAGACACATGAAAAGATGCTTAACATCACTAATCATCAGGGAAATATGAATCAAAGGCATAATGAGATATCCCTTCGCACCTGTCAGAATGGCTTTTATCAAAAAGACAAAAAAGAAAAAGTATTGGTAAGGATGAGGAGAAAAGGAAACCCTCAAGCACACGGAGATGGGATTGCAAATTGGTGCAGCCATTATAGAAAACAGTATGGCGGTTCCTCAAAAAATTAGAAATAAAACTACCATATGACCCAGCAATTCCATTTCTGGGTATTTACCTGAAGAAATTGAACACTAATTTTAAAAGGTATATGTATATCTGTGTTCACTGCAGCATCATTTACAATAGCCAAGATATGGAAGCAACTTACATGTTTATAGATAAGTGAATGGATAAATAAGATGATATATATACACACATGTACATACATACCACACACACATATACACGTGTGTGTATATACATGTGTATATGTATTACTCGGCCATAAAAGGAATAAAATCTTGCCACTTGTGATAATATTGATGGACCTAGAGGGTATTATGCTGAAATAAGTCAGAGAAAAACAAATACTGTATGGTTTCACTTATGTGTGGAATCTAAAAAACAAAACAAATGAACAAACAAAACAAAACAAAACAGAAACAAACTCAGATCCAGAGAACAGATTGCCAGATCTGGAGATAAACAAAAAGGTGAAGGGGACTAAGAAGTACAAACTGCCAGTTATAAAATAAGTCATAGGGATATAATGTACAGCATATGGGATATAGTCCATAATATTATAATAACTATGTATGGGGTTAAACGGATCCTAGATTTATCATGGTAATCACTTTTTAAGGTATAAAAATGTTTAATCACTGTGTTGTATACCTCAAACTAACATAACATTGTATGTCAACTGTAATTTTTTAAAATTTAAAGTAGATGCTCAATAAACATTTAATAAATAGAAAGCACTGAATAATGAATTCTACAAAAAAATGAATTCTTAAGGGTAATAGATATGTTCATTATCTTGATCTTGGTGATGGTTTCATGTGTGTGTACTTAGGCCAGCATGCATCAAATTGTATACTTAAAATATGTACAGTTTATTGTATATCGATTATGCCTGTTTTTATAAAGCTACAAAACATTAAAGAGGGAAATCAAAGAAGAGCTAAATAAATGGAGAGACATACCGTATTCATGGATGGGAAGACTCAATATTGTTAAGATGCCGATTCTCCCCAAATTGATCTATAGATTTAATGCAACCAATGAATATCCTAGCAGTGGTTTTTTCTTAAATATATATATAGCTAGATATATGTATAATATGTATGTGTATGTATACGTACATGCACATATATATAAAAGTATATATATAGAGAGAAAAAGAGAATGACAAAGCAAATGCGTTAAAATGCTAACATTTGCGAATCTGGGCAAAGAGTGTGTACCATTCTTAAAAGTTCCCTGTAACTGAGATTTAAAAAAAGAAAAATTTCTAAAAAGTGTTTATACTTCAATGTTTTGTCATCTATTTCTTCTTTTAGATATTGCATATTTTGTGAACACACCGCATATCATTAAACACTGTACACCACTTTTTAAAACCATGTCATAGTCCATAAGGGATGGATGGTTCAAAGTTTATTGACCCAATCAGCTATCGTTAGACATTTACATTTGCTTTTCCCTGAATTTAATCCTTTACCTCATATTCTTGCTACCTTCTGAATGATTCAGACTCCTCTCTACACTTCTACCCAGGGACTGAGTAAAGCTATTCATTCCTGGGCCTTTGATAACAGTACTGGAGAGACAGAGTGCCTAGACCAGTGGTCATCTATCCGCTGTATGAAGCCCATAGATGGATTTTGTTTGGCCTCCATGGTGTTTTTAAGTATCTGAATTTATTGTCAACATTAGAAGATTTCACTTGAAAATCTGGATTTTTGACTTCTCTTGAACATCATATGTGACAACAATGGGCCCACATGGCAGTGTGATTATATCATGGCTGGAATTGAGCCACTCTGCAGTCTGCTGGCTTCTGTATGCCTCACTCAGGGCTCTGAAGACCCAGATCTGGGGACAACCTCACTCAAAACAAGAGCTGCACGGGGCTTCTTTCAGAAGGCAGTATAGTTGAGAGGAAGAAAGTCCTGAGCTTAAACCAGGAGAGAGAAATTTAAGTCAGCTGGGCTGGGCTGGTCCTGGCTCTGGTTAAATGCCCATCTAGTTAAATGCCCATCTGTTAAGTGACCTAGATGGCTAGTTCTTAACTGGAGGATGAGAGGGAAGGTCAAAATGACTGGGTGCAAGTGAAGGTGGGTCCAGCATGATAAAACTCCCTAAGTGATTTGATGCCCACTTCTTTGAGAATGACTAGCTTACTTGTTGAAGATCATCATCAAATCCAAATAACTATCACACAAGGTTGAATACCAGCTCTACCATTTACTTGCTGTGTGACCTTGGGCAAGTGATTTCACCTCTCTGAGCCTAGTTTCTCATGTAGGACCTAAAAAAGTAGGAAATAAAGCAAGAGTTCCCACTACAAATCCCACTAATCTGAGATTAAGTTAGGATTCCCTGTCATAAAATACTCTGTAAATGTTGATTACTTTTACCATGGGTCCAAACAAAGTTCAAAACAGACAGAAACAATCCATGCTGTTAGAAATAAGATAAATGATAACTTTCAGAGGGGGATGGATGGCAGAAAGAGAGCAGATGCAGGGATTCTGGGAGCTGCTAATGTTTGGTGTCCTGATCTGAGTACTGGTTGTACAGGTGTGCTCACTTTGTGTAAATTCATTGAACGATAAACTAACAAATTGTATTGATACATGTCTCTGTATTTATACTTAAATAAGAAGTTTACAGGTACACTTCGTTTTATTGTGCTTTGTTTTAAAGTGTTTCACAAATATTACTTTTTTAAGGATTGTGGCAACCGTTTGTGAAGCAAGTCCATCAGCGCCATTTTTCCAATAGCATTTGCTCACTTCACATCTCAGATTTTGGTAATTCAATATTTTAAACTTTTTTATTATTACTATTATATTTGTTATGGTGATCTGTAACCAGTGATTTTTTAAAAATCAATATGTTTATTGGTCTTAGGGAGAGAGGAAGGGAGAAGCATCAATATGAGAAACATCAACTGGTTGCCTCCTGCACGCACCCCAAAAGAGGATGGAACCCGCAACCCTTTGGTATACAGGATAATGTTTCAACCAGCTGAGTGACTCAGCCAGGGCTGTAATCAGTGATCTTTGACTTTAGTGTTTTAATAGTTTTGAGGTGCCATGAACTATGCCTGTATCGATGATGAACTTAAGTGAGAAGTGTTTTGTGTTCTGATTGCTTCACTAACAGCCATTCCCCCATCTCTCTCCCCATCCTTGGGCTTCCCTATCCCTGAGACCCAACAATATTGAAATTAGGCCAATTAACAACCCTATAATGGCTTCTAAATGTTCAAATAAAGGAAAAGTCACATGTCTACTGCTGGTGAAGATGCTGTAAAGATTGTTGAAATGAAAACAAAGGAGTTAGAATATTACATAAACTTAGTTGGTAAAGCAGTGGCAAGATTTGAGGACTGCTCCAACTATGAAAATTCTGTGGGTAAAATAGTATCACACAGTATAGCATGCTACAGAGAAACTGTTCATGAAGTCAATTGATGTGATAAACTGCATTGTTGTCTTATTTCAAGAAATTGCCACAGATATCCCAAACTTCAGCAACCACCACACTGATCAGCATCAGCCATCAATATGGAGGCCAGACACCCCACCAGCAAAAAGATGAGGACTGGCTGAAGGCTCAGGTGATGGTTAGCATTTTTAGTAATATTTTAAATTAATGTATGTACATATTTTAGACATAATTCTATTGTACACTTAATAGACTACAGTATAGTGTAAACATACTTTTTATATGAACTAGGAAACAAAAAAATTCATGTGACTTGCTTTATTTTGATATTCGTTTTATTGTGATGGTCTGGAACCAAACCTACAATATCCCCCACGTATGCCTGTAGGTAACAAAAACTGTAGCTGGCATGACAGCGGCAATGTATCCTCAGGGCCAGACGCACAGGCTTTGGGGACAGACAGATTTAGGGCCCTGAAATCTGGCCCTTGTGACTGGCAAGTGGCTTCATGACTCTAAATGTTTCCTGCTCTGTAAAAGAGCAAACATAATGTCAAGATTCAATTCATTGGTGCAAATAATGACTTAAGCACTGGGCGGGGCATGGGGCTGCAGGTCCCCCATGTTACAGAACAAAATTCAACCAAGTAAATTTGATTGATTGGCTTTATTAGTGATCCATGAATTGGGCAGTATCCCAACTAGCAACTAGAAGGGCACTCAGGTGAGCTGAGCTGTACAAAATGAGAGGTTTTAATAGGCAGAAAGAGGGTGGGACTAAATTTAAAAGGAGTGGATTATTTCAGGCAAGGATACCTTCCCTTAGAGGGTAATCAGGCAGATTACCTCAGATACGGAAACGCCAGATAGATTGGCTTAAAATTCCACTCCTGGGAGTGGCTAAAACTGCAAGTAGGTTAGATACTAGGTTTTGGCTTGGTGGCAGGTCGCAGGGAAGACTTTCTCTGAGAAATCACCCAGAGACCACTGTGGGATCAGGCAGTAGGTTTATTGAGGGAAAAAAGGGGAAGAAGGGAGTGGACCCAAGGACCCGTAGGAGCAAGGAGAATGGGGACTCCCAGTCCTCCACCTGCACTTCTGCAGGCACCTTTTTTATACTTGTCAACCACACATTTTGGTGAAGGTGAGTTTGCTTATCCACATATTCAGTAGATCGTTTACCTCTGATTGCTCGCCCGCCCCCACACACCAGGTTAGTTAACTTATCGGTCTAGGTCCATTACCATTGGTCCATTACCATTTCCCCTGGGAATGGTTTCAGTCAATCAACATATCTTTTGGGAACTGCTAAGTCTATCAGCGTATCCTTTGGGAACGGCTAAGTCCAGGGCCAGGTCGATTAGCATATACCAGAAGTCCAGGTGTGCATTCTAGCTGCCTCCCTGTTCTGACAGCTGGCTTAGCAAAAGGAACTCCATTTTGGCCTGTTGGTTCCTCCTTTTCTCCCTTCTCCCCTCCCTTCCTTGTTTAACACCTGTGTGACTCAACTTTGCCACCGCTGCTCATTTTCTCCAGCCCTCACACATCTGGGTTCTACTAGATTCTCCGCTAACGCTAACCAGGGTTTGGGGCTGAGCCCTGGTGCCGCTCTGCGGGGCGGTCCGGGCCTTGAGGGCCTCCCTGGGACAGTCCGCTCGCGTGGCCCATGCGGCGCCCCCGCCCACCCCGAAGGCGCCCCAGGCGTCTCCAGCCCCGCCACTAACGCCGAAGAGCACTTGGCCGCCAGACTTCCTGACAGATTTCTGATAAGCTCTTCCATTGAAAGAGCGGCCGAGTAGCGCCTCCTATTGACGAGCAAACGGTGACCGAAGCTGTCGCGCGAAGTGGCGCCACCACGCCCTCCTGCGCACGCGGACCGCCGGGCCCACGGCCACGCGGTACGAATATAGAAAGCGCCTAAGCTCATCTTGGGGGCGGAGCCCAGGGCCCGGGCGTCCCTTCCCGCCGTCCCACCCCGTCCATTGCGCTCGCCCTCAGCGACATCTTGAACTACGTTTCCCACAGTCCACCCAGGCCCCCGCCTTCCGGTGGCGGCAGCGGAAGCGGTGACTAGATGAGGCCGGGCTGCACAGGCGGGCTTGGTCACTATGGAGGAGATAGGCATCCTGGTGGAGAAAGCTCAGGTTCGCTGGGGCCTGGCTCGCGGGGACAGGGCGAGACTTGGTCTGAGTGACAGCAGGGATCCGGTCCGGGTCCGGGTGATCTCGGAGCCCTCAGGGGAAGCTTTCTGCCGTTTCGAGGCCTGGGCTGGGTGCTGAGTGACGTTAGGATGGCAGTGAGGCTTGGGACGCTGGGCTGGGGGAACGAGTGACGTTAGGGGAGTGCTTATTGAGGTCCGGGCCCCGGCGGGGCTGGGGATGGGTAGGGTGGTGAGCGATGTGCGGGACTCGGCCTTGGGGGCTGACTGAAGTCTAAGGCTGGGTTGGATTGCTCACTGATGTTGTTCAGGGCTTGGCTGGTGTTGGGAGGCTAAGTAATAGCTGTGGTCTGGCCGAGTAATGTTTGGGGCTTACCTGGGTAACTGGCTGGCATAAAGGCCTAATGTGAGTTGGGGTTCTGTGACATGAGGAGGAGGAACCTTTGGGGGGAACTGGGTACTAACTGAAGTCAATAGCCTGTTAGGGGATAAGTGACTTCATAGTTAAGTCAGATTCCCTCATGAGGGAACCCTCCTCTTGCACCCTGCCTTTCCCACCTTGATCTAGGATGAGATCCCAGCATTGTCAGTGTCACGGCCCCAGACTGGCCTGTCCTTCCTGGGACCAGAGCCTGAGGACTTGGAGGACCTGTACAGCCGCTACAAGGTACATTTTCCCCCAATCTAGGCCCTGCACAGGGCCCAACGTCCCACATTGCCTCCACCTTCCACTACTCCCTGCACAGCCAGGCCTGGAGCCATCCCCTGCCACTCCCCTCTCTGCTCACAGAAGCTGCAGCAAGAGCTGGAGTTCCTGGAGGTGCAGGAGGAATACATCAAGGATGAGCAAAAGAACCTGAAGAAGGAATTCCTCCATGCCCAGGAGGAGGTGAAGCGAATCCAGAGCATCCCACTGGTTATAGGGCAGTTTCTGGAGGCTGTGGATCAGAACACAGCCATCGTGGGCTCCACCACAGGTGTGTGTGGGGCGTGGCGAGCACCTCTTTCACTCATCTGTTCATTAAACAACTTAAGTATTTCCTGGCATGTGCCAGGAACCGTGCTGGAGTCTTATGACAGCAAACAAGGCAAGACAGTGTAATGGTGCTTTTCAGAGTATTTTGAGTCTGATGCAAAAGTGGAAATATATTTTACATTCTCTCTTTCCCTCTCAGTGTGTGTATAATTTATATAGAAAGTTTGACCGAATGTTATTTAGCCTTACAATGTGTGACATACTCTTAATTGCTTTTTCGTTTTGTTCTAGTCTTTTATTTTAAACCTTGTTCTGGTCATGACTCTAAATTGATTTCATGACTACTTCTGGGTTGGACCTGCGCTTCGAAACCATGGCTAAAGTGTTAAGAGATTGGGCTCTTGTAAGAACTCAGTGTATGGTAGCTGCTGTTATTAACATAGGTCCGGGCCCTGCCTTCATGATGGCCATTGTCTCTGCCTTATCCGTCTTTCCTGCTTCTGGCCTCTGCTTCTCTAGACCGAGCCATGTTCAGCTAAAGGTTGTAGGGAAGAGTGTGTGATTGGGCCTGGAATTCGACTGATGGGTCAGTCGTGAAGGGAGGGAAAGATCCAGAATGAGGCCTGTGTCTTTGACCTGTAGGACACAGGGGGATAGTGAAGCTATGCCTGAGGTGGCAACATGGTCAGAGGAGTAGATTTACAAGGAGATAGTGAGAACAGCCTAGAACATCACAGGGAGGTGTCTGAGAGTCTACTGGATGGCCAATCTGAAGGTCAGGAGAGAGTGAGACTGGAAAAAGATGCGTACATCACTACCATAAATGCAGAGGGTGGACTGGAGAGGTGAGACAAGTCTGAGTGAGCAGAAAAGAGTGGTGCAGAGACCTAGATGGTAGGATCCCAATCAGGGCAGGACCCTGAGGGAGGAGAGGCGAGATTGGAGTGACATTCAGGAGGCTGGATGGAAGGTCATAGTGACTGACAGGCTATGAAGGGAAGAGGAGAAAAGTCCAGGTTGAGGTGTGGGGCTCTTGCTGGTGACTAGGGACTGTGGGCCTGCCTGAGACAGATTCAGGAGGGGCAGCACAACTTTGGGGAAGATACGAAGAACACATAGGGACACAGCGGGGGGAGCTAGCCAGGGGAAAGCCAGGTGGAGGCATTGCAGGATGCTGCTTCGCAGAGGGGTGTGTGAATGTGAGGGACAGACCAGGAGGCAGGCTAGAGGTGAGGTGGGAAGTCTGGCTATGAGTTAGAGATGCTGGCGGCCTGGAGGCACAACTATGAGGTCACTTCGCATTTTCCCTCTCCTTTTCTCTCTTCTTTCCAAAGGCTCCAACTACTACGTGCGAATCCTGAGCACCATCGATCGGGAGCTGCTCAAGCCCAATGCCTCCGTGGCCCTCCACAAGCACAGCAACGCGCTGGTGGATGTGCTGCCTCCTGAGGCAGACAGCAGTATCATGATGCTCACTTCAGGTGAGGGGGAGCCTGGGGCCAAGGGGGGCCAAGAGGATCCCATGGGCCAGGCTGGGAGTCCCAGCTCTGCTCTCCCACCAGACCAGAAGCCAGATGTGATGTATGCAGACATCGGGGGCATGGACATCCAGAAGCAGGAGGTGCGGGAGGCCGTGGAGCTCCCGCTTACACACTTTGAGCTCTACAAGCAGGTGAGGAGCTACGGTATCCGGGAAGGGAGAGGCCCTGCTGAGTTTTGGTTGGTGACAGGCCTTGCTGGCTCATCCATCTTTCTCCACTTCTGCATTTCAGATAGGTATCGATCCACCCCGCGGCGTCCTCATGTATGGCCCGCCCGGCTGTGGGAAGACCATGCTGGCAAAGGCTGTGGCTCATCACACCACTGGTGAGCCACTCAGTGTCTCCCTCAAGCTCTGACCCGGGCTTTTCCGACCTTGCTCCCTGCTCTTTCATCCTCCCCAGGAAGTGGCACAGCACAGTGACTAAACACACGGGCTCGGGGGTCAAAAGCCCCATTGTGCCTCTAACTCATTGACTGTGCAGTGTTGGACAGGTGACTACTTCATGCCTCAATTTTCTCACCTAGTAGAAGACTCAACTTCACAGCATGATTATGAGAATTAACAAAGTAGTTCAGTGTTTTACTACATTGGGTTGTTACCCATTAGTAATTAGGAATTCCAATTCATGGATTGTAACCAGTATTTTAAAAAATGAAACAGAAGATGTAGGTGTCAATCCCACATAGTGAGATGTCATGCTATTTTGAGAAATTTGCTTCATACACATGTGCACACTCATATATATTGTGGTTGTTTATAAAAGTATTCTGGTAGGTTCCAGTCAAAATGTCAGGAAATTTATTACTATTTATAAAGCCTAAAGTCAAGGCTCAGCACATCCTAAAATCTTCATACATGTGAGTCAGGACGTAGAAGGCAGTTGTTTAGCAGTGGGTTTTCTGAACTCACTGCCAAATTTGAAATCTCGCTCCCCTACAACTATTTATGTAAGTTAGCACTACTTATGTAAGGTAGTTTATATAACTACTCAGTAAGTTAGCCTCTCTGTGACTCCTGTTTCCTATATTTATGGGTTGTTCAGAGGATTAAATCAATATAAAGCTTCTAGAAGCATACCAAGGCTCATAGTACGTAGACAGTGAATGTTAGGCATTGTCATTATTATTCATTTGATTGGTATTTCATTGGACTTCTGCTCTTCCAGGCCCTATGCTGGGATAAAACAATGAATCAAACTTGTCCTCTGGTCCCCTGCCTTGGACCAGCTCCCAGCATGGCTGAGGGAAAAGAACTAAACACTTAGAACTAGTCATCTGGTTAATATTTACTGAGCACCTAATATGTGCCAAGCTGTGTTCTAGGTGCTGGAGACATGGTAGTGAACAGAACAAAATCTCCATTCCTCATGGAGTCATGGAGGTGGTATCTTAGTTGGGGAAGCTCTTGAATAGATAAGTGAATAGATTATATGTCACATGGTGCTAAATTCATTAAGAGAACTAAGCAAAATAAGGGGATAGAGAATAATAAGAGCTGCAGTGTTACATGTTAAACTTTAAGATACAAGTTAAAATGGAGGGACCCAGAACAAACCTGTCTTTAACCCGTTGCTAGTTGTTGATTATGTCAAGAGATGAGCTCATGGTCCCTGATTCTGGCATGATATTCAAAAGTGGGCCCTTATAGCAAAGGGGAAGTCAGAGCTTGTGGTAAGGTAATAATGATGCCTTTATATATGGCAATCTTATCTGTTTTCTTACTAATTTTTCAAGTGTGCAGAAATCCATATTTTTTTGTGTGTCTGCACTCCATGAATGTCTTTAGCTCTTCTCCATACAATCCATACAGACAGGTTGAGGTACAGACACATTTTTTTTTTTTTAATGTCCTGATTGTTAAATGTTAGGCCAAAAGAAAAAAACAAAACACACAAAAACCTGACACATCTGTGGATAGGGCTCATGATTTGTGCTGCTGGGTTGCTATGAGATGCAAGCAGATGGCTGGTCCTCGATGCTGGACCTGGGACCCAGTCCAGGGTGTTAGATAATGACCTGGCTACTTGGAGTGGGCATCCAAAGGAACGGATGTCCTCAGGGAATTCCCAGTTCCACTTAAAACAGAATGGCTCCTATAGGGGGCCCATCCCTGTCTAACCCTTATCTTGCCATCAGCTGCGTTTATCCGTGTCGTGGGCTCGGAGTTTGTACAGAAGTACCTGGGTGAGGGACCCCGCATGGTTCGGGATGTGTTCCGCTTAGCCAAGGAGAATGCGCCTGCCATCATCTTCATAGATGAGATCGATGCTATAGCCACCAAGAGATTTGATGCCCAGACAGGGGGTGAGTGATGCCCAAACAGGGCCTGGGGTCTTGGGCAGGCCTGTTGTACATAATGCCTTGGACTGACTGTTGTATACTCCAGCTGACAGGGAGGTTCAGAGAATCCTGCTGGAGCTGCTAAATCAAATGGATGGATTCGACCAGAATGTCAATGTCAAGGTTCGGGGTTTGTGATGGGCAACGGAAGGTGTGGTATGGGAATCAGGAAGGTGGGGCTGGCATGTGAGGGGGCAGGTATTATGGTGGGAAGAAGAATATAGTAGAGACAGGTCTGAGCCAGCCTGTCCCCAATGCCAGGTGATCATGGCAACAAACAGAGCAGACACCCTGGATCCTGCCCTGCTGCGGCCAGGACGTCTTGACCGTAAAATTGAATTTCCACTCCCTGACCGCCGCCAGAAGAGATTGATTTTCTCCACTATCACCAGCAAGATGAATCTCTCTGAGGAGGTTGACTTGGAAGATTGTATCCTGCTCTAGAAGTGAGGGGAGGCTCACATTTGGGACTGGGGATCGGCTCTTCACTTCCACCCCTGCTGTCACCATGACCCAGATTGTGCAAGTGGGACTCCAAAGTCCAGGGAGGGGGCAGGTGACAAAGACAGCCCAAGGATGACTTCCAGCCCCAGGCATTCACCCTGTCATGCCAGGAATGGTTTTCTTAACTCACCCACTGCAGATGTGGCCCGACCAGATAAGATTTCAGGAGCAGATATCAATTCCATCTGTCAGGAGGTGAGTGACAGTTTTTCTCTGGATCCAGGTTGGGGGTGGGTGAAGACCCTTCCTCTTTGAGAGCACTCTACTGCAGTCCTTCCATCCCTCATTGCCTCCCTAGGGTATTGGGCCCTGTCTGTCTCTTCCTCCACCATCAGTCACTAGGGGTGGGGAGTACAGGGAGTAGATCTTAACTCTCATCCCTTAACAGAGTGGAATGTTGGCTGTCCGAGAGAACCGTTACATTGTTCTGGCAAAGGACTTCGAGAAAGCTTACAAGACAGTCATCAAGAAGGATGAGCAGGAGCATGAGTTTTACAAGTGACCCCTCCCCTACACACAGGGCCCAGGGACTTTCCCTCGCCTCCCGAACCTCTGTCCCCAAACCTAGTTCTCTTTTTCGCTTTACCCAGGATTGATTTATTCAATAAATACACAAGATTGAATCCATCTAATTTCTTCTTAGAAGTTTAACTCCTTTGGTATCCTGGGCCTTGAATAGGATCCTCTGTGCCCTTCCTGTTCTGACAGATAAGTGGGTTAGATACATGGCCTGGGCTATAGCTTGAGAAGCAAAGAATTCAAACAAAATGACCAGAAACTTGGGGAAAGGGATGGATAATGAACCTCAGACCATGGCTCCTGACCACAAAATAAAGCCCCCGTACATCTCCCACCCCCATTTCCTACAGGTAGAAGACCATTTAAGTCTACGGTGAGTCCTGCATTCCTCACACTCAGGGAGTATCAATGAAAGAGACAGCTCCACAGAATCCTCTGGAGCAGGGAAGTGGGGGTTGGGGGTTGGATGCCCTGGTTCTGTGACTCTAGCTCTTCTCCATATGGGCATAGAGTATTTGGTTGGACCAGTTCCCACTCTTGAGGTCTCCGTTAGGACACCTCTCCCTCTGGGCAGCCTTTCCTGGTGCCCCAATTTGGGAAGGAACCCTTCCTGTGTACATTCGTGGCACCAGTGCTTGGCTAGACTTTCTCACTGTGCTTGCTCTAGACTGAAAGCTCCTGTACAGCAGTCAGGGATTATAGCTTAACCACAGTTCAAGTCTCAGCACCTACACATAGTAGACATTCAGTTTCTTGAACAAATATATGAATGTCACCATATACTTCGGAGTGAGACGGGAAGAAGGTATAAGGAAGAATTGGGGGAATCACAGATCCTGGAGGGACAGGATGTTCCTCTTGATGGACTTGGCAGGTTGAGCAGAGAAAACATTTCCTCCTTCCTGAAACCTCACTAAAGGAGAGTAAAGTAAACTCACAAGGACATAGGAGAGACAAGATGGCAGCAGTGCAGTTTTGGAAAGACGCAGTTACCTGCTCATGGATATAGCAGACCTGAGGAATCATGAACCTGGACTAAAGGGAAGCGCAGAAACGTTCCCATTTCACAAATCAGAGGTGCCAGGTTCTGAAGGGGAGGGCTGGAAACAGGACTACCTGAAAGGTTACGTGAAAATCAAATTCATACATCCAGTGTGATTAGAACCTGGCGTGCACTAAATAAACAAGCTGTTATTGCAGGCCAATGACCCTTCTTCGGCCTAGCTGAAGATGGGGTTTATTCTGGAAAGGTGGTCTCTGGGCTGGTGGGCCTGGAGCATGGATTAGAGGAGTTTCCATGCTGAAGATGGGGTTAAGTGAGAGCCCCGGGCAGGCAACTGAGGGATTCCTTCTGAGGAAACAGCAGCATGAGAGAAAAGAGGAAAGTGGGCTAGTAAGACACCTAAAGCCCTCATCTTTAACATTCAGTGGCTGGTAGTACCTAAAACTGATGAGGTCACGAAAGCATATAATTTGGAAACATGAAAGTAAATTTCAAAAGAAACAAAAGATGGAAATTCACTGCCTCTTAGAAGCAGGCAGGAAAATATGGGGTGAGGGTGCCATGGGAATGCTTTTTGTTTTCTATACGCTTTCTATAATATGTAATCTTTTAAATTAGATGTTTAAAAATTACTATCAAAACCACAGAAAGAAAAAGAGGCTCTTACAAGCCAGTAGATATTTGGAAGGGGGAGGGTAAAGGAGGGAAATTGACCAAGTGACAAAACATCCTAAACATCAGTGAAGAGTAAAGAGACTGGGAAGAGAACAAAGCCACGTGCTCCAGAAATGACAGCAAAGAAAGAAATGCAGCGGAAGGGCACTTGCCACAATCTGAACAGAACATCCTTTTTGGAGTTAGGATGGTGGTGCAACGTGAAGCATGCGCCTTAAACTCTGACACTCGTCAGTCAGAGTCCTCATCAGTTGAGTGGACACAGTACCCAAGTCCCAGGGACAGTGAGGAGTACGTGAAATAACACACAACGTAAACAGCATAAAGCACTAGAGATATGAGAGAAAAACCCCAAGTCCTTCCCCCAAACTGAGGGCTCTCTCGCAAGGTTTTCTCTCCTTGAGTCCATGTGACAAACTGACAAACTGTTCCCTGGGCAGGAATGTAATCCGGTGCTTTGACGTATTTTGGCACTATTGAGAAGTGTTCACTCCACAAAAAAACAGGTTGGTGGTGGCATAAGATCATAAACACACAATCACAATTCCACCGGCACCCGTGCGGTCCCACATCTCCATATATTCAGAATCGCACATAGCCATCTTCATACAGCTTGGCTTGCACCCAGACACTCGGCAGTCGCAGCCACACAGCGACCCACACAACCACATCATCCATCACACATGTCCCCAGTCACAGTTCCACAGCTACAATCTCCCGTGGAACCCAGCACCTCACTGCTTACAGTTATACAGCAGGCTCCCAAGCTACTTGCTGTGACCCACGGCCAGAGGTGCAGTGGGTCCCACCACCCTCACACACACATGCACGCACGCACGCTCACAGGCCAGGTACAAAGGGCCATACACCTACTCTTTTAAATACACATACAAAGCTCACGCTGTGTACCAGAAGCCGGGACTACTTCTGGGGAAGAAACTGACAAAATCCACCGGCCGGAGTTCCCGCGGGTCCCGCGCACACTCGGCCTCAGGGTCGCACGCATGGATGCACTTGGCAGTCCATCACTGTGGCGGTCGGAGAAGTTTGCACAACCCAGACAGCAACTGGGTATGAGTTGCCCTTGCGAGGTCACCTCAGCTCACCGCGCTGCTCGGCCGACCCGGTTGAAACCGCGAGTTCCGCGCGCGTCTGCGCCTGCGCTGGGGCGCGCCTGTGCGTTCAGTGCCCAAGCCCACCTGCTCCTGGCTGTGGACTACATTTCCCAGAAACCCCAGGGAGGTGTTAGCTGCGACTCAGGGACCTCTACAATGCGTTCTAGGCAGTTTCAGCACGGATGAAGTTTGTCGCAACTCGGAAAGAAGGCGGCCTAGGTGAAACGCAGCGGGCCTCGTTGGAACAGGAGTGGGGTCGGGGTTGCCGACCAAAGTGAAGAGCCCCGGGGTGCGGACGGCGCACGCCGTGCTGAGAGCCTCAGGCCTTGCGTGCATGAGGAACAGAGGAGGGGGACTGGTTCAGTGTGACAGGCGGTGTGCGCGCGCCTGCCGCCTTGTTGGGCCTCTCTGACCGTGCGAGTGTCTGTGAGGCTGTCCCTGGTGCTTTCTCCGCCCTCTCCTCACAGCCCCTAGTGTTTGCACAGAACAGGGTCCCCGAAAAGGAAAGTCAGATTCTGTATTGAACCCTAAGATGAGGGTTCCCAGGAACAAGTCACACAGTTCTGGGCTTTGGGATGGTGGGACCTTTGGAGCTAGAGTGTCCCTGAGACTGACTCCTGGGACGAAATGGAGGCACTGTGGGTGCTGCTGCAGTTGTAAGAACCACAGCATTTTCATACCTCTAGCGCCAGGATTCTGCTGTGAATTCAAAGACAGAGTCCAGCCTCCCTCTCCCGTCTGGTTCTCTGTGAGATCAGAGCCGATGTGGCCCTGGAGGGGATTTTCTCGGTCTGTGATCTAAGAAAGGCTTCGTGCCTCATGAGTTCCTTCTCCCCAGTCTCCCAGACAAGGCTGTTGAGGAAGAGGGAAGTTGTTGCACACCTGAAAGTCCTGATCAGGTGAGTTTGTATTTCCTCTTTGTTCATACCTGCATTTTTGTTTTTGGGCAATGGAAATATTGCTCTTATTTTCCTGAAATGTCCAGTGGTCTATCCTCGGCCTTTTTCAGATCCTTTCCTCATTGGCCCTCAAATGCGCCCTCCTCATTTTTCAAATCATTCCTCTGCACTCACTTTTAATAATAGTAAGAAACGCTTATCCGGGAGTCTAAAGTTAAAGCTTTGTTTTATTGGGATTAGTGTGGAATCACATCATTGATATCTAAAACCTCAGTTTAAAAGTAAGGCAAGATCAGAGGTGGTTTTGTTACAGAACCCCTGGGCTGCTCCAGTTGAAAACAAACCCACGGGCTCTTTAGTTAGGGGCCCGATTGCCCGCCGCCAAAATTATAACTCTCAATACCAGAGTTTGGTGAAAAGAAAAAGAATTGTTTATTTAACAGTTATATAGATTTAGTTATTTGCGGATTTCTGTTATTAAGTCTTATGCTCTTTAAAATACCCACAAACACATATCCTTGCCTCCCCCCCTTCCAAACCAGGCTAGTTTTAGGAAAGTCAGAGAAACCGTTTCCCTACTTTCCAAACACAGTTCAGCTTTACCAGCAGCTGCCAATCATTCAATCTGATTGGGGAGGTCTTTTCTGTGCTGTGGTGCCCTCCAGCTCTCAATGCAGAACCACCTGGATTCTCAGCCTCCTTGCAAACTGCCTTCTTCCTGCAAACTGCGCGGATCTCCTTTCCTTCTCAAAACCGCATGGTGAGAGCCTCCTAACGCAGCCTGGAGACCCCTTCTCCAAGCCACATGGAGAAGGCCCCTTCACCAAGCCACGTGGAGGGAGCACACGAGAGCGGGAGAGCGAGAGAGCCCGAGAAGCTAGCGCGCGCGCGCGCGAGAGAGAGAGAGAGAGAGAGAGAGAGAGAGAGAGAGAGAGAGAGAGAGAGAGAGAGAGAGCCAGCCAGAGAGAGAGCGAGAGTCTCAGAGTGAGAGCACAAGCAAGAGCAAGAGAGAGTCTCAGAGCAAGAGTCTAAGAGAGTCTGAGCTAAAATGTCTGCAGCTGCTTATATATCCCTGACTGCGTCATCTGACGCAGTGGGCGTTGCAAACAGTTCTGACCATTCACAGACCCTTAAGTAGGCTCTGTGTGCTTTCCATACCATCCCCTGGTTCAAGACTCCTCCCATCTGCCTGAGGCTTTGGATGCATTAAATCCATTTGCATAAGAAAGACACTAGCCACCAGCCTCAGGCATGTGGAGGCATCTGAAAAGCTGCTTACTTCTCCCCATCCCCCAGCAGCAAACTCTGGGGATTTTTGGACTCCCCTGTTTCTGTAACAGTTTGACTAGTGTCAGTAAGGGATATGGGCATCTGCCTTTTAATTTTTTAAAGGCTTTTGGGGGCAGGAATGTGATTGGAGTTTGGAACATGAAAATCTGTGTCATCATGGGCTGTGATTTTTCAAAGAAATCAATGGGTTGAGATATGTTTATAAAGAATTTATCATTTTAAAAAGGTACACATGAGTAAAGTAATATTGTACACTTAAGATTATGGAACTAATGCTCACCTTTGCAAAAAAAAAAAAAAAAATCGTGGTCAGTTCTATTACGTGAAAGACTTATAAAGAAAAAAGTTGAAATAGCCCCAGCATCAGTATTAATATTTGGGGAAAGTATATTGTAGCAAAAATTTTCTCTGCATCTGTTTGCGTGTGTGTGTTTCTGCAGAATAGAAATAGTACTAATTGAATATTCAAAGGACACAAAGACTCTCCATCCCCTATTTGGAAAAAGTAATTATGCATAACCATAGGTTTCTTATACCTCCATGCATAGAAGAAAAAGAGGAAAATGCCAATGAACCCCTCTAGTTTGACTAACCTTCCAGGTATTTACACCTTTTAGGGTTATATAAATCAATTAAGAGTAATTATTATTGCACAATTTATCAAATCAGCCCTTCAGGATTACACATTTTTTAGATTTTTAAGGTTGCTTTCATAGGACATAGCAATGTCCTCTCTGTCCAACTATCTTTTAAAGTTCCATTATGCAAGTAATATTTTGTAGGACAGATTTATAACAGTAGAAAGCAGAATAACATGGTGATAACTAAATATCATACAGTAGTGTATCGCGGATCACTTATCGCGGCCGCACTGTATTGCGGGATTTTTAAAAATATTATATTTAATTACTTATTTAACAACATACGTATACAGCATGTACTGTATAGAGTACAGTACATGTGTAGAATAAATGTAAGGTTCCTACTTCGCGGGAGGGTCTGGAACATAATACCTGCGATAAGTGAGGGAATACTGTAAATATGTAGGAGAAAAATAAGATTGAACCTTTTATTAAAGTTCTCCATTTAATGCCTTATTAGGTTCTTTTGGTTAGTTTTATGTTGAATCGTGGTGTCTCCTCTTTGGTAGCTGTAGGGACAAGAGTAGACTTCTTAAAATATTTAAAATGTCATTATAACAAAAGAATGGGCATGAGACTCAAATTTCACCATAAAGAACAGTAGAAAATAATTTTATTTATTAACAGTAGATTAAATGATATGTAATATGCTTAATTTTGTGCTATTTCAACCTTCCTGACAACTCTGAGATATGTGCTGTTCTTATCCCTAGTTTATCAATAAACTAACTGAGAAGTTAGTAGCTATCAGACCAAGATTCACATTCTGAAAATCTTGACAGAAGAGTCTGTTATTAATGACGTTATAATCCCTCCCCAAGTCTTACATACCGTACTTTTTTAAGTTGCTTTTATCAATCAGTAATTCATCATGAATGTATTTCTTCAACAATAAATATGCACCAATATAATGTGTATTAATAATGCCTTAGTGTGCCATCATAACTGACTATAATTTATTTAATCTGTTGCCTCCTGTACTATTTATATTTATAACATGTGGTTACTCTAAGTTATTTATTGATAAACATCTTATGCATATATCTTAATGTGCCTATTTAGCCATTTCCTAAGAAAAACTGCCTAAAAATGGAGTTTTAGTCAAATATCAGACATAAGGGCTCATAGTATGCTGGATCTTATGATAGTAATTGATTAGAGGCATACAAGCCCTGAAAATATAACTGCTACCCTTAAGTTTCTTGTAACACAGCAATAATATAGAATCAGAAGAGACTGAATAAGTATGAGCTAGAAAATAATAAAAGCCGCTAGAGAAATTCAGGTCACATGCCTTGGGAGTTTATAAGAAGATGTTATTTCTCTAGCTACCTCTGTCAGGTTTTGACCAAATTATTCTGAACTCAGGGGAACTCTGGTGATAAACGAATTTTATGCTGTATGCTTAATATAACAGCTGTTTTTATTTTTTACTACAATTTACACTCAATATTATTTTGTATTAGTTTCAGGTGTATGGCACAATGGTCTGACAATCATACGCTTCACGAAGTGGTCCCTTCAATATTTCCAGCACCCACCTGGCACTACACATAGTTATTATAATATTACTGACTATATTCCATATGCTGTACTTTACATCCCCATGACTATTTTGTAACTATCAATTTGTCCTTCTTACTCACTTCACCTTTTAATCCAGTCCCTCAACTCCCCTCTCCTCTGGTGTGTTCTTTGTATCTCTGAGTCTATAACAGCTGTTTTTAGATTCGTCGGCAGCCGTCTGTCTCGAGAGACGATGGTGTAGCTTCTTAAGAGTCTATCTGCACCGCCGAGAATGGCTGTGCAGTCCGACTCGGGAGTGACACGGTACCTGTCTCCTCCCGTGTTGAATCGACATCTTGCGATGACGCTGGAGTGTCCTCTCCAGTGAAGCTGAAGCTACAGAGCCTGGGCAGGGTGATATGGAGGGTCTGCTGTTGCCCATGCAGCAGATGCCCCCTCTCTTCGCAGCTGAAGGGTCCAAGGGAAAGACGGAGTCAATACAGCTTGGCTTCAGGTGCGCCGCAGGAGTTGCCGGTGTTGACTACAACGTCAAACCGCCTTAGGGACTCCGGCTCCGGATTTTCTGTCGCGGTTTACTCCCTTAGCCTTTCCCCTGAAGAGGTATGCCGCAAGGCAGCGGAGGTTTTTTGGAGTCAGAGTTTTCCTTCTCTGATGTGCCCTGACTGGAAGATCGAACCAGCGACACTTAGTTCGCAGGCCGACACTCAATCCACTGAGCCAAACCAGCCAGGGGCTGTTTTTAGATTACCTTGAGCTTTTTCTCTAAGTTCAAGAGAAGTGGTTTATAAAAGGAAGAGCTTTCTCTTATCAAAATGAAATAATTACTTATATATGTAGATGTGTATATTTTATGTTGCTTTTTAAAGTGATGGATTGTACATAATCAAAAAGAATATCAAAAATATGTCATGCAGACCATCAGTTTTGACATATGGATAGATAACTTTCTGGACTGTTTTCTCTGTCTTGATTTCCACCTGTCTGTCTTTCATTATTTCTCTCTGTCTCTCTCTCTCTGTGTATGTGTGTGTATTTTTTACAAATGTG
This sequence comes from Furipterus horrens, assembly GCF_987537825.1. NCBI lineage: Eukaryota > Metazoa > Chordata > Mammalia > Chiroptera > Furipteridae > Furipterus > Furipterus horrens. The sequence goes on from NW_028327183.1 coordinate 40,347,435, forward strand.
GTCAAATTGTACATTCTGGTTTTAACCTGATTTTTCTATTTATAGTATACCCTAAATATTTTCCATATCCTTTAAATATTCTTTCCAATTTAGTACAGTGCTTAATATCTCTATAATATTTCATTATGTAGATGATCTATAATTTACTTAACCAGTCAACTATTGCTAGACTCAGAATGCTAGTACTGCCTTCCCTGTATACATCTTAATACGCATTGACAATAAATTCCTTTGGACAGAGTCCTAAAAGTAGGTTTGTGTGGTAAAATTCTTTCACATACTTCTACATTCCTTATTTAAAGGTTGCACAAATCCACAGCATCTACAAAATACCCACTTCCTCATGCCCTCACTCATATGGAACGCCATCGGTCTTTTCAATTTGCCAGTCTATTAACTGTATGTTGGTATTTTCTTATTTCTTTAACAAGTATCTCCTTAATTGTATTGAAACTTAATAACTTTGGTGGATGATATATTATTATTTTTTAGTGAATAACCTATGCTCAAGTTCCACTTAAAGGAAGATATCCTGAGGTACAGAGAAAAAAGCCAGAGTTGAAAGAGAATTGTTTTTATTTAGAGGAACATGGAATCAAAACACAGCTCTTCCTCTAACTGAATTTGAGCAAGGAATTTTACTTTGAGCTTCTGTTACCTCATCTGTTAAATAGAGATAACTACATTGCATGAATAAATGTTAATGATAAAGGACCCATAGAAGATACTAAAAATACCTATTTTTGTTGTCACCTTGAGACTATGGGCATGAATTCACGGCATGCAGCTTTGATATTGAGAGATTGGAGTAGTCACTGCCTGTAGTGACTTCCTGCAGGAAAGCATTACTGAGGATCTTGATTTTATTGAAATACATAGAAGTTAGTTGCAAACAGAGCCCAGAGGATTCTGGAGCTGTAGCTCCGGCTGGGGAAGGACTCCGCATGGGAAGTGCATTTTGCAATGGGAAAGGCTGCCTGCTCTTTTTTGCCTGCATGTCCGCTGAGTCCAGATACTTGAACCATGAAAGATTATTCAGGTTTGGATGGAGCAGTCCCTTCTCAGCTCTAGAAGGTGGACATGGATGGAAGAGCATCTGCTCAGAGCAGGACTAAAAAATTTGGCCTCAACTACAGATCAGCGTCATCAGAAATCGGGGTGGGCCAGAGACCCTTCAGCTGGAGAGCCTAATCTGGCTTCATGCGGGAGGCCTCTGCTCTGCATCTACACTTGACAGGTGGTTTCCATGGTATAGGAAAGGTCTGATTTACCCAAAACTCCCTCTTGTCTCTCCTGATTTGTATGCAGGGCATTATGGAGATGGAAGTAGAAAGAAGGCAAAACACAATCATTTTAACTTAAGTCATTTGGGTATTTCTGAGACACATTTGGTCTCAAAGCCTCTTGTTTCTTCCCCAGCCCTGGCTTCTCTGGACTCTGTGTTGTTCTAGTGGAGGAAGCCCAAAAAAGACTGAAAAATTCTTGCAGTTCTAAAACCATGGCCCATGTAAGTGCACGTTTCTTCTTCTAGAAATACTATGGTTTTGAATTCACGAGATCATTTTTATTATCCTGAGACTTTCTACCTAAGACAAATCTATTGCTGAATCTGCTCCTCATTTGCTCCAATCACAGTGAACGATGGTGCCACGCAACCTAGTGTCCTCATTTGCTTCTCTTCACTACCTCTCTCTCTTTTTTTTTTATTTTGAGAGTACGTTTATTAAAGCTAGGGGCAGTGAAACAAATGAAGGACTTAGGGTAGAAGAAGCAACAGGACAGCCTAGGCGGTGCTCTGCTTTGGCTCCCTAGAAACATTGTAGGTAAGAAATGAGCCAACATGGGGCTGCTGCTGGCTCACTGAAAGGTCAGGAAAAGGAGGGTCTTGGAGACAGGTTTAAGGGGTAGACCTGGGATGAGCTGCCACTGCCCATTGCTCCCCTGGTTGCAAGTCTTGTGGGATCCCTTAGCGTTTAGGAGAGAAAAGTAAAGATGCACGCCTAAGAGGGAAGAAAGGCACGGGCATGCTCTAGAGAGAGCCTTCCTCCTCTCTTCTCTCTTGCCTGGGTTTACCTATTCATCATGTCTCCATGTGACTAGTCTCTCTCAGGAGCACTGATGGAGCAGTGATAGATGAAGTCTCATGAGGGGCTTCAGGAGGCTGTGCTGGTCTCCCGTGGCATCAGTGTCATTGTGGATCATCCTGCATCAGCATCCTCTAGCTCAGGTTCAAGGCAGGTGATCCTGAGGGATGGCTGTAGTAGCCAAAAGGAAAATCCTCTGGGTTCCTAATGGGGGATGAAAACAGACTCGGGATTGAAGAAGACCTAAATCCCTAAATATGAAGAAAGGATTAGTCTGATATATCCATAAGATCAATGATTAGCCAGCCAATAAACAATTTAACTAAAGACTTTGTCATTTGTTACAGCAAGGAAAAATGCTTGTGGCATTATCTTGCATAGTAATGAGCCTGAGTTTCAGTGAAATCAGATGTCAGTCAAGTCCTGTTTTCTAAGATAGAGATTTTAGATTACTTTTGGGGAGAAACAATTCATTATTTCTTTTTTTCATTCCCTGGAGAGAAAAGAGAATGAAACTCATGTTTATTCAGAACTTAAAATGCAAGCACATGATAGGCAATGTGCTTATTTATTTACATGATTTTATTTCACTGGGAAACTTTGATTTTATTCATTCCTTGACCCTTGGATAATTATGTTATCTCATTATATACAGGATATTTTGTTTGTGCTGATAGTATTTTTAGAAAGCATATAGGTACTCTACTTTAGAAATACAAATTTCCTTATTTTTCCCTACATGACATAGGCTTGAATGCTAGTTTACTTGCTTTTATGTTGTTTCTTCCCTGCAAAGCAGTTTTTTATCCTGAAAATACATTCAAAACAATGGTTCTCTCATTTCAGATGTCCTTGGCATTCCGCGATGTGGCCATAGACCTCTCCCAGGCAGAGTGGGAGTGCCTGGACCCTGTTCAGAGGGCCTTGTACAGGGACGTGATGTTGGAGAACTACAGCAACTTGGTCTTGCTGGGTAAGCAAAAGTGTGCAAATAATTTACAATCTGTTTTCCGGAATACCAGCTTTCTCTGTTGTTGAATTTCAGAGCTGTGTTTTAAGAAACCAACTGACTTTCTGCCCCCCTTTTTCAAAAGAAATGGTTTGAGCATTACTGGGTTGGAAATGGGCACTTGAGTTAAGCACCTTCATCTTTCCCATTCTTCAGTGACCTTCACTCCTCCCTCTAGCCCTTCTTGCAACTGCCTATTTTCTAAATGATTTCCAAACTGGTTCCTATAACATTTTCAGAGAAGCCAGCTTTCATATAATGTGTATGGTTCCATAGTTGCTCTGTGTTAATGTCTAGCCCACCAGCAAAGATAGTCTCTAGGTTCTGTTTTTCTTTAATCATCAAAAGAACTTCTACAGTTTATAGAGTGGTGGGTTGGGTTAACAATATTCATTTAAAATTCAAGCAAATACATCCCTAGAAGAGGGATCTCTAACCTGCTTTGTGGTTGAAAGTTATAATCTGTGAATTTTGCATTTCCCTCTAAAAGAAAGAATATCTGAGGAAGAACCTGGAATCATTTTAGGAAACTTAGTATTTTTATTTTAACAAAATACCAACAAGGATAGGCCAGGCCTCTGGTGATACAGAGAAACTGATTCTTCAAGAAGGGCAGGTGATGCAGCTGCTGGTCAAGATGGCGGCATAGGTAAATGAGGTACTCACATCCTCCTACAACCACATCAGAATTAAAACTAAACTACAGAACAACCATCATTCAGAACCATCTGAAACTAGCTGAACAGAAGTCCTACAACTAAGGATATAAAGAAGAAGCCACATCATGACTGGTAAGAGGGCGGAGATGCAAACGGGGCTGGTCCCACACCCGCATGTGTCAGATAAAACTCAGGAGGGGTATTCTGGCTACAGAGGTCTCCCTGAGGAGTAAGGGTTTCCAGCCCCACACCAGGCCCCCTAAGTCAGGATGCTAGTGACAGGAAAAGAAGTCCCCATAACTTCTGCCTATAAAAACCAGCAGAGATTGTGGCTGAGTGAAACAGAGGGCTTCTTTAGTGCTAGATATTCCTCTTAAAGGGCCTGCACACAGACTTACTTGTACTCACTTGCTCTGAGCTCCAGTGCTGGGGTAGCAGCTTAAAAGGCACCAGAGACATACAGGGAGGAACTGAATTCTCTGTCATCAGGGCAAGAACTGGAGGAGCAGCTTTCTCTCAAAAAGAAGTGCTGGCAGTGGCCATTGTTCCTTTTCTGAGCTCTCTCCCAACACAGCTGGCCGGTAGGTACCATATCTGAATCTCTGTCAACCTGGCTATCACTGTTCACCACACCCTGGGGTTCTCTGAGACACTGCCACACCCAACTTTTGGGCCTATGCATGCTGCAGACTTTTCTGTAATCTCTCAAACAAGCAGCATCTGGCCTCAGTGTGCCCCCTATCTTTCGTTAAGTGGACCCAGACCTGGCACTAGTGGCAGCCTGCCTTGGTTCACATCTTGGCCTCTCCTGGGAAGCTCCAATCTAGCACAAGTATCAGTCATCTACAGATAGCTTTGTAGCTCATGTTAGGTGGCCCTGGGCAGAACACATGTGGCAGCTAACCTCCCAGAAATCCCCAGAGCCAGCGCATCTTGTGGATAGCTTCAGACCATTTTGAAGCACCACCCAACCACCTCCACAAGTGACACACTCAAGGGATGGACTAAGCAGGCACCAGAGCCCCACTGAAGTAAGTCCTGTTCTTTGGGGTGGGCCCCTGTACAGCTTATCCTCCCCAGTGGTTGCAGCCAGTCATTGCAGCTGATCGGACAGGGGGAAGTCCCTCCCATGGATATGCCAACAGCAACCAAGGCTGAACTACAACAGGGGTGTACACAGCTTACATGGGACATGCACCTGGAGTGCCCAGCTAGGGTGAATGGGGCAGCTGTGCCACTGGACACAACAAGACACTTACCACATAAAGCCACTCTATCAAGCCCTGGAGACATGGTAGCTCTACCTACTACACTTAAACAAACACAGGGAGACTGGCAGTATGAGGAGATTAAGAAGCATGTCCCAAATGAAATTCCAGAACAAAACTCCAGAAAAAGAACTAAACAAATGGAGATGAGCAATCTACCAGATACAAAGTTCAAAACACTGATTATAAGGCTGCTCAATGAACTTAGGAGAAGAGTAGAGGAACTTAGTGAGAACTTCAGTAAGTAAATAGGGAATATAAAAATGGAGATAGAAAACATTAAAAAGAAACAGTCAGAAATGAAGAGTACAGTAACAAATGAAAAACGAATTATAGGGAATCAACGGTAGAGTAGATGAAGCAGAGGATCAAATCAGTGATTTGGAAGACAGAGAAGCAGAAAACACCAATCAGAACAGAGAAAACAAAACAAAACAAAACAATGAGGATAGTTTAAGAAACCTCTGGGACAACTTCAAGCAAACCAATGTTCTCATTGAGAGCATTCCACAAGGAGGAGAGACATTAGCAAGGAATTGAAAATCTATGTTAAAAAAAGGAAAAGAAAACTTCCCTAATCTGGTTAAGGAAATAGACTACAAGTCCAGGAAGAGAGGAGTCCCAAACAAGATGAATGCAAAGAGGCCCACACCAAGACACATCATAATTAAAATGCCAGAGGTTAAAGACACAGAGAATCTTAAAAACAGCAAGAGAAAAGCAATTAGTCACCTACAAGAGCACTCCCATGAGAATCAGCTGATTTCTCAAGAGAAACTTTGCAGGCCAGAATAGATTGGCAAGAAATATTTAAAGTGATGAAAAGCAAGGGCCTATAACCAAGATTATTCTACCCAGCAAAGCTATCATTTAGAATCAAAGGACATAAAGAACTTCCCAGACAAGAAAAATCTAAAGGAGTTCATCACCAAGAAACTAGTATTACATGAAATGTTAAAGCATCTCCTTTAAAAAGAAGAAGAAAAATATTAAACATATGAATAGTAAAATGGAAATAAATACATATATAATCAACAACTGAACCTTTTAAAAAAATAAATGAATGAACAAATAGAACAGAAGCAGACTGGTAGATACAGAGAACATTATGACGGTTGCCAGATGGGAGGGGGATTAGGAGATGGTGAAAAAGGTGAAGGGATTAAGAAGTACTAATTGGTAGTTACAGAATAGGGATGTAAAGAACAGCGTAGTCAATAATATTGTAATAACTGTAGGGTGTCAGATGGGTACAAGATTTATCAGATGATCATGTAGTAAGTTATATAATACCACTGGGTTGTACACTTGGAACTAATTTAATATTGTATGTCAACTAATTGAAAAATCATAAAGTAAAAAACAAAAAACAAAAATAGTACGATAATACTGGATATCCTTTTAAGCCTTTACATATAGTCATTTAATCTTCATAACAGCCCTAAGAAGTAGGTAATTTTAATGCCATTTTCACCTGGAGGGAATAACTTCTCCAAGTCACACAGCTGGTAGGTGGCAGAGGATTTGAACCTAAGCTGTAGAACTCCCGTCTGTGTTCTCAACCCTTCTGTATATGCCTTTAAAGCAGAGCAGACCACCCCGGCCACTTCAAGTGGTCTGAGCATTGTCCCATATGCCAAAAGGTTACAGGTTCGAATACCAGTCAGGGCACATAACCTAAATTGTGGGTCCGAGCCCCTGTACAGGTGCATACGGGAGGCAACCAGTTGATGTCTCTCTCTCACATCGACGTTGCTCTCTCTCTTCCTTTCTCTTGCTCTAAAGTCGATAAACATATTCTTGGGTGAGAATTAAACAATTTTTTTTTAAAAAGCAGAGTAGACCTTTTCCCTTCTCTATCTGGCCTCTTTAGTCCTGTGATCATGTGTCCACTTAAATGTCAATATTCTTCAATGGCTTTTTCATTTTATCAAGTACCACTTTGACCTACAGTTTCGTATAAATATAATCAAGTCTGAATTAAGTCACTGTGAGCTTACTTATGAGTGTTTGTTCTAAATCATATGGCATTTCTTTCTTGTGAGCAGGATGTTCCATTTCTAAGCCTGATGTGATTACTTTATTGGAGCAAGAGCAAGAGCCCTGGTTGGCAGTGAGGGAAGGGACAAGGAGCTGGTGCACAGGTGAGTGACGGCAAACCGGGCAGGTAGTTGCCATCGCGTTACAGCACCCCGGATGAGGGAGAGGCGCACCTCTGAGATGTTTGGAAAGCTCCCTTCAAAGGCCCAATGTCTGTGGAGAAAAGGTCTGAGTCTGGGAAAACATTAAGATCCTCTTAACATGAGCTACCAAAGGAAAGTTACCTTTACCCCCAGTTGCATGCTCCTTGTTTTTGTTCTCTACTGTTTGCCTCCCTCCATTTCAAAGAGGGACTGCTTTCTTTTTTCCCCATTGACAACTGTTTTACATGTGTTTCCAAGTCTGCTTTCATAGTTACACTTAAATTCATTCCTCTGTTGCCTAAAATTGTTTTATTCAATGCCTATTTCTTTTTTTAAATTAATTAATTTGTTTGTTTATTTTATTTTTAGAGAGGGGAAAGGAGAAAGAGAGGGAGAGAAACATCACTGTGTGGTTGCCTCTCACTTGCGCCCCCAACTGGGGACCTGACGTGCAACCTAGTCATGTGTCCTGACTGGGAATTGAACCAGCGACACTTGGCTCGCCGGCTGATGCTCAATCCTCAATGCCTATTTCTTACTTACTTGAAACCAGGCGCTGTGCTAGAGTCTAGGCACTATTGATGTTGGTTCCTACTGTTGTGCAGGTGTTGCTCTTATAGTAGGAGAGACAGGTAGTAAAGAGATGAGATACTATCAGGTAGTTGTGTGTTGTGAAGGAAATTAAGTAGGGTAGGGAGACAGAATATTGGAGGGTTGGCAGAGCTAATTTAGATAATATCAACAAAGGCCAATCTGAGGTGATAACCTTTGGATGGAGATAGGAAGTAATGTCTCAAGCCCTGTGACTGCTGAGGAAGAGTAATTTAAGCAGAGTAAACAGTAACTTCAAAGGTTCTGAGGTCAAGTGTCATCTGTGTTTATTCCCAAACTAGATGATGCCTACTGATTTAAACATTCTTGTACAATTATTGTGTGCTCCTGTGTTTTCATTTCTCTTGAGAATAATTGCTGAGTCATGGGACAGATATGTTTTCTTAATCACATGTATTGAGATATAATTTACGTAACATAAAATGCAGCCATTTTAAGTCTCACATTCTGTAACTTCTTAAAACAGTTTCATTGATGTATAATTGTCATCAATAAACTGACCATATTTAAAGTGTACAATTTGATAAGTTGACAGATGTATGTTGTGGAACTGTTGTACAATAAAAATATTAAATGTTTCCTTCACCTGCCAAAGTAATCCTTTTCTCATGCCGCTCTCTACCCTCTCCCCAGACAACCACTGATGTGCTTTCTGTCACTATGCATTTTCTAGGATTTTGTATAAATGGAATCAATGTTTTATTTAGCTTGATTTACTCAGCATAATTATTTTAAGATTCATCCTTGTTGTTGCACATATCAGGAGTTCATTCTTTTTTATTACTGAGTAGTATTCTATTGTATGGCTATGCCGCAATTTGTTTATCCATTTACTTGTTGATAGACATTGAATTATTTCCAGTTTGGGGATATTACAAATAAAACTGATATAAATATACATGAATATTGGTGCCTTCTCATTCAATAAACCTTTTCCGACTCCAAAAAATATATATACATGAATATATACAAGTCTTGGCATGGATATGTACTTTTTATGTGTCTTGGGTAAATATCTGGGGAGGAATGGGTGGATCATGTGATAAATATATGCTTACATTTTTAAGAAACTGCCCCAGCCCTTGGCCGGGTAACTCAGCTGGTTAGAGTGTCATCCCAATACACCAAGTTTGCGGGTTTGATCCCTGGTCAGGGCACATACAAGAGTCAACTAATGAATGAATAAGTAAGTGGAACAAAAATCAATGTTTCTCTTTCTTTCTCTCGCTAAAAATCAATAAGTTTAAAAAAAGGAAAAACTGCCACACTGTTTTTGCAAAATGGTTATACCATTTTACCTGCCCAGCAGAAGTATATGAGAATTCCAGTTTTTCTGCATCCTTACCAGCACATGGTATGATTAGCCTTTTTAATGTTAGCCATACTAATAAGTGTGCAGTGGTATCATATTTTGGTTTTAATTTTCATTTTCCTTATGCCTAATGATGTTGAGCAACTTTTCATTGCTTAATCTCTCACTCATATATCTTCTTTGAAGTGTCTATTAGAAACTTTTGCTCACTTTCTAATTGAGTTGTCAGTGTTCTTATTACTGAGTTTTGGGAGTTCCTTGTGTATTCTGGATACAAGTCCTTTATCAAATGTATGATTTGCAAATATTTTCTCCCATTATGTAGTTTGTCTTTTCATTCTGTTAACAATGTCTTTTGAACAGCATTAAGTTGTCATTTGATTAAGCCCAATTTATCACTTTTCCTTATATAGGTTATGCTTTCAGTATCATATTTAATAAATTTGGTCCATGGAGAATACAATTACCATGTCTTCAAGTGCTTTGACAAAACCTTCAATGCATGGCCTTCTGGCCAAGTGTCTGTGATTTCATATTGTTGGCGGCATCCTTGTATCCCTGAGAGTTGCAGCTTCCTGTAGGTTTGGTGTGGCTGAACAAAAAAAGCATATGCAGATTTCTACAGAAATTATTATTCCAAGAAAGATTTTGAGGAAATAAGGAAGTCTGGTATCTTTCAGAGTGCAAAGTGATCTTGGAATGTAAAGGATTTCTTTGGGTTGAATTTCATGGAAATTTGTCACTGACCTGTGTTCCTGAACTATGAAACATGAATATTTGAGATAAGGAATAGTTTCTCTTGATAAATAATTAAGAAATACTGTGGGGTGGGGTTGGGGGTGGGGGATCCTTGCCAAACCCAAGGTTACAAAGGTTTTCTATGTTTGCTTCTAGAATTCTTATAGCTTTAGGTTTTTGCTTTCTATGCCAATTATATACAAACTTTCAGAAACTTGAAGGGGGAATATTTTCCAACTCATTCTGATCTCAAAACCAGACAAAGACATTGGAAGAAAGAGACCTACAAATCAATATCCTTCATATACACAGATGCAAAAATTCTAAACGAAATTTTAGCCAGTTGAATCCAGCAATTTGTAACAAGCATGTAGATTGCTGGCAGTCCCTGATGTTCCTTGGGTTGTCACTGCATCAGTCCAGTCTCTGCCTCGATCTTCACATCACCTCCTCTTGTGTGTCTGGTGTTTAGTCCCCTTCTGCCTCTCTCTTACAGGTACACCTGTCATTGGGTTTAGGGCTTACCCTAAATCCAGAATGACCTTATCTTAAAATCCTTAACTGATTATATCTGCATACTCTTTTTTTTTTTTTTTTTAGCCAGACACAGAAAAGAAGGGACTCTCTGGTGAAAGAAAGTCTAGCCAGACTGGGACTGACTAGTTGTCTGGGCCCCAGGAGGGAGCTCACCTCTAAGCACACTGAGTTCTCCTCTTTCTCCCTGCTTGCACTCATTTGACCCTTTAACAAGAGTCATGGTCATTATGGCTTCAAGTGTTGAATGCTCCCTTTATGTGCTTAGCTGGATTTCATCTTCTGCTCAATTCTAGGGGGTGAATTCTGGGTTAGTCCCATTTTATAGCTGTAGCAATTGAGGGTCAGAGAGGTGAACTCACTCAAGATCACATTGGGTCGAGCTGACTTTCAAAAGTTATTGTTTTTTTTTTTAAGTGCTTTTTTAAAAAAATGATTCTAGAGAGAAGGGAAAGGAGGGAGAAAGGGAGAGAAACATCAATACGAGAAACATCAATCAGCTGACTCTTGCACATGTGCCCCCAACAGGGATTCAATCGCAGCCCAGGAATGAGCTCTGACCAGGAATCAAACCCGTGACTTTTCTATTTGCAAGACAGTGCCCAACCAACTGAGCCACACTAGCCAAAGCAAATTTATTGTTTCTATGAGTATTAAAGTCCCCAATTATCATAGTATTACTGTTAATTTCTGCCTTTATGTCCATTAACATTTGCATTATATATTTAGGTGCTCCTATGTTGGGTGCATAGATATTTGCAACTGCTATATCTTCTTCCTGGATTGACCCTTTAAAAATCATGTAATGTCTTCCTCTGATTACCCGAGAAAGGGGTTGGGAGTTGGGTGAAAAGGTAAAAGGGAATATAGTCAACAAAATTGGGATAGTTTACATGGTAACAGATAATTAACTAGAATTAGTGGGATGATCACATTGTAAGGTATAAAAATGCTGAATCACTCCATCACACACCTGAAATAATATAACCAATATAAAATTGTATACCAACCATGCTTAAATTTTTAAAAACTAAAGAAGAATACTACACTTATTTGATGCCACATCCCTGCTCTTTGCCTTTGCTTCATCTTTTCTTTCACAGGCTCAGGTGTATGCCCTGTAGGCAAGTTCCACTTATTATTTGTTGCTATTCTTTCCTACCCTGTGCCTGAACCATTGAATTGCGACAAAGTGGGTGCTCAGTTTATGACATACATGCTTAAGCTTATCTCCTTGACTGCATCAGACCTTCCTGGAAACACTTAACTTTGCAGGATTTTGCTGAGTGTGGGAGACCGGTATGTATGGTACAGAGGGCTGTAGCCACTGTGTGGAGCCAGGACCAGAATATGGGCCTATAAGCCTTAACCGGCTGGCAAAGGCACCCACATACCATACTGCTGGTCCCACACTCGGGGGGTTTAGAAGTAGAATAGGAATGCAATCTACGCTTTGAAGCGGATGAAGCCTGCTTGCTCTGTGTAGCTCCAAAATCTTATCAGTAGGATTCGAAAACAAAATGTTTAAGTAAAAAGAGGCATCTGGACTTCTATGATGTGCCTTGGCGCCTCACAGTCTTGCTGCCTGTCTCGCTATGCTGATTTATGCTTCCCTTGGTTGTTACCCCCAACCATTTGGTGGAGGTCTGCATGCTTACCCCATGCATTTCTGCACATGGCAAACTCAGTAAAAACCCTGACTGAGAAAGGAGTGGTCAGTGATCTCCTATGAGAGACACTCACCCTTCTCTCTCCTCAGACAACTCGTTTCTGAGTCAGTTCTTTCATCCGCGCCGAGGGAGCTGCAGGATGGAGAACCTCTCAGCTGAGCACACAGCACTTGCTAGACGTGTCCTTGATGTTTTATGTGTGATATTTCATTTCATCATCACAGCAACCCTAGGGGATGGGTACTACTTTTTAAATTATTTTATTTATTTATTTTTTAAAGGTAGGGGAAGGGAGAGAGAAACAGAGGGAGAGAAACATCGATCAGTTGCCTCTTGCAAGCATCCAACTGGGGACCTGGCCTGCAGCCCAAGCACGTGCTCTGACAAGGAGTTGAACTGTGTGACCTTTCAGTTCGCAGGCCAGCACTCAACCCACCGAGCCACGCCAGCCAGGGCAGGAATGGGTGCTATTGTCAACCTGCTTTATAGATGAAGAAACTGAGATGCAGAGAAATGCCTTGCTCAATAATGTTATACTTTGCACACTTAGTAAATGTCAGAGCCAGGGGGTGAGCCCCCGGTTCACACTTGACCACATGATACTGTGTCTTGGAAGGCATGAGGGAAGCATGAGAATGTGTGACTTTTTCCAAGAAGTCCACCGTTAGTAGGTAGGCTGGATAATAGCCCCCAAAGATGTCCTCGTTCTAATCCCCAGAATCGGTAGGAGGACATTGCAGATGTGAAGATGTACAGATGTTAAGGATCTGGAGACAGGGAGATTGATCTGATTACCCTGGTGACCCAGTGTAATCACAAAGGTCCTCATAAGAGGGAGGCAGGAGTATGTGAGGGCGGAAGCAGAGTACACAGAGGAAGAAGATGCTATGCATCGTGCTGATTTGCCTCTCCTGTAACACAGTGAGGAGTTTCACAAAAACAGAAGAAATGTTTGGCTGCTGGGTAGACAAAAAATGTGAAATGCCCACCATCCATGTTAAGGGGACTTCGTGTTTCCTACTATTTTAATGTCTCCTGAGAATACATTTATCTACCAATAGTGGAATTAAAATTAAAGAAGGAACAAATTCACTCTCCTGTAGTGGTAAGTGTTACACAAAATTTATCCTTGCATTCATTTAAAATGTTCATTAAACACCTACTATGTGCCAGGTACTTTTCTAACACTAGAGACACAGCAAGAACAAAAGGGATAAAATGCCCTGCACTCATGGATTGTACACGTTCTGGCAGGAGACAGATAAGAGACCAAAGGAGTAGGTATATTACAGTGGATGATGGTGAAGGTAGTGGAGAAGCACATGTCAAGGAGACAGGGTGCTGAGGCAGCATGTGCGAGTTTAAAAACATCATCAGGGACACCCTCACCAAAAAAGCAATTTTTGAGCAGAGGCCTGAGGGATGGAAGAGAGGGAGCCATGGGGATCCTAGGGGAAGAAAATTCCAGAGAGAGTACAGCAAGCAAGGAGGTGGGAAGAATATATGAAGTCAGAGTTCATGGGGAGGGGGATACCTTGCTGGGCCTCATAGGCCATTGAAGGGGGCTTGGAATTACTCTTAGTGAAGTGACTGATGGTAACAGCAGAGAAGGGACATATCTGGTTTGCACTCCAACAGGAAAATAACATCGCAGGGCAGGGGTGGAGGCACACAGTCTCCGATTAGGAGCAACTGCAAAAGCTCCAGGAAGAGGTGATGTGTATCCTGGTCCCGGGTGTTCACCTTCAGGATATTTCACAAATGAAGTCAACAGGATTTGTAGACCGATTAGATATGATGTAAGGAAGCAAGAGGGGGGTCCATCAGAGATGATTCCAAAGATTTTGAGCTGAGCAACAGGACCAATGGAGCTGCTGTTAACTGAGACAGGAAGCCCACAGGATGAGCAGGTTTGGGAGGAAGAGCAGGAGCTTGGCTTTGGATACAAGCGGCTCGAGACTCCACAAGACATCCAAGTGCAGGTGTTGGATAGATAGGTTCAGAAATCAAGGATGGGTCTTGCACTGGAGATGGAGTGGCAATATTTGCCCATCTAGCCACTGGGAGTGCTGTCAGCTCCTTCAAGGTCAGCCTCAGTTGCAGAAAGCTACCACGCTCAAATCTGGACCCTTCCAGGGATGGCTGCATCAGTAACTGATGAAGTCAGGGGTGAGAAGCCCAGGAATTTGATCCATAGAGGACAGCCCTAATGGGCTCTCCATGCTTCAGAGCTCTTTGAGGTCAACCAAGGCCAATGTGGTCCCTGCATCACAATTGAAATTTTCCCTCTGCCCAACCCTGGCTCCTCCCTCTCCCTTCAACAGGTGTCAATCCCTAATAAACATCCTGCATTTCAAACTGCACCTCAGTGTGTATCTGCTTCCAGGGAAGTCAAATTGCAACATGAGTTTCCAGCCTGTAGATGGCGTATAAAGCCTGGAAGTTGCGTTTAATGTATATATAAGACCTCCACTATTTCAGGCCTACTTCTTAGGCACAGATTCATATCTGTGCCTGACATCCTGACCCTGAGAGACAAGAAGAGAATGAAAAAGAGCTGCTATAATCCTAGCTGGTGTGGCTCAGTGGATTGACAGCTGCCCTGAGAACCGAAAGGTTGCTGGTTTGGTTCCCCATCAGAGCACATGCCTGGGTTGCTTGTAAGGTCCCCACTTGGGGATGTATGAGACAACCAATTGATGCATTTCTCGTACATTAATATTTCTCTTCCTCTCTTTCTCCCTCTCTTCTTCTTTTTCTAAAAATAAATAAAAAATCTTTTTTTAAAAATAGATGCTATAAGCACTTCAGAGAGACCACAATAAGGAAGGCCAAAAAATGTTCAACTTTAATAGTATTCAGTTTTCAGAAACATTCGAGTTAGAACCACAGAAGCATGCTGTTTCACGCCCATCAGACTGTCAAAAATTAAAAAGTTTCTCAATATCAAGTTTTAATTTATAGAAAAAAAGCAAATATCCATAAGCCCATACTGATTTAAGTAAGCAAATGGGGAGAAAAATATACTAATAATAAATAATAATTAATAAATATAGACAGAACAACAAATAAAGCCCAGAACAAGTAGAAAAAAGGAAATCATCAAGATCAGAGCATAATTAAATGACATAGAGACTAAACAAACAATTCAAAAAATCAATAAAACCGGAAGCTGGTCTTTGAAAAAATAAACAAAATTGACAAGTCTTTAGCCAGGCTCATCATGAAAAAAAGAGAGAGGACCCAAATAAACAAAATCAGAAATGAAAGAGGAGAAATCACAAGCAATATCACAGAAATACAAAGGATTGTAAGAAATTACTACAGACAACTGTATGGCAAGAAACTTGACAACCTAGATGAAATGGACAAATTTCTAGAAACATATAATCTTCCAAAACTGAATCAAGAAGAAGCAGAAAGGCTGAACAGACTAATAACAAAGAGTGAAAATGAAGCAGTAATTTAAAAACTCCCAGCACACAAAAGCCATGGAACAGATGGTTTCACAGGTGAATTCTACAAAACATTTAAGAAAGAACTAACTCCTATCCTCCTCAGACTATTCCAAAAAATCCAAGAAGAGGGAAGACTACCAAACTCGTTCTATGAAGCCAGTATTACCCTAATTTCAAAACCAGGTCATGACACAACAAAGAAAGAAAACTACAGGCCAATATCACTGATGAATATAGATGCTAAAATCCTCAACAAAATATTGGCAAACTGGATCCAGCGACACATTAAAAAGATCATACACCATAATCAAGTGGGATTCATCCCAGGGATGCAAGGATGGTTTAATATTCACAAATCAATAAGTGTAATACACCACATAAAATGAAAGATAAAAATCACATGATCATATCAATAGATGCTTAAAAAGCATTTGATAAAGTACAACATACATTTATGATGAAAACACTCACCAAAACAGGAATAGAGGGAGCATATCTCAACATAATAAAGGGTATATATGAGAAACCTGAAACCAACATCATATTCAATGGACAAAAACTGAAAGCATTCTCCCTGAGATCAGGAACAAGACAAGGATGTCCACTCTCTCCACTCCTATTCAACATAGTTTTGGAAGTTCTAGCCACAACAATCAGACAAGGAAAACAAATAAAAGGCATCCAAATTGGAAAAGAGGAAGTAAAACTGTCATTATTTGCAAATGACATGATAGTGTACATAGAAAACCCTATAGACTCCAATAAAAAAAACTATGCCACATAAGTGAATTTGGCAAAAAGCAGGGTACAAAGTCAATTTTCAGGAATTGAAGACATTTCTGTACACCAAAATATCAGAGATAGAAACTAGAAAAAAATCCCATTTACTATAGCAACAAAAAAAAATAAAAGTACCAATGAGATAAAAGATCTATACTCAGAAAACTACGTAACACTGAAGAAAGAAATTAAGGAAGATACAAATAGATGGAAGCATACACCATGCTCAGGGATGGGGAGAGTCAACATCATTAAAATGTCCATACTACCCAAAGCAATTTATAGGTTCAATGCAATCCCTACTAAAATACCAGTGACATATTTCACAGACCTAGAACAAATACTTCAAAAATTTATATGGAACCAAAAAAGACTCCAAATAGCCACAGCAATTTTGAGACAGAAGAACACAGCAGGAGGAATCACGATACCAGACATCAAACTATACTACAAGGCCACTGTAATCAAAACAGTCTGGTACTGGCATAAGAAAAGACATAAAGATCAATGGAACAGAATAGAGAGCCCAGAAATAAACTCAGGTCTATATAATCAAGTAATATTTGACAAAGGGGGAAGGAACATAAAATGGAGTGAGAAGAGCCTCTTCAACAAATGGTGCTGGGAGAACTGGACAGGGACATGCAAAAAAATAAAGTAGACCACCAGCTTACACCACACACAAGAATAAACTCAAGATGGAGCAAAGACTTAAAGGTAAGCCATGACACCATAAAAGTCCTAGAGGAAGACATAGGCAGGAAAATTTCAGATATCCCACAAAGCAATGTTTTCACCGATATATCTCTTAAGGCAAGGGAAATAAAGGAAAGAATAAACAAATGGGACTAAAGAGTTTCTGCTCAGCAAAAGAAAACATCAGCAAGATGAAAAGGAAACCAACCATATGGGAAAACATATTTGCCAATGATACCTCAGACAAGGGTTTGATCTCCAAAATATATAAAGAACTTATACATCTCAACACCAAGAAGACAGACAACCAAATTTAAAAAATGGGCAAAGGACCTGAACTAACACTTCACTGAAGAGGACATACAGAGGGTTCATAGGCATATGAAAGAATGCTCAACATCACTAGCCATAAGAGAGATGCAAATAAAAACCACAATGAGATACCACTTTACACCTGTCAGAATGGCCATCATCAACAAATCAACAAACAACAAGTGCTGGCAAGGATGTGGAGAAACGGGAAACCTACTGCACTGTTGGTGGGAATGCAGACTGGTGCAGCCACTATGGAAAACAGTATGGAATTACCTCAAAAAACTAAAAATGGAACTGCCTTTTGAACCAGTAATTTCATTGCTAAGATTATACCTGAAGAATCCTGAAACCCCAGTTCATAGCAGCGCTGTTTACAATAGCCAAGTGCTGGAAACAGCCTAAGTGCCCATCTGTAGATGAGTGGATTAGAAAACTGTGCTATAATTACACAATGGAATACTATACAGCAGAAAGAAAAAAGAATTCTTGCCATTTGGGATAACATGGATGGAACTAGAGGGAATTATGCTTAGTGAAATAAGCCAGGCAACGAAAGACAAATACCATATGATATCACCTAATACAGGAGACTAATGAACAACACAAACAAATGTGCAAAATAGAACCAGAGGCATGTAAACAAGGAACAGACTAATGGTCACCAGGGGAGAAGGGGGAGGGAGAAGAGTGGAGTAAGTCGGGGAAGGGTTTAACAAAGAAACTAGTATAAATAACCCATGGACATGTACAAGGATATGGGGATTGACTGTGGAAGAAGGAGAGCGCTGGGTGGGGGAGAGCAATGGGGGAAAAAGTGGGACAACTGTAATAGAAAAACAATAAATAAATCAAAAATTAAAAAAAAAAAAAGATTACTCTATCCAGCAAAGCTATTCAAAAATGTAGACAGAAAGGGGGACATGAAAAATCACAATGAGACAAATGCCCAGTAATTACTGTTACAGACAAGACCCACCAATAGATGTTAGAATTAGTGGGTGAGAGTTTGAGGAGAAACAAGACTTGTATGGTCTCAGAGTGTTCCACTAAGATACTTATCAATTCCAAGGGGAAATACAGTAACTGCACAGTGGAGAAGTGCAGCTACAACACTATAACCAACTGGCCAAGGTCAGCATCACCGATAATGAGACACATGGACATCATGAAACCCCTGATATGATGCATTTTGTGGTATTCTTGGCAAAAAAAAAAAAAAAAAATGCATAACTTCATGTATTTCAACCATGAAAAAAATCAGACAAATACAAATTAAGGAAAATTATATAAAGCCTCTGGTAAGTGCTCTTCAAAAGTGTTAAGATAATAAAAGACAAGGAAATATAGAGGAACTGTCTAAATAATAAATGTTTATTGCTTTTAGCGGCCTTTTTAAAGAAAATATTGCTGTTGCGCATGGTGACCACCAGATGGCGCTCAAACTCTGAGGATGGAAACCTAGACGCTGCCGGCGTTTATAGAGAGGTCAATTCATTGCCCCGAGTTCGTTTGTAAATGTATCCTAGTCCTAATAAAAATGTCATCAGCGTTTTTTTTTCTAGAGTTAGACAACTTGATTCTAAGGTTCATTGGAAGAACAACAAGCAAAAAAGGAGAAGGAGGAGGAGGAGAAGTGAGGGAGTAGCTCTACCAGATATTAAAAACAACATAAAACAATATTATTGGTGCAAGAATAAACACAAAGATAAGGGAAGAATTAGAAAATCCAGAAATAGAGACAATTGCCTTTGTAAATGTATTGTATTATTGTATAATAGTTTTAATTCAGAGAAGGACTTTAAAGAACTCTTTAATGTAGTAGAATTGGAACAACTAGATAACCAAAAAGAAAAGCTTGAATCCACTCCTCCCACTGGATACTAGATTAAATTCCCAGTGTATCAAAGATCTAAATAAAAAACACAACCTCACAAACAATAAAAGAAAACTCTGGTGAGTCCCCTAATGACGCGCAACAGGGTAGATTTTCCAATTTATCAAAATCCAGAAGCAGTAAAAGAGAATTCTGTTGAATAGCCAAACAAAAATATAAACCTTGTGCTGTTTCAAAAAATAAACCTACTAGACACAAACTAACAACTTCAGATACCGTGGCTAGAGTGGCTTAGTGGATGGAGTGCCAGCCTGCAAACCGAAAGGTCACTGGTTTGATTCCCAGTCAGGGCACATGCCTGGGTTGCGGGCTGGATCCTCCTGGTTGGAGGCATGTGAGAGGCAGCTGATCCATGTTTCTCTCCCACTCTTTCTCCCTCCCTCACCCTCTCTTTAAAAATAAAATATTTTAAAATTTTTTCAGGAGAAAAATATGTACAATTTATTTCACAAAGATTAGTATCCTTAACTTATAAAGAGCATGAAAAAATTGAGGGGAAAAGACCAAGACACCTCTTGAAAGTGGGGAAATATGTGAACAGAGTTCACATAAAAAGAAATGCAAATGGCCCCACATATATAAAGATATACTGAACCTCATTCATAATTTTAAAAATTAAAGCTATACTGCGATCCTTTTTCTCACCTATCTGATTAGCAAAATTCCAATTGCTTGACAATACTCCATTGGCAGCAACACTGTGGAGAAGAAGGGATTCTCACACCTTGCTGGTGAAATGCAAAAAGTAAAACAACCATGAAGGAGAACTGGGCAATATCCAGCAAGTATACCCTTTGATCCAGCAATCCCTCTTCCAGGATTCTATCAGAAAGACCCGCAGATGGTAAATAAAATGCCACATGAGTGTGCCTCTTTGTGGCAGCACTATCTGTATAGGAAAAAAACTGGAAAACTATTGACATGGCCATGAATAATAGGGTTTTGGTTAAATCAACTATGCACATCCATAACAATAGAACACTATATAGCTTGGAAAAGAAATGTGACAGCCCTGGCTGGTGTGGCTCAGTGGATTGAGCACCAACTTGTGACAAAAGGTCGCCCTTTCGATTCCCAGTCAGGGCACATGCCTGGGTTGTGGGCCAGGTCCCCAGTGGGGGCCTGCAAGAGGCAACCAATTAATGTATCTCTCACACATTGATGTTTCTCTCCCTCTCTTTTTCCTTCCCTTCCCCTCTCTCTAAAAGTAAATGAATAAAATCTTTAAAAAAAAATGAAATGTGATATATTAAGATTATACAATATATGCATAAGGTGTGCGTGTGCGTGTGTGTGTGTGCATGTGTAGGGACCTTCAAGATACAGTAAGTTCTCACTTAAACATCAATAGGTCTGTGAATAAACAAAGCAACTTGTAATGAAACCAATTTTACCATGGGCTAATAGAACCAAGAGTTAAGTTCTCAACATGATAACAAGGTGACACTGAACAAAACGATTCAAGGACCTGATACATATGTGTAGTTATGTTGTTTTTTTTTTTAAATAAGACAAGGTGCAAATTGGTGTGCAGAGCTTGCTACCGTTTTTGCAATAAGGAGGCATAGGGCCCTCCCCAGTTGTCTGGGCCCTGGCCCTGGGGAGGTCTGGGCAGATGGATAGGTGCCCAGAGGGGGAAAGCCTGATCCAGGAGGTGGTGGGAGCGTGGGCCCTGGATTGTCGGTTTGTATTTGAAAATGATGCTCACTGGCGAATCATTTACTGTCTTTAGGAACTGACTAGTCCTGGCAGGGGCAATGCCTTGGGAGTCAGCAAGACCCCAGATGTCAAAGCATCAGAATACAGGAGGGAAAGGGCCTGGTTATCACAGCCCCTTCGCCTCCCTGCCACGTTTGACCTCCCCAATTCCTCACCGTCTGTAACTCCTCACTCCTCTGGCTCTCCGCCCTGCCCCTGCCCAGCCCTTCTGCCTGTCCTGGTCTCTATCCCTATCCCCTGGCTAGGGGATCTCCTTCTCATTCTGTTTGTCTCCCTGGGGAGATTTGGCCAGGCCTCTGGCTTCAGCTGCCACCTAGATGCTGATTATTCCCAACTCTCGATTTCTATTTGGACCTTTGCCTTGAGCCCAGGACCCTACAGCCAAGTGCTTATGGGATGTCCTCACCTGAGTGTCTCAACTGGAACCTGCTCAAACCCAAAGGCAAACCCAACATCTCCATAATCCCAACCCTCGCCCCTCCTCCCTCAGTGCCCATATTTCGTGAATGGGCACCGCAGCCGCCCCAGGCCCCAGGCCTGAACAGGGGAGCTGTCCTGGACTTCTCTCTTCCCAAACAATAATCCAGGCCTTTTCAGTCTTCTGTCACCTCTTCTCCACCCCACCTCCACTGCTCTGATGTGAACAGTCTTCATCTCTAATTTGTTCACTGCAGCCGACTCTGGGTCAGCCAGGGTCCAGTGAGGAGACAGAAGCCACACCAGTTACCATCGTGGTATAAAGTTGTTATCTAGGTAACTGAATGGCAGAGGCGGATTTAACGGCGGGTGTACCGTGCACACGTCCTGAGCCCCGACTTCTGAAGGGCCCCGCAAAACCCCAACTTTACACTTTTTCCTAATGACACCAAGTTTGGTTTCATAAGTGCAATTTTAATTACGTACATGTTTACAATAGGCGGTAAAACCTGATAGTATGTTTATATTCGCTTATTTTTATTATTTCATTACTATGCTGCATAGGCCCCGCGCGGCTGCACTACCGCTCATGGGAGCAATAGAATCATATTTGCTACTTTGTACTTACAAAGGCTCTCCTGCAGTGCACACTTAACGATATCCGCAAATACTGCAGCGGTGTAAATTAGCTGGTGGATATGTACTTGTTTCATTTATGGTTTTAAAAATAGTTTTCTGTGCATATAAATAAATATTCAGGCAAGTTGAAATTATATTAAAATAAAATTAATTCCTATTGTTGAAATTATTTTAAGATAAAATTAATTTCTGTTGTTACATCAGCGCCTGGTTTTTCGTAGCTATGAATAATTTTTGAGTTTTAATTAATCATTAATTTATTGCACTATAATGAAAAATCTCTTCTCTAGTATTCTAATCATTCAGACTATTAAATTTTATATTTTCCTTTTCATTGGTAGCTAGAAAAATGAAACGGCATCAAAACTTTATGATTATTATTATGCTATTATTAATTATACATATATTACATTCAAATTTTATTGGAAATAAAATATTAATAGTACATAATATTTTTATTTATTTAAAAATATGGTTAATGTGTATTTTTATTTTCCCTCTCTCTCTCTCTTTTTTTAAGGGGCCCAATATTTTCTTCTGCGCCCGGGGCCTCTGCTGAATGGATGAAAAGGCCACAGTTCTCAAACCTGGAGGACTTGTTAAAATACAGGCTACTGAGTCTGACACCGGAGTCTCTGTTGGTCTGGGAGGGGGCCTGGAATTTTGCGTCCCTAACAAGTTCCCAGTGGAGGCTGAGGCTGCTGGTCGGGGGACCACCCTCTGAGACCCGCACCGCGGAGGTGGGGAAGGAACAACGCAAGCAGCAGCTCCGGCGCCGCGAGAGCTGGGGGAACAGGGACTCCGCACCAGCCGCCTGGCGCTGACATTTCTGGTGAAAATGGTTTTGCAAATGTTAGGAAAAGACAAACTGGATTCAGCTGTTGCTGCAGGAAGGAACTGCTGTGGCGGCCGCGGGCGGAGCGAAGTGTTGCCGGGGTGACGCGAGCAATAACAGCCGGCAAGTCCCCTCTGCGCAAGGCGTGCAGAGGAGCTGGGAAGGGGTTCCCAGGAGGCAGAACTTTCGATGCCAAAACTGGGCAAACCGGGACAAGGAACCATCCAGCTGGCAAGGGCAGAAATGTGGTTTTCCAAATCAGCATCGCAAAGTGGAGACTAGAAGGGTGGCCTTGGAGCTCCGAGACAGTAACGTCATAAGTGACACTGACTCCTAATGGTCTTCCTGGTCCTCCGCATCCTGGGCTTCAAGAGAAGCTTTATAAATTGGTAAAACTGATCCTTTCAAACTCTTGACAAAAACTTTTCAATACTGTCTGTGATCTTGTGATTTATAATGAATAGATATCTGGACTCTGTTCCCTTTTCCATCACAGCGCTCCTAAAACCCTTGTAGTTTTCTAAGTGTTAAGAGGGATAAGGGTGAAAGCAGTGTCTGGTTACCACACGTGACTTTCAGACAGCCCCTAAGTAACCCGAGCATAGGGGCTGGTTGCCAGGGGAACCAACCTGCAATTAGAGGGTTGGAACTTGCAGATCCGCTCACCCCGCTACCCTTACCGAGTGGATCACCAGTGGTCATGGATTCATTCGTTCATGCCTACATAAGGAAGCCCACTTAAAACCCCTGAGTGGTTCAGATTGCTTTGCTTCCCATGGAAGGAAGCTCCTACACCTCCCCCCACACCTTACACTACTCTCTCTTCCACTTAGCTGTTCCAGAGTTATGTCCTTTTATAACAAGCCAGTAATCAGAGAACTGGAGAATTTCTTCTTCTTTTTTTTTAAAGATTTTATTTATTTATTTTTTAGAGAGAGGAGAAGGGAGGGAGAAAGAGGGAGAGAAACATTGTTGTGTGAGAGATATATCGATTGGTTACCACTGGTACATCCCCTAGCTGGGGACCTGGCCCGCAACCCAGGCATGTGCCCTGACTGGGAATCGAACCTGTGACCTTTTGGTTCGCAGGCCGCCACTCAGTCCACTGAGCCACACCAGCCAGGGTGAGAATTTCTAGGCGTGGGAAAAAAACAAACAAACGCACACACCGCTGGCAAGAATTGAAGTACTGAGAGTGGAGCGGTGGGTAGGGGGAGAAACAGTGTTTCCTTTTCACTGTCTACCAGCCAATCAGGGTGAAACTTCAACTTTTTAAGGCCCCATAAAAACCTCTTCAAAGTTACCTTCAGTTACAGCCCAGCCTCATCTCGGTTTGTATCCTCATGTTCTGGAAATACATGAATCTGTGGGTTCCTAAAGCAGACGTTATTCTCAAGATGCTAAGCTTTGGTTATACTATTCCCTCCCCTGGATAAAAAGCATACAGACCCCTTTTTTAGAGGAAAATATAAGATCAGAATATGTTCCTCCCCTTCATGAATGGAAGTTAGCTTTTTTCAATCTGTAAAGTTTAGCTGGATTTGAAGGCCGAAGAAAATCTCAAAGCAAATATATTTTTGAATTCCACAGTATTTACTGTTCTTTTCTGACACCCAAGGAGAAAAAAGGATAAGAATACTCCCAGTGCTAATGAAACTTGTTAGTTTTTCTTTCCTGTTAAAGATATTTTTACTTGAATTCTCTTTAAGGCTTGAAACATTTTTAGACAAATTCCATAAATGAAAAGCAATGGTTGGTTTAAAAACTAGACATGGTTTATAAAATGTCAGATGGTATCAAAGATTTAGCAATAGTTTTCTAAGTCTATTGTTCAATTCAAAGGCCATAAGTTTCTTGTGTGGTTATGTGGTTAAGAGAGTGATTTTGCTCCCTGCCCCCCACCCCCACTGCAATACTTTTAAAAAATTAATTATGTGGTTTCTGGACAGTCTTGTTTGATTTTTCGCCAGTATAAATGCCGTTGGGCTCTTTATAGGATCCCAGTAGGATCAATACCTTCTTCCTCCAATGAGTTAAATTATAATTATTTGCATGACTGTCTTTCCTCGTGGCTGATTCTCCTTTTGGACAGTAACTGTGGATTTTGGTGTTTGGACTCCATGTTTTTAGCACAATACCTTTCCTATGGTAGACATTCATCAAACAGTTCTTTAGAGGATGCAACAGCATTTTTTTATAAAACTGCATTCCAAGTCAGCCCCGGTCAGCTATTTTTAACCTTAGGCAAAGTGATGGTTACCTGAGTCCTCGCTGACTCTCAGGCAGAAGGCAGAGAAGAGAGCGTGAGCGCTCTGGAGCAGACTGCTCTGTTGGCAGCTGCTCACCATGTGGCCTTGAGCACGTGATTGAACAGAAAAGGGATGGTAATGTTAATGAATGCAAGGGACCGAGGGTCTGCCTGCCCAATGCAGATCCTAACACTGACATCAGGCTTCGCAATGGAGAAATTAAAGCCATTTTATTTGCAGGGCTCCAAGCAAGGAGAACAGGAATCTATTGCTTAAAACCTGAACTCCCTGGTGGCTTTTAAAGGCAAAGACTGGGGGTTAGGGGAACAGGCTGGTATGTGAAGCACTGGCTGTCTAGGTTTTGACTGCAGAACTTTGAAAGCTGGGCATTTATGGTAAGCAGCTTCAGCACCAGATCTTCCTGGAAAACGGACCCTTCACTTCTGAAAGGGTTCTGGTGTTCAAGTTCTGGCCATGTCCTGGTCAGGTTTTGGTTCCAGGTGCAGCTGGAGGTTAACGTTCTCTCCTCTGTACATTCTTTTTTGTTTAATATTGGGTTGTTTTGTTTTTAATTTTTATTTATTTTAGGAAAGGAGAGAAACATTGATTTATTATTCCACTTATGCATTCATTGATTCCTTCTTTTTTTTAAAGATTGTATTTATTTTTTTGGAGAAAGGGGAAGGGAGGGAGAAAGAAAGGGAAAAACACATCCTGTGTGAGAAAAACATCAGTTGGCTGCCTCTCACACAGCCCCAAGTGGGGATCTGGCCCACAACCACCCTGAGCAATCTCCCTGACCAGGAACCAAACTGGTGACCTTTCAGCTTGAAGGCTGGCGCTTAACCCACTGAGCCACACCAGCCAGGACCATTGGTTGCTTTTTGTATGTGTCTTGACCAGGAATCGAACCTGCAATCTTGGCATATCAGGAGGAAGCTGTAATTGTAACAGTGGAAAATTGTAACGGTAGGAAGTTGTAACCCACCCACCATTCTTTTGACATTGTTTCTGTAAGTGCTGACTAATATGAAGCTTATAGATGAACAGCATGTTTGTGTAAGAATCCTAGGAACTAACTTCAAAAGATACAGACACTGACCTTCAGGGCCTTCAGACACCTCAGCTCTAGATTTGCTAACCTTCAACCATGGAACCAGGATAACATAAAACCAGGGTGGCATGAACCCAGAATGGCTAAACCAGGGCGATGTACACTGGAGCATCACTGTTCTTATCAGAATGGACTGCTCATCTGCATGTAGAGAACTTGGCAACCCCCTCCCTTGGTCTTGTTGCTCTGTTCCCCTCTCCCTCCTTATAAAAACCCCTGCCTGCACTGAGAGGTGGAGATGAGCTTTGAGACGAGAGTCCCCCATCTTCCCAGGAGATGAGCTTTGTGACATGAGCTCCCCCATTTCCCAGGAGGCCGTCTGAATAAAATCACTTCCTTTACTTCAGCACCTGCCTCTCAAGTACAGCAGTCCCTCTCTATATCGCGGTTCACTTATTGTGGCCTCACTGTATTGCGGGATTTTTAAAAATATTATAGTTAATTATTTATCGCGGATTTTTTGCTAGATCGCAGGATTTTGTGGTACTGTGTACGTATGTTGTTAAAGTTACGTAGGTTTAAGAGTGTAGAATATGTTTAACAACATAAGCGTGTTTATAAAAGTCTGGAAAAAGTTAAGGGAGTGGGAAAGGTTAATAAGGGACTGGGAATGGTTTATCAGTGTGCGGGAAGGGTTTATAAAGCCTTAAAATATATATAAATACTAAAATAAATGTAAGGTTCCTATTTCACAGATTTTCACCTATCACGGGAGCGTCTAGAATGTAATACGGGAGGGAATACCGTATTGGCTTTCCTAGCGGCAGGCAGCCAGACCTGCTTTCGGTTACATAATCAGCTGAGCTATTCGGCCAGGGCTTTCTTCTGCACATTCCTAGGCTGCGTGACTTGAGGTTTGGGTCTGTTGTCTCTGAAAGGCAACTCAGTATCTTGTTAGAAACAGGATAGGACCCTTTTGAGCTGGTTCTGTGGCTACAAGTCACAGCAATGATGGTTCCTACCTCATCTGTCTGTCACCCTGAGGACTAAATGAAGTGACGCATGTTAATTCCAGAGGCCAGTGCTCGCAACTTTAGACAGAGCTTCAGTGTTCACTGTTGGAGTTATTTTCTTTGAAATGTGGCCAATGGTACTCACTTCATAGTGCTGAGAGGAGTAATCTCTTCAGGGACTAACAGGGATCTAGCACGTAGCAAGCACTTCCGCTGGTTTCCTGCAGCTGTTCTGGGGCAGCTCTGTCTCCACATCCGAGCAGCTGGCTCTGCTACTTCTTGTGTATCACCCAGAAAAAATATATGTTCTCCTCCAAAAGAAGGAGCACTGGCCTATGCCAGGAAAGCAGAGCCCCTCAGCCACAACCCCCTCCATCTCTCCAACTCTTTCTGTGAAGTCATTTGAGAAACCACAGTAACTTTCCCAGGCCTCGGAGGTCACACCATGTGGGAAAGAGGGACCAATTGCTGGCCTTGAGCTTCTTAATAGCAAACGCCACTCAAAGGAGCAGCAGGGCAGAGCTGTGCCTCTGGGTCTGCGGTAAGCTGCCCAGGCGCTCCTGCTTGCAGCCCTGCTCCTGGCCTCCCTTTTCCTAATCACGCAGCGGCAAGACTGCGTGACTACAGGGCCCTGCCTCAGCAGTGGAGCGCGGCCCCTGGGGCATGGACTCAGCTTGCTTATTTGGGGAGGCCTGGAACTCTTGGGGGCCTAGCAGTAACGGAGAGCTCGGTGCCTTGTGAGGCCAGCTTGCTTCAGTAAAATCTGAGGAGCCTGCCACCATCAAACCCTCCTTCAGTGCCCACCCTGGCGAGGACTGACACTAAGAAAGAAGGAGTGGTTCCTGTAGGAGGGTCGCCAACCTGGTGACCAGAGCTGACAGACGTCACCATGGTACAAATGCACCTAAGCCCGTGTATTGGTTTGCTAGAGCTGATAACAAAGGACCCGCAGAAGGCGTCGCTCAGCAACAGAAATGTACTATTGTCTCCCAGTTCTGGAAGCCGGAAGTCCAGGGCCAAGGGGCTGGCAGGGTTGGTCCCTGCTGAGGGCGTGAGGGAAGGATCCGGGCCTCCCTCCCTGGCTTATAGTTGCCGTCTGCTCTCTGCGTCTCTTCGCATCCTCTTCCCTTCACATGGGCCTGTGTCCAGATTTCCTCTTCTAACGGGACACCAGTCCTGCTGGATTAGGGACCTCCCTAGTGACCTCATCCTAACTTGATAGCTCTGTGAAGACCAATCTTCAAATAAGGCCACATGCTGAGGTACTGGGTTTGGGACTTCAACATAGGAATTCGGGGCTAGGGGAGACAATTCGACCCACCACAGCCGGTTTATAGTCGCCTCCGTGATTAAGAGCTCCAGGACTTCAGCCGCAACTCACTGCCAGGCAGCGCGCTGCATCAGTACAGGCTCGGTCCGTGTCCTGCCACCTGTACAAACACTGACAGCAGACTGACAACAAAGCAGTCATCCCACCTCCTCCATTTAACCTGTGAGGCCCGGGTTCTGCCACGTGACCTTCCAGCCGGCACCTTGTATGAGAGGTTCAATGGATACAGGTGCAACCATATACCAGCTGCAGGCCAGCTAACCCCATCAGGATCAGACGGCAGCAGCCCCTGCACCAGTGAGGCACAGGGTCTGCAAACTCTAGGGCTCAGGTGCCATTGCAGAGAGCAGAGGCTCTGGGATCCTGGGCCTTGAACCTGCATTAGCTTGTCTACCCCGTCTCCATCTGGACCATTACTTTTTTTCACCAAAGAAAAAGCCATCCTAACATCTGTTATGCTAATTCAAAGACCTCTGTGTTATCTAGAGAGAAAGGTCATTGAGTGCTTGTAAAGGCCACCTCTGGAGTGTGGCCCTCTAATTAGAATCTCAGGTGATAACTAACCTGCCTGCCATGTACAGATACAAACAAAGCACTCACATATCTATCACTGGGCACACAAGTATTTTTTCCCCTGGATTTTAGATCTTTAATAGCTCTCCTGGAAATAATCTTTATTCTTTTAAAATAAACACACACAGACTGTTTATAATGAAAACACCCCCTAAACACATTCCCTGCCCATTCTCAACCTCAGCTCTACTCCTCAGAATATGGGAATGTATATTATAAACAATACAATGACTGCCAACAGCAAAGCTCCCTGTTTCTGGACAGCTATTGCAATAAATAGCCTAGATGTTACCATTAGGGAGGAAAAATGGAGGTAGTGATGAAGGATGAAGCTTTTTTTTTTCTAACTAGCTGATTCAAGGGACTACAAGAAATCCAATATGACAAGCAGTTAGTTTTTAAACTTGAGATTAATTCACATGCTATAAAACTCACTGTTCGTAAGTATATAATTCAGCAGTTTTCAGTATATTTACAATGTCATGCAACCATCACAACTTTCCAATTCCAGAACATTTCCATCACCCCAAAAAGAAAGCCCATACCTATCAGCAGTGCCTCCTTATTCCCCTCACCCCCCCGCCAGCCCCTGGCAACAACTAATCTACTTTCTATCTCTATACATTTGCCTCTTCTGAACATTTCATATAAATAAAATGATATAATATTACTCCTTTTATGCCTAATTTCCTTCACTAAGCATAAGGTTTTCAAGGTTCATCCACATTATAGCATGTATCAGAATTTGATCCCTATTTATGGTTAAATAATATTCCATTGCATGAATGTAATGCATTTTTTTTTCCAAAACTAATACTTTTTATTTGGTGTCCTTTTAAATATTCAAACTTTTCATTGGTCAAACAAATGTCTATTATGGCTGTACATTTTAAATATGCCAATAAAATGTGAATGTGTATAATTAAGAACTTTTCTAAAAATAAAACAAAAAATAAGTATGTAAAACTTTCAAGAATCTGATTTCTTAGGAATTTGGGAGAAAAGTTGCTACATACTGATTGTAAATTTTACTGACAAGTAACTTTTTAGTATTATTTTCTTAAGCTACAGAAATGAAAGTATGTTAGGGATTAGCAGTTTAAGGCTATTTCCTGTCACTCTACTAACTTATCAATTTTTCACAAATGGTTTATTGGCTCTTTTTTTTCTTTTTTTAAAAGAAATTATATTTACCTATAACAATTTTGAGAGACTTCTTATGTCAATAGAGATGTCTTCCAATTTTACAACTTAAAATACTGTGCATTTAGATTGTAATTATCCTGTATAACATTACTTTAGCCTACTTATTTCCTCTAGCCATTGGATTATATTCTTTTCTATCCATTCACTGTTTAGGAAGAGATAATTGCCAACATTTTTATGTTTTGCATAATTTGTATATACATTATTATGCAATAAAATTGCTAAAAGTCATATATTTCATATTTGTCTGTCCCTTTCTCCCCTTCTCTGCACCTCTACAATACTGTTTTCCTACTCAAAATAACTTTTTTAGTTACCTAATAAGCATCAAAAACTATCATTTCATTGTAAATAGTAGTGTAGTTTTAACAAAAAGGGGGCAGTATTGGCAAAGGCATCAAGGGTAAAAAAAATCACATTATATAAAATTGCTTCCCCTTCCCATTGTACTAGATAGTAAATAAGGTTAGCTGCTATGACAATCAAATCTCAACATGTCAATGGCTTAACACAATAAAAGTTTAGTTTTTGCTCTCATGTAAAGCTAATGAGGATGATGGGGGTTGGAGAATAGCCTTCAATGTGCTCCTTCAGGGAATTTGTCTCCACCATCTGCTAGGACCTCAGACTTCTCTGCTGGATTCCCTGCATCCAGCTGGCAACTAGGAACTGACCTGGCTGAGGGCACTGCTCAAATGCCAGAATGCAAGTTCTACCACCATTTCCCAGCTCTCCTCTGAATCCATTTTCAATTGCTCTTAGCATGACCTGGATTCCACCTCTGACAGCCAGAGAACTCTTGGGAATGCAGCCAATGTTCACCAGTAGAATGAAAAATGAAAACCTGTCCAGATGAGCACCACTTCTTTATAACTTCATACATTGGACTTCCATTTATTTTCTGGAACTTCTGGTTATTGCTGGTTTTGTGGTAGTTGTATTCCTTCTTAGTTGTGGAGGTAGACGGAGCGTGTCAGTCTAGGCCTCCATCTTGGCCGGAAGTCACGCATTTGTTGTTGTTGTTGTTCATCCATTCATCAGTTGATCAAAATTTGAGTTGTTTCCCCTTTTTGGCTATTATGAACAAGGCTGCTATGAACATTCATGTACAAGTTTGTGTGTGAGCATATGTGTTCAAATATCTTGGGTACATACCTAGAAATTGGATTGCTGGGGTAAGTGGCAACTCTACATTTAACTTATCGAAGGACAAGAGTATAGTTCAAGGGCAGCATTGAAAACTGGTGAGAGAAGTGCATATTGGTTTATAAGCAGATAACGTAACCACAGACGGGGTGGCTAGACAACAGAAATCTATTTCTTCACAGTTCTGGAGACAGGAAGTCCAAGATCAAGGTGCCAGCAGCTTAGGTTTCTCTTGTGGCCTCTGTTGGCTGACAGGTGTCCACCTTCTCCCTGTGTCCTCACGCGGCCATTTTCTCTCTGTGTACCTGCCCTTGGTGTCTCCTCCTCTTCCTATGAGGATTAGAGCCCACTCTTAATGATCTCACTCAATCTTAATAACCTCCCGAAGGCCCTGTCTCCAAATTCAGTCACACTGGGTATTAAGTCTCCAATATATGGATCGCACGGTGGGGGCAGTTTAGTCCATAACAAAGTGATAAGGTAGGAGGTGAGTAGAGACCAAAACCAGATCACGGAGAGCCATGGACACATGTTTGGGGACATGTGTCTTCACCCACCCACCCCCAGGATCTCCTGAGAATTGGTTCCAGGGAGAGTCCCCTGCTGCTCTTTAGCTTCCAGACAGAACTAAGCACTGAGCACAGCCCAAGGTGCATTTCTCAAGGTTGCCTGGGTAGGAGTGGACCCAGTGGAAATCATTAGAGGGAAGTTGCCTGGGTAGCAAACATGCCTGGAAGGAATGCATGCCAATTAGATACAAATAACGTGTGTAATTCGGCTTCATTCTTTGGGTCAGCTGCCCAGGACTTTTGAAAAAGTCAAAGCCTGAACAGAGCAGTCCATTAAGTCCTGCTTTCAACAAATCGAGGGCCTGTTGTGCCAGGGACTGTTCTAAGCCCTGGGACCCTTGCAGGGTATGTTCTAGGCCTGCTCTGTGCAGTACGGTAGCCGCTGGCACAGTTGGCTATTAAGGACCAGCAACGCGGCTAGTCCCGACTGAGATGTGCTAAAGAATAAAATACACACCAGATTTCAAAGACTCAATATAAAATACCTCACTAATGTGGTAATTTTTAGATTGAATGAATGTTAAAATGATAATATTTTTAATATATTGGATTAAGTTAAATATATATTATTAAACTTAATTCCATCTATTTCTTTTTACTTTTTCTAAGCAAGACTCCTAGAAAATTTGAAAGTATATATGTGACTAGCATTTCTGGTTTACATTCTATTTCTCTGGACTGTGCTGTTCTAGAGGCTCCACCAGGAGACCATGTCTGATCAAGCTCACTCCCATGCATGTAATCAGAGGGCACCTTAACTTGGACCATCATTCGTAAGGATTAGAAGAGTTGGAGCAAATGCCTCTAGCTGATGATAACTGTTTTAAATGAGCTCCAAGGACAGGAATAGATCGAATGGGAAAAGGAGAAAGAGGTGAGATCAGCACAGCAGGAGAGACTGGAGAGGGACCATAAGAGTGTGCTGATGCCTGAGAGCCAGTTGCCAACTTGCCCCCCGTGGGAGGCAGAATACTGGTCCCCCAAAGATGTGCATGTTTGAATCTTAGGAACCTGTCAATATAATATCTTACGTGGCAAAAAGGACTTTGCAGATATGATTAAGCCAAAGATTTGGAGATCACATTATCCTGGATTATCCACGTGAACCCAATGTAATCACAAAGATCCTTATAAATGAAAGCAGGGGTTTTGAGAGAGAACCCGTCATGAGGTCTGGAGTTAGAGAGAAGACCCACTGGGAAACCTGCCTGGAGAACACGGCAAGCACGGCTGATGAGGCTGGAATTGAGGGGACCTGCCTAACCAAGCGTGGATTAGTGGGAGATGCCTGAAATATTGAACTGTGACTGGGAATTCTGAGCCATGGACGTCTGCTTTTCTGAAAGATAAGAGATGACAGTGAAAGAGGCACTGTTCTGTGATGTGCGTGACCCTGCCTGACTGCTGCTGGACCTTTGTGCTAGATCCGCTAGAGGGGCCAGAACAGACATTGCTTCCTGTAAGCCCCTTCAGAGATTGTCTGACTCCTCCCCTGTGCCTCAAGCATGCTGATACCTGGACAGACCCTTGCCCTGCCCTGGGTAAATATGTAAGGCATTTCCCCCTTACCTGGGGCAGGTAACACCCTACTACTCCTATCCATCCTGTTTTGTCATATATAACTGCTAGGCTTCTGCCATGTAGTTCTGAGAATATCCGTGTCATCTTGCTGCTGCCCAAGATGAGTCTCATATATGAATTCCCTTAATAAACACATATTGTAATGCTGGAAAAGTTAGTAAATGAAAGTGGGAGGCAGGAGAGTCAGGGAAGATGTGATGGCAGAAGCAGAGGTTGGAGCAATGCCATTGCTGGTTTAGAAGATGGAGAGGGGGCCACAAGCCAAGGAATATAGGTGGCTTCTAGAGGCTGGAAATGGCAAGGAAATGGATATTTTCCTAGTGCCCCCAGAAGGAACTAGCCCTGAAAAACCCTGATTTTAACCCCGTGAGACTCATCTCAGATTTCTGTCCTCTCAAACTATTAAGATAATAAGTGTGTGTTACTGTAGCACTAAGTTTATGGTAATATGTTGCAGCAGCAACAGGAAAAGAATACACTCCGTGCCTGCTTGGTATTTCTTTGAATCACATTCCTCATGAGCTGAGATACAGTGGGGAAGCCCTGGATTGGTCTTCAATCTGCCCTCTGTGTCTTTGGACAAATATCTTTCCCTCTCTATAAAGTTGGGGGCAAGGAGACTGAAAACCTTTGTGGAGTTCTAGTGGAGAGGAGAGGTGAGGCAGATTTGTCTGTACTGAGCTTCAGCATAGATGTCATTACTAAAATTAGGACAAGGCAGGTGTCAAAGACAGGATGGTAGTTCAATATGCTGAGTCATTTA
This sequence comes from Furipterus horrens, assembly GCF_987537825.1. Taxonomy (NCBI): domain Eukaryota; kingdom Metazoa; phylum Chordata; class Mammalia; order Chiroptera; family Furipteridae; genus Furipterus; species Furipterus horrens. Next base: position 40,381,741 of record NW_028327183.1, read on the forward strand.
CACGAATCATCTCATTTAACTCTGAGAACATCCCCAGGAGTTAGATAACTATTATCCCATTTTCAAGCTAAGGAAACCAAAGACAGAGAGGTTGAGTAACTTGCCCAGTCACTGAGACGGTAAAATAAGAGCCCAGAGCCAAACCTTGGTTTACAGACTGCTGATGGGAGAGATCTGACCGATGGGATGGATTCATTCACTCGTTGATCCCACAGATAGTTGGGCCTCTGTGCATGGCATTCAGGGTAGAGCGATAAATAACTCAGGCCAGATTCTTGCAGCATGGGAGTCAGAGTCTATTAGAAAGACACCAACAACTGAAAAGGAAGTCAATTATAATGACAATGATGATGAACATTAAGAGAATGAGATGAGAGGTAACAGACGGGACCAGGGAGGCTGCTCTTCATAGCAATATGTGATTCTGAACCTGAGAGCTCACTGCCCTCCAAGGAAAGTGATGACCAAATTCACCCGGTTTCCTTTGTTTTCCTTGGTAATCCCCCCAATACAAGCCCTTCCCACCATCTCAAGTTCTCTCACCTCCATCTTTCCCTATGTTTTTTTTTAAATATGCTTTATTGATTATGCTGTTACAGTTGTCCCAATTTCTTTTCCTTCCACTCCCCTCCACCCACTGACACCCCTCCCTCCAGTTGTCCTTCCAACCCTTAGTCCGTGCCCATTGGTTGTGCATATAGTTCTTCTCAACATCTTCCTGTCTACTCCACTCCCTCCTACTATACTTCTTATTTCCTGTACCATCTCCCTCCCTTTCCCCTCTTCCCCTTCACAGCTGACCTCACCCATATATGTTCCCCTACCTGTAATTCTTTTCACACTCTAGTTGCCTACTTAGTTTGCCTTTGTTTTGGTTCCCTAGCTTCTATTGTTGGTTGTTGTGATATAGTTTTCATTTTAATGTTCATAGTTTTAATCCTCTTTCTCCTAAAAAAGTCTCTTTAACATTTCATATAACAAGGGTTTGGATCTGATGAACTCCTTCAGTTTTACTTTGTCCCGGAAGCACTTTCTCTGCCCTTCTATTCTGAATGACAGCTTTGCTGGATAGAGTAATCATAGCTGTAGGTTTTTGCTTTTCATTACTTTGAATATTTCTTGCCAGTCCCTTGTTGCCTGCAGAGTTTCTTTTGAGAAATCAGCTGATAATTTTATTGGGACCCCTTTGTACATAATTCTCTTCTTCTCTCTTGCTGCTTTTAAAATTCTCTCTTTATCCTTAATTTTTGACATTTTAATTATGATGTGTCTTGGTGTGGTTCTCCCTGGGTCCAGTTTTTTTTGGAACTCTCTGTGCTTCCTGGACCTATAATTCTATTTTCTTCCCCAAGTTAGGGAAATTCTGCTTCATTATTTTTTCACATAATTTTTCAATTTCCAGTTTTTCTTCTTCACCTTCTGGCAACCTTATGATTCGGATGTTGGCCCGCTTATAGCTGTCCCATAGGTTTCTGATCCTCTCCTCATTTTCCTCTCTTTTCGTTGCCTTTTTTTACACTAGCTGACTGTTTGTTCCTTCCCTTTGTTCCGATTTGTTGATTTGATCCCTGGTTTTCCTTCCCTCACCACTTGTTTTATATGTATTTTCATTCATTTCAGCAGGACTATCCTTCATTCCTTCCCTGTCTTGTTTAAGATCTGCTGTTAGGTCTATAAGCTTTCTTATAACCAAAGCTCTGAACTGTGCCCCAGGAAGATTTCTTATCTGTTGGTCTGTTAGATCAGATATTTGCTCTCTGGTCAGCTGCGTGATTGAGATCTCTATCATGATCCCTGCCATCCTGACAGTTTTGCTTCCTGGGCGGGGCTGTCACACCTCCTATGCTATAGGGGTCAGAGCCCTGTGCACTCGTCACTACCGGGCGTGGCATTTTGTGTGTGGGGGTGGGGGTCCAAGATGGATTCTTGCCATTTACTCTCCACTAAGAGACCAGGAGCCTCCTCCTCCGTCCCCATGCCCTCCAGCCCTCACAGTCTGAGGCAATGGGAGTCTGCCTTCTCCGGTGCTGGAATCGCGAGCTGACAGGTTTGGTCTGCAGCCAGGGGTGCTCCCCAGGCGCTTCTCGCCTTCCCCTAAATATGGGCATCTGTGCTTACTGCCGTCCTGCCGCCCGTCGTCACAACTGCTGCCGCCAGCACAGCTTGACCTCTCCACCCTGGCTTTGCCCCTTCTACCCATCTGAACGAGCATCACTTGTTTATAACTTCATACATTGGACTTCCATGTAGTTTTATTTTCTGGAACTTCTGGTTATTTCTGGTTTTGCGGTAGTTGTATTCCTTCTTAGTTGTGGAGGGAGACGGAGCATGTCAGTCTAGGCCTCCATCTTGGCCAGAAGTTCCCTGTGCTGTCTTTTGTTCTACCCAACTCCTCTCGCCCTCCATCCCTCCAAACTCTTCCACTATGACCACTGTAACCCTTTCACTGAACATTTTCTCTGTGAACCCTGCGGGCTAAGGGCTCAAAGTTAAAAATAATTAATTTTAAAAAGCAGAGTCCAGTAGTCATTTCTGCACAGGATATTCTAGCTTCTGCACTGAACTGCCTTCCCGCACTATGGCACTATGTTTCTGTGACTGAGCCAGCCCTTGTAATGGATTCCTAGAGTCCTATTACAACTAGTAAGACTGAGGCTTTCCCCATCCAATCAGAGCTGCACAGCTCTGACCAATCAGAGGAGCTCTATTCTGACTAATCAGGAACCAGAAGAACTTCTTTGGGGTCCCCCAAAAAACTGGAATTGTCTTCTGGAGGGCAGTGCACCTGTAGTACAGGCTTCCCTGGCTAGGTAAGTGTTCTAGGAACCCATTTGTATCAGTGGACCAGCTGGCATTGTGAGAGGCTGTGTTTGGCTGAGGCAGGCCGCCCCCAACGCCCTCGGCCCAGTGGAAACTCCCTGTCCAGCAGTGGTCTCAGGATCGTGGATGAGAGACAGTAAGTAACCCAAACACTGTATTTTGTCTGGGAGGAGGAAAGGTGGCTGATCTCTCTAGGGGAGAAAAGCCCCGATCAAGCCTTCCAAGCTCCTTTTATTGAGAAGAGTATCCAGGGGATACAGATCAGGATACACAAATCATCAACCAATTTCAAATGCTTGGATTACTGTTAACAATCACTGGTTACTAATAACAATGTAGGGAACACAGTGAGCATTCTGGGTCACAGTCCACTAGGCATCCTGACACTTTATGGACATCAAGTGAATGCACCTTCCAGGTACTTGATGTTACACAGGGTCTATAGATAAACTTAAGAGATGAGAAAAACAGAGCAAGCTTCAAAGCAGAATATGGATTCTTTAAATCCAATTCCCACAGGGACCCCCTGAATGGGCTTTTGGGTCGTGTCTGTCTCCAGCCTTCCCGGTCTTCTGGTCAAGACTTATAGGCCTCCTGGGGGTGCCTAGCTTGCAGCCAGGCTACAATTCCCGAAACCACCCATGGCAATCCCCTATATTTGGCTTCAGTGAATTTTTCTGAAGACTCTTTCGACATGTTTGTCCATTTCATGGTGGGTGATTTACAAGCACACCTGCCCACACTGCGTGTTCAGAACTTTTTTGACCAAAAACAGAATGACCCCCATGCTCCACTCTCCCTATTCACCAAATCTTACCCAGAGTGACTTCTTTTTTTGTTTCTCCAATGAAAAAGTCCTCAAAGGGAGGAGGTGAAACAAAAAACAGCAGAAGCACTGAAAGGCATCAAAATTGATGAGTTCAAAAACCTCCCAGCAGTGGAAAAAATGTCTCCATAGGTGTACTGCATCAAATGGAGTAGGTGGCTGAAGTTTAAACATGTAAGAATAAATACACAATTTTTATAAGTAAATTCCATTTTGGGGGCCCTCCTCATATAAGCCAGCTTCCCTCTGGCTATGAGAGCACAGTTTCCACCAAAGACAGGGGAGTGCATGTCCCAGGATGGAGTTGGCCTCTCAAGTCTTGCTGAAACAGGCCAGCGCAAGTCCAACAGGCCAGCACCCCAGAGAAGAGAGGGGCAGAGCAGAGGGTGGCCACTGTGGAGCAGAGCTGCCTAGCTGAAGGGGGGCCTGGCCCCAGGTCAGCCTCACAGCCATGCTGTATTACTGTTATTAGAGAAACCCTGGCTCTTCTTGCCAATACAGTAAAGAATTACAGATCAGCAAGCCTATTAGCGTGCACGCAAAGTTTACTGGTGAATGGGAGAGCAAAAGCAAGGGTGGCCAAAGGCCGGGGTGGCAAGCTCGCCCTAGGGCGGCCAGGGGCCCTGCGGCCACAGAGCACCATGAGAGCCAAGAGAGCGAGTCCTTTGTTCTGAGGACTTATATAGTTGGCAGGATAAGGTTGATGGTGAGGGAGTTATATTTTGATTGACAGGTAAAGGTGGTGCCAGTTTTCCAGGACTGAGGCATGGATACCTATAGGTGCTAATGTGCTTCTTCCTTTAGGCACTATGGACCCTTTACCGTCCTTTGGGCCTTGGGATGTAAACACAGTTTCAAAGGCTTTCCTTCCCAGACAGTGGAAAGGGCCCATAGAAGTCCAAGAACTTTCCTCTTCCCATGCTAACACAGTGTTTCTTGTGACATTGGAACACCTGCCAGTATTATGGGATCAGGTTAGGACTGCTGAGTTAAGGAATGAGACATGTCTTCCTCTGCTACTCATTCTCCTATAACATTACCATTGAGCTGTTTTACGAAATAAAGTTTCCTTCTTCACTGCACCCCAAACTGGGGATTCCTATAGGCATTTGAATTGGTGCCAACCACCACCAGTTGATACCTCCAACTCTTACCTTAACTAAAGCCAGCTCCTTCCCTGAAGGTAATCACCACAATCCTAATTCAAGGCTCTTCATTTCCGGCACTTACCAACAGTCTGCCATGTCCAACCCCGGTTTGGCGGGACTCTGCTCCATGTCTTCACTCAGGAAACCAGGCTCTTCACTCACAGGACAGTCTCTGAAGCATTGCCAACCTCCTGACAGAAGGAAAAGACACATGGACAGCCACGGGTTGGCTCCTAATGCTTCCACTTATGTATCACTTATGTTCCATTTCATTGGCTACAGCAAGTCATATGGCCAAGACTGGTGTCTACTGGGGTATCTTTCAGGAGGGACAGCAAATATTGTGACCAATGATACAATATGCCACCTCTTGGCACCACAATGCTGTTTCCAGATATGATTATTCTTTCTCCATATTCTTTTTTTTTTTTAATCCTGTCTCCCATGGACAGACCTCCTAGAGTAACATGTAGACCCTCTTCTCCTCAACCTCTTCCCAATTTTCCTAAAAACCTGAGTCACACTTAGTTTCTCCCTGTCCCTGTCCCCGTATCGGACCCTTTAGGATGTTCCAGAGCTTCTAAATCTGTCACTCTTCTCAGTACCCACAAAAGCTACCCCCTTCCAAGCCACCATCAACTCTCACCTGAACTACTACTACAACAGTCTTCCAAACATGATCCACCCAACAATGCGGGTAGGTCAAGTCACACTACTAAACCCTGTAGTTTTCAATGGCCTTCAGGAAGAGTCTAAAATACCCTTTCCTAAAAAACTTCCCAGCAGGCTTCTGCTTGTGACCTCAGGCCCTGCCACTGTCCCCATCACTCCATAGTCCAGCCACTGGACTTCAGTGTTGCGAACTGACAGTTTAACTATTCTCTAAGGCTTTGCTAACAGGGCTCTCACCCGGAACTCTTTCTCAACCTCCTCTTCGTCTTTCAGGTCTCAACTTCACTGAAGCCTTCTGATCTGGTTGGGTTTTTCTGTGCATGTGCTCCTGCAGCGCCCCCTACTGCCGCCTCTGAAACACCCAACACTCATGTCTGCGCATGCTCAGTGCTTCTCCCGCCGGCATAGCTTTGGAGCTTCAGAAAGAGGGGGGGTCGTCCCTTCGACTGCTATGGCGCAATACAGTGATCGTGCTCAGTAAATATTTCTTCAATGAGAAAGTAAATTTGTCATACGGAAAAGCTGGGGGTAAGGAATGAATAAAAGTTAATAGATATAATGATCTATGATTGAATTAGCCTCCTGACTTAATTCAGGCAGAAAAGTGCTGGGACACTCGTGTCTCCTCTGAAGCCCTTAGTCCTAAACTCATGGAACATAATTCCCTTACTGCATTTCCCTGTGTGTTCCCAGACCTCATAAAATGCCTTCCCCACCCACACCTATTAGGATAAATCCGGTTTCATGTCTGAGAGAATGATTCTCTCTTCCCTTGCCCTAACTCCTGGTGTTCTCACCTCTCCTCCAGTCCTCAACACATCCCACAGGGTCTTCTAAACTGAGTCATCTGGAAAAGGCTGGAGCATCATCAAGATGTTGCCTCTCCTCATATTCACTCTTGAGCAGGATGACACCTTGAAAAGAGAAACATAATGATGCGTGACTGGAATACATCCTAAACCTGGGCTGACAAGTCTGTCTGCCAAACCAGGCTGTGCTATGGATGGGATGTGGACAGCTTTGGAAAGGCCCTGGTATGAAATCAAAGTTCCTTCCTCTAGGCTAAGATGATGTTTGAAATTACAGCTTTGGAGACAGTGTTAGTCTCCTAGGGCTGCAGTAACAACGTACCACAGACTGAGTGGCTTAAGCAATAACAGACTTACTTTCTCACAGTTCTGGAGGCCAGACACCCAAGATCAAGGTGCATGCAGGTTTGGATTCTGGGATCTTTCTCCTTGGCTCGCAAAAGACTGTCTTCTCGCCTCTGTGCTCACACATCCTGAGTGACTCTGTGTTCAAATTTCCTCTCCTTGTAAGGGCACCAGTCAGATTGAATTGGGGCCAATCCTAACAGCCTCATTTTAACTTACTCACATCTTTAAAGGCTCTATCTCCAGATACAGTCATTTTGAGGTACTGAGGATTAGAGCTTCCACATACAAATTTGGGTGTGGGAGGAGGGGGAGACACATTTCAGGCCACAACAGAGACATTCCCTGGATTTAGGATTCACCAGTCCTTTGGGGTTCTCTGAATAGACATGGTAACTGTTGGATAAATGAGTAAATGAATTTGTTGTCCATGAAAGCAAGAGGCAGAATATAATTAATTTAAAAATGAATGGGTGCAATTAATTATTTGCAAATTAGCTAATTCAGTGAAGGACTGCAGAGGAGGCCTTGGGACCCAGGTTCTTCCTCTTGGTTGTTTCACTCTTGCAGTTTATCCTTACAGACTAAAAACAAGAAAGCATGAACCCAGTCATGTAAAGAGAATTATAGACTCATCGATTTTCCTGAGGTTATCTGCATTAAGCCTAGGTGTTAATAGGTCATTTTCACAAAAGCAAAATCCTGGGACTCAAGCAGAGTGAGAGGAAAGATCAGAGTTCCATATATAAAATTCAAGAACCTGAGTGCCAACCCTCAGTTGGTACTTTTTTAAAAAAAGTCTTCCATCCCAAAAAGGAAGGCAGGAATCTATATTTGTCTCTCTCTATATATAATTAGTAAAGCAAAAGAAAGTTTCCCCTGAGACTATGGTAAACCCACATTCCTGAGGGCTTAGAATCTGAATTTGTACTATCTGTATATCCTGAAAGACCTCCAGGCAAAATGTTAGAGTGTTCCCAAGTCAGCTATTCTCACAGATCCACGGCATAAACAAACATTAACTCTATCCAGGGAAATGCATTTTAAACCCAAGCTAAAGAATTCCCATAGATAAAATCCCAAGGAAGTGAGTTCCACAAACCACAAAAGCAGAAGCAATAAACCTCAGCATCAGACTCACAAATGGTATAAATATTAGAATTATGAGGTACAGAATATAAAATAAATACATTGAACTTCTAAAGAAATTAAAGATGGAATTTTAAAATTACTGAAGGAAAAACAGACTATCAATATTGGTTAGGAATATTTGAACAAGAAAAACTAGAAATTACAGAAGTGAGAAATTTATAACCCAGTGGACAAATTAAATAGCTTATATCACAGCTGAAAGGAGAATAAATTAGAAAATATACATATTTGACGAAGTTACACATTGGTGGGTACAGGATAGTTAACAGTCAACAGGGAGAACAAAAGAAGGAAATTACAAGCAATGGGTTAAGAAATATGGAACAGGAGACTTCTGGCCAAGATGGAGGCCTAGACTCACACGCATGCTCTGTCTCCCTCCACCACTAAGAAGAAATACAACTACCTCAAAACTAGAGACAACCAGAAGTTCCAGAAAATTGAGCTGCATGGAAGTCCATCAAAGATATAAAGAAGAAATACTCATCCAGACAGGTAGGGGGGGCAGAGCCGGGACAGAGAGGACGTGGTGTGGTGGCAGCAGCAGCAGCAGCGGCAGGCTGGCAGAGAGCGAAGTCACACATTTTAAAAAGTAGGGAGGGACACCTGGGAAGTGCCCCCAGCACCAGACCACACCTCACAGCTCACTGTTCCAGCGCCGGGGAAAACAAAGCCTCGTTGCTTCTGACTGCAAACCAATGGAGGTTGGGGTGGAGGAAGAAACAGCCGGTCTCTCAGTAGAGTCCACTTGTTTAAAGGGCCCCCACAGTCCTGGAACATCTGCAGACCCACCCACCCTGGGAACAACTGCCAGGGCAACAGCTAGAGGGGTGCCAGTTGCATACAGAATTAGGGAAGTGCTTGGATTCTAAATGATATCTTTGCTGGAGCAATCTTGGCTCTAGGTCTCTGCTTTTCATGACTTTGAATATTTCTTGCCAATCCCTAGTAGCCTGCAAAGTTTCTTTTGAGAAATTAGCTGACAGTCTTATGAGGACTCCCCTGTAGGTAACTACCTGCTTTTTTCTTGCTGCTTTTAAGATTATCTCTTTATCTTTAACCTTTGAAATTTTAATTATGATGTGTCTTGGAGTGGACCTCTTTGTATTCATCTTGTTTGGGACTCTCTGTGCTGTCTGGACTTGCATATCTATTTCCTTCACCAAATTAGGGGTATTTTCTTTCGTTATTTTTTCAAATAGACTTCCAGTTTCTTGCTCCTTCTCTTCTCCTTCTGGCACCCCTTTGATGCAAATGTGGGAATACTTGAAGTTGTCCCAGAGACTGCTTACATTATCCTTGCTTTTTTGGATTCTTTTTTCTTCTGGTTGTTCTGATTGGTATTTTTTCTTCCTTATGTTCCAAATCATTAATTTTTGGCTTCATCCACTCTATAGTTGTTTCCCTGTGAATTGTTCTTTATTCAATTAATGTATCCTTCATTTCTCACTGGGTCTTTTTTATGCTGTTGAAGTCCTCACTAAGTTCTTTGAACATCCTTATGAACAGTGTTTTGAACTCTGCATTTGATAGATAGCATATCTCCATTTTGTTTAGTTTTTTTGTTTTTCCTGAAATTTTGATCTGTTCTTTCATTTGGGCCGTGTTTCTTTATCTCTTCATTTTGGCTACCTCCCTGTTTGTTTCTATGTATGAGGTAGAGCTGCTGTGACTTCCTGTCTAATGTAGTAGGTATCTTGTAGGGTCTAGTGGCACATCCTCACCTATCACCCAAGCTGGGTACTTGAGGTGCACCCTTCATGTAGGCTGAGTACACCCTCCTCTTATAGTTGAGACTTGATTGCTGTTGGCAGGTCACTGAAGGGATGTACCCAGGCCAGTCAGCTGCAAGAACTGGCTATGACCACCGACCACCAATGTCCATGCTCTATGGAGGATCAGCTGTGCAGGGACAGGGTGGTGGTGCTCTAATGTGACCTGTAGTTGTCCACTGAGTGTGCAGGCTCTGGGGTCTCCCAGGTGGTGCAGGCTAAGATCAGCCCCCACCTTTGTTCTGCTAGGGCCACCCTTCCAGAGCTATAAAGCAATCTGAGATGTCTGCTACTTGTGTTGGGCTTGGAGATTCCCAGGTGAAGCTAAGCTGTGAATCTAGGATGGCTGCTGCTAGTGTTGGGCCTGGGACCCCTTAGCAAGAGGTATGGGTGCTGGGCACTGGGTGCTAACGAAGGTCGGCTATTGCTTGTTTGATAAGATTTAGGAAGTCATGAAGCATGAGCCATGACCAGCCATTCATATCTTGGGTGGGCTCATAAGTTGGGTGGGACAAAGTCTCTGGGGATCTCCAGGGTGGGGCAAACAGTGTTAGCCAGGTTGATGGAGTCTCAGATATGGCACCTGTCTACTGGCTCTTTGGCTTTGTGCTGGGAAGGTTCAGAAACGGGACATTGGCCTATGCCTGCCTTTCTGTCTGGGAGAAAGCTGTCCCCCAGCTCCCATCTTGATGCCAGACACTTCAAGTTCTCCCTGTATGGCACTGGTGCCTCTCAAACTGCTACCCTGGTGCTGAAGCTCAGAGGGAGTGAGTCTGAGTAAGCTTCTTTATGAGTTCTTAAAGGGGAACTGCTTGGGACTACAGAAGTTTCTTCCATCAACTCGATCCCTGCTGGTTTTTAAAGTTAGAAGTTATGAGAACTTCTCTTCCTGGCACTGGAACCCTGGGATGGGGGCCTGGTGTGAGGCTGGGACTCCTCACTCCTGAGACATCCCTCCTGAATTTTTATCCACCACACCAATTCCGCGTATCTGCCCCTCTTCGCAGTCTGGATTGATGTAGTTTCTTTTATTCTGCAGTTGTCACACTTGCATTCAACTAGATTTTTGATGGTTCCTAGTGATGGTTGTTCTATATTTTAGTTGTAATTATGATGTGGTTGTGCGAGGAGGCAAGCCATGTTTATCTATGCTGCCATCTTGACTGGAAGTGTCAAGAGAGCACATTGTTAACTAACTTGTACAGTAATCCTATCCCAGCCTTGCTTTCTACCACCTTCGTGTAATATTCCTTATGTTCCCTCTTTAACTTCAAATACAAAAAAGCACCTGAAAACTGTGATTCTGGGAAGCATATTTTACAGTCGGTTGAGATCTTGCTTCCAGATATATCCTCAGTCTGGCTTCAATAAATGCTAATAAGCTCTTTTAAAATTTTCTACAGGTTTGGAAGTTCTTATCTGACACCATAAAGCCTTGTTATTTAGGTGCACTGTGATGCAGAATTCCAGGTTTTTCAAGAGCTGCCCGTATCAGGTTATAATAACAAAATCACCTGTACTCAGAATGAAGCAGGTCCTCTCTTCCAACAAGCATTCTTGATGGGCCCTGAGTTGCCCTACAGGTAGCTAGGAGCCGGACACCCACTTCCCCCTGAAAGTGGAACAACTTCCCAGGGGCCCTGTGAGGCAGTTCTCTGGAGTTTGGGCACCAGAGCCCATCAGAGTTCCCCTCTTCTATCCTTCTCCAGACCCTGAAACCACACAGGAGAGGCCAGGTGAAAAGATTCAGAATTTTGCCCTTTACAAGCTTGCAGACCTTAAACAAGTCACTGAACCACTGCAGGCTGTTTTCTCTTTTACCCCCTTTTCAAGGGCATTTTAGAGGGAAGGGATATTGGGAAACAGGATTTAAAAAGTTGATGGGATTAAGAAGTACTAATTGGTAGTTACAAACTAGGCATGGGGATGTAAGGTAGAGCATAGGGAATATAGTTAACAATACTGTAATAACTTTTTTTGTTGTTGTTCCCCAAACAAGCTTTATGCTTATTCTGCCAACTGCCAACTCAAAATCTCCTTTGCTTGTTTAATGACCCATTAGGATGTTAAAGATCCTAAACAGAGCTCTTGATTCGCCCTGCCCCTCCCTTATGCCATCTGCAAGTGTGCTTATCCAGAGTGAAAATGACAATCACCCAGTTCCTCAGCCTCAAACTTACTGTTCCCCGCCCACACACACAGGTGGATATGAAGTTTAATGTTTTTTTAAATAATAATAATAATAATTAAGATTCTGAAGACAATAAAGCTATGGATATTGAAAATTACATAGTTTTGTTTTCCAGAATGATGATAAAAATGTATCATTTTAGTAATTAACTTTATTACATTTTGTAATTAATTTGAAAAATTAAGCTTAGCAGATCAGATATCGCTAATAAGGGGAGAGGAAACATGAGCTTTTTCTTTTTTTATTGTTTTTCTATTACAGTTGTCCCATTTTCCCCCTCTCCCCTGTTCCGCCCACCTCTCCCCCTGTAATAGCTATTTATGGTACCAGGTGGGCACTTTCGGAGGGAACACTTTGTAACCTGTATGAATGTGCTGTACACCTGAAACTAATACAAAAAAATCAAGTGTTGAATGCCAACTGTAATCAGAACATAAAATTAAAAATTAATAAAATTAAATACATGGGATAGCATTTTTAAATTATATTTTTGTTTTTTAATTTAAAAGTGCTTTGTCATTTACAGATCTAGACCCGAACTTCAATTCTCTACGCGTCATCTGTAAAATGGGATCTTTGAGAAGATTTAACGATACCATGTGTGCAAAGCACAAGACGTACATTAAGCCCTCCCCACCTCCCACCCCATCCATAATCGAAGTTCCTATTATGCGACGCGGGGATTCTCATGGGTACGAGTTCTGACTTCGGAGACAAGAACCCATAGCTGTAGCTGGAGGGGAAGGCAGATATGACTGTGTTATATCCAGGGACAGCAAACACATTCTCCTAGCCCCGTCCTCCTTGCAGAGGCCTCTCCGATGGCCCTAGCTTGCTGGTGCCGCCAACCGACTCTCGAAGCCTGATGTTTGTGGGCTGCCTCCCAAGGCGCGGGTCCGAAAGTGGACTACATTTCCCGGCGTGCACCTCGGTAGGGCCCCTCCCCCTCCAGGGGCAGTACAGCAGCGGGGACCGTGTCCGGGCATTGATGGAGGCTCTAGGCAGTAACCATCCTTTACATAGCTTCTTCTTTTCGCTTTAAGAAGCGCGTCTGTCGCCATCAACCCCACCTTGGGCCGCAGCCCCTGCAGGGTCTTTGAGGACCGGCCTCCTCCCCCACCCCCGTTCTTCTTCCCTCCTTCAGGCGTTCGGCCACCTGTCCCAGGGAGGATCCGAGGCCAGGTTTATCTCCCGGGAGGATTCCTTGGCCCCTCGAAGTCCGCGCTGCTGCCAGTGGCTGGCAGCGGGGTTCTGGGGACTGGGACTGACCGCGAAGCCGCGCAGTGGGAGACTACAACTCCCAAGCGGCACCGCGGCGGCAGTGACACGTCACTCAGGCACTGCCAGCTGCCGGGGGAAGCAGCGCAGGCGGGGCCGGGGGCAGGGGCTGGGGCTGACCGGGAGGCTGATGCAGAGGATGGGGGCCGTCTGGCCGGCCCGTGCTTGAGGAAGCCGAGGGGTGCGCCACCCCATACTGGGGTGGGCGCCCCCCTAACCCGCCACCCCCGCCCCGCCCGGTGGTCGTGGCCCGGGATGCGGAGTCGGGGGCCGCCGGTGGACCTGCGCGGGGTGAGAGGCGCGGGGAAGGGGGCTGCCAGCTGCCCTCGCCCTCATCCCCCACCGGCGGGCCCCGGCAGGAATTCGGGAACCGGGCGGTCAGGCCTTCTTGGCGCCCTGACGTTTGAGAGGGACCAGTGAACCTGCTTCCCTACCCCCACCCCGCCCTGCCTAGATAGCTGAATCGGAGCAGACGACCCTGCCCTTTCAAAGCTGCTGCTTCCTGCTCCTGAGGAGTGCCCCCAGCCATGGCCCCCAGGAGCCCCCTAGAACCCATAGGGACTGCCCCTCATCCTGGCCACCAGGGCCCATGCTGTGCAGCCGGCGGGCAGCCTGTCTGAAGCAGTCTCCCGCAGCCCCCGGCCCCTCCCCCATGGAGGAGGAGGAGGGGGAGGGCGCGGCGGCCAAGGAATGGGGCACGACCCCAGCGGGGCCCGTCTGGACCGCAGTGTTCGACTACGAGGCGGCGGGCGACGAGGAGCTGACCCTGCGGAGGGGCGACCGCGTCCAGGTGCTTTCCCAAGACTGTGCGGTATCGGGCGACGAGGGCTGGTGGACCGGGCAGCTCCCCAGCGGCCGTGTGGGCGTCTTCCCCAGCAACTACGTGGCCCCCGCCGCGCCCGCTGCACCCGCCAGCCTCCAGCTGCCCCAGGAGATCCCCTTCCACGAGCTGCAGCTAGAAGAGATCATCGGTGTAGGGGGCTTTGGCAAAGTCTACCGGGCCCTGTGGCGTGGTGAGGAGGTGGCCGTCAAGGCCGCCCGGCTGGACCCTGAGCGGGACCCAGCAGTGACAGCAGAGCAGGTGCGCCAAGAGGCCCGGCTTTTCGGAGCCCTTCAGCACCCCAACATCATTGCCCTCAGGGGCGCCTGCCTCAGCCCCCCACACCTCTGCCTGGTGATGGAGTATGCCAGGGGGGGTGCGCTGAGCAGGGTGCTGGCGGGTCGCCGGGTGCCCCCTCATGTGCTGGTCAACTGGGCTGTGCAGGTGGCCCGGGGCATGAACTACCTACACAATGATGCCCCTGTGCCCATCATCCACCGGGACCTCAAGTCCATCAACAGTAAGTGGTGTCCTCCCCCAAAACTTGCGTTCACAAAACCTTAGCAGACCAGGCCTAGGTGGTGGGAAATGGGGACACCAGAAAACACTGCATGGGACAAGAAGGGGCATCATTATACCTTCAGGGTCCTGTGAGGCAAGTCTGCCCCATTAAGGGAGAAAAGGGTGGCTCAGAAAGTTTGAAGAGACTACCTCTCTCCCAGGCTACAGTCACAGTAGCTCAATAAATATGTATCTATGAACACTGTGACAGGCCCTGCATTCCCCGTGTGAACAGGGCAGATGCAGTGGCTCATGGCACTCCCTGTCCAACCAGGATGCCAGAGTCCACCAGGCAGAGATGGAGAACCTGGCTTAGAGCGAGTTCCTCAACCTTGGCACTGCTGACCTTCACGGTGGGGTGGTCACAGGGTCTGTCTTGTGTGTTGTAGGTTGTCTAGCATCATCCTTGGTCTCTGCCCACCAGACCACTAGCATTCCCCACCTCCAGCTATGATAATCAGAATGTCACCAGGCATTGCCAAATGTCCCCTGAGGGGGGAAATTGCCCCCAGTGGAGCATCACTTCCTGGAGTCCTCCTACACCTCTGCCTCCAGCTGGCTGAGGCAAACTGGGAAAGATGAGGAAGGAGGAAAAGGGATGTGCCTTGTGTAAAAGTTTCCAGGCTGCTGGGCCTGTCACGGCTCTCAAAAGTTGATTGGTTATTGAACAAGGACTGGGGCCCGGTAAAAGAGAAGGTTCCCCTTCTCCCACACACATGTAGATCGAGGAGCTTCTAATGATGTCAGTAAATATTCATTGAGCACCTATTGAGTAGGAGCCAAACAGGAACCAAGATGGCCGTGATTTCTGCCTTAATGATTCCTACCAGCTAGAGTTTTCATTCATTCCTGGATGGTTCGAGAGCACCTGTTGTATGCCAGACCCTGTCCTGGTACTTAAGGATACAACAGGGGGAAAATCATACCTTCCTGGTTCTCCTATCCTTCCTCTGCCCCCTCTCACTTATTTTCACTTCTGCGCTTATTTGTTCATTTCTTTATTTGGTACTTACTGGGCCAGATCATGTGCTAAGCTAGAGGGATCCATGGTGAGTAACACCAGCATGTTCCCTGCCCTCACATGAACTGTGAAGGGGTCTCCTCAGCCCTCACATATCATCTATTTCTGATTCCTGTCAATTCTACATCTTGAAATTTGTTTGAATCCATCCCACTATTTGTATAAGTTTGTTGCTATGCCCCTACCACCACCTAGAACAGAGGGGTGAGGCTTCCTTACCTCCCAGGCCTGGCGTTAATACACTCAGCAGAGAGCTGCCAGGTGTCTGAGGTGTGTCAAGCCCTGAACCAGGGCTGGGGAAGGAAGCAAGACTGACACAGTTGGTTCCTGCCTTCACAGATGCTCATGCTCTACCTCTTAAACGCTTGGTAAATGGAGGCAGGCCTACCTGCATGCTCCTCTTGAAGACTGGGACACCTTCTCAGCTCCTGCTCACCTCTGCTAATTCACAGCCTGCAGTTGGGGTATAAGGACACTGCTCCCACGCCCCCAAGTTTTTGTGTAGCCAGTGCCACCTGGACAAAGGGGTGGTGGGACTCTTTAGGCCAGAGCTTCCTGCTCAAGCAATGGGACTACTCCATGCTGAGACAGGACACAGGGCCTCGACAGCACAGCTTCTCCCCGTCGCCCTTCCCTAAGGAGCTCCTCATCTGATGTCATGCATTCGCCAGTTCTTTCCACCCATATTTCTTAAGCAGAATTAAGTATACTGGGCACCGTCCAAGGCTCTGGGGTTACAGAAGTGAACAAGGCAAGGGTCCTCCTTCATGGAAGTGACAGTCTCGTGAACAGAAGTAGGTGACTGATATTTAGATAGATAAAAGTTGCAGAGAGTATCAGGCTCTGAAGGAAGTAAAGCAAATTAAGGATGGGGCAGAGAGAGCTCTTTAGATTAGATGGTCAGGGAAGGCAACATTTGAACAGAGAGCTGAACAAAGAGGAGCCAGCCTTGCAGAGATGTGGGTAGGGCAAAGGACGTGAGGAGGGAATAAGTGTTAGACAGCAAGGAGACCCGAGGGGTTGCAACTGTAGAAGTGAGGCAGAGGCAGAAGGAGATGAGGTAGGAAAAGTAGGCAGGGGCTAGATCCCATTGAACTTGGGGGTTATGATAAGGACTTTGGGCATTTTATTTGGTGTAGTGGAGGTCAGTGGAAGATTTTAAACAGGGGATGACATGATCAGATATATGTTTTAAAGTAGACTGATTTAGGCCCAGTCTGGAAAATGCCAAAATAAAGTGTATGACCGTAGGGTTGTTCCCTCTGTCATGGGGTCACTCCACAAAGAGGATAGGTGGGGACCCAGGAAGGGAATACTTCTGGGAGTTGGAGTTATAGGCTATAGAGTCACAGGAGGCTGCCAGGAGGAGGTGGCATTTGAGATAGGCTTTGAAGAATGGATAAGATTACCAACTGTGAGACCACGGGAAATGTACTGATCTCTTTAACCCCCAGTTTCTTCATATGCCAAATGGACATGATGCTAACATTACCTCATTGTTGTTGTAACTGGAGAAGTAGCCAGTGAGGGTCAAAGATAAAGGTGGAGAAATAAGGAACAATTATGGCAACATCACACACTAAGAGTAATAGCTCAACTAATGCTTTTAAAGGACCTACTGTTGCTTCAGGCAATAAATCTTTACCTACAACCCTGGAAGATAAATAACAGAGGAGAATTTTTAGTGGTAAGAAAAATAAAGTAAGTCATACAAGGTTATACAGCTAATAAGAGGCAGAATTCAAACCATACTTAATTAAGTTAAATCAATTCAAGATCACACTTTCAAGCTGTGTGATCTTGGCCAAGCGACCTCATCTCTCTGAGCCTCAGTTTGCTAGTCAGCAAAATGGATTGCTTGCTAGTTAACTCATGTAAATGAATATAGTGAAATAATTAGTGTAATTCATGGGTTGCTTAGCACTGTGCCCGCCACATAACAGCCTCCTGATAAACACCAGCCAAGATTATTATTGTTGTTAATATTGACCGTAGGCAACAAGTAAGTTGGAACCATTCAACATGCTTGGGGGATATATCTGTCAGCTTCTGTCACAAAACTATTGTAGAACAAACTACCCCAAAACTCGGTGTCTTCAAACTCTGTGTTATTTATTACTGCTCATACATTTGCAGGCCAGCTGGAAAGTAAATGATTCAGGCTGGGCCCAGCTGGAGAGGCTTTGCTCTGAGTATCTCTCATCTTCCCTGGACCAGCAAAGCATGTTCTGGTGATGGCAGAAGTGCAAGAGGACAAGCCAGCACATGAGGCCTCTCAAAGCCTAGGCTTGGCACTCTCGTTTTTGCCTCACTCTACTGGCTAGAGCAAGTCATATGGCCAAACCAGAGGGGAGGATGGAGAAATGCACTCTGCCTGTGTAGTAGAAAGACCTGCAATGTCAGATGGCAAAGAACATGACACAGAAAGGAGCAGAACTGGGCGACAAGTGCAGTATGCTACAGGGGATGACAAATACATCTGTTCTGCTCATTCTTTGTAGTTTCCACTTCTGGGGAGGTGGGGAATTCAAGGCCTAGACTAAGGAGAACCAAGGCCTTGGCCATCGACCTTTCACTGAGCTTCCCAGGGTTCGGGTTAGAGTCAGGAGGGCAGAGGACCTCAGGGAAGCCCGGGGCAGGGATTAGACTGGCCACTGGAGGTAGGAGGGAGAAAACAGGAGATTTCAGCTAAGGCATGGCCAGGACATACAGGTACAGCCTGCCAGGTCTATGGTGACCACCTTTCTTTCTACCCCACAGTCCTAATTCTGGAGGCCATCGAGAACCACAACCTTGCAGACACGGTGCTCAAGATCACAGACTTCGGCCTCGCCCGCGAGTGGCACAAGACCACCAAAATGAGCGCCGCGGGGACTTATGCCTGGATGGCCCCAGAGGTTATCCGTCTCTCCCTCTTCTCCAAAAGCAGTGACGTCTGGAGGTGCTGATGGTGGGGCTGGGAGGCCTCCTGGAAATGGAGGAGTGAGGAGGGTGGAGGGGCAGAGCAGGAGGGACAGTCCCCACCTGAAGCAAGGATCTCGGCCAAGCAAAGGGGCCAGCCGGCTAGGTCAGACCATCAGACAGGTACTGAAGCAGGTCTCTGCTCTGCTAGCAAAAGTGACAGCTGAGGATGACTTGGATTGTAGGGAAAAAAACAAAATAAAACACCCAAAGATGTAGGGATAGGATGCTGTCAGTACTGAAGGCCCTTCAGACACCAGCCAGTACCCAGCCCCCACTTGTCAAACAGCGAGATGAGGCCTTTGGAGACAACTGTTAATTCATTAATTCATTAATTCATTCACCCACCCATCCATCTATCCATCCGAATGTGCTGGATGTTAGGGATACAACAGGAAATAAAAATATACACATATCCTGCTTGCAGGGATAGTAAATAAATAAGTACACAAGAAACAGATCAAAGCTGTTTTTAAGTTAAGAAAATTGTAAAGTAAGTTTAGAAGACAAGTTAATTCACCAGAAAAAGTATGAGGTGGCATTACAAGCCAGGAGATTGATGGGAAAGTGCTCCGAGGGCTGAGGGTGTCTTGCAGAAGGCTTTTCTGAGAAGTGATACTTAAGCTGCTTTCTGGATGATGAGACAGAGTCAGCTATGCAGATTTTGGGGGAAGAAGCTTCCCAGGCAGAGGGAACAGCTTGTACAAAGGGGGGACTGAGGTGAGAACAGGAGTGGTATGTTCTAGAAACAGCTACAAGGGTCTGAGTGGTCGGCTGGAGCAGACAAGGAGGAACGTGAAGGGAAATGATGTGGGAGAGAGCTGTGCCTCTCAGATGAGGCACTGGACTTCGGTTTTATCCTAAGCACAGTGGAAAGCCGTTAGAGGCCTTTATGAACGGCGTGATCTAGTCCAGCCCTGGAAAGTCTCCCTCCAGCTACAGGGCAGAAAATGGGTTGTAGTGGGAGGAGTGGGGGCAGGAGGTCAATGAGGAGGCTTTTGCCATTACCAGCGACTTTATGGTGGCAGCAAAACTCTTCAACCCAGCACCTTCTACTGGGAGAGGGCCCAGCCTAGGTCAGTCCCCAGCTGATGCTCCAGGCGGACCAGGCAGCAGAGTCATGGCTTTGGGGCAGACAGACCAGACAGGACATCTCAGCCAGAGCAGCACAGCCCTTTGGGGGGAGTCCTGACCGGCGTCACATCAGGCATGCCCTTGTGGTCCCAGACATTTAGCAGAGCCCTGTTTTAGTGGCAAGGAACAGAAACCCCCAAATAAAAACCAGGCTGAACTGTTTGCTGTCATGTAAAGTCAGGACTGATATGGTGCCCCTGGTGGTAGAGGTTCAAGGCCTTATGTCATGGTTCCTTAACGGGGTGTCAATGACTTTGGGCAGGATAATTCTTGTTTGTGTGATACTGTCCTGTACTTCTCAGGACAAAAGTATCCCTGGTTCCCAGCTGCCAAACATCAGTATCACTCTCCAGGGGTGCCACCTCTAATTACAAGCCACTCTTATTTTCTTCCACCTTCTATGGCCTCCATTCCCAGGTTCACTTCATGGTCTAAAATAGCTTCTTGCACTCCAGCTTTATGTCCACAAGGCAACCAGTAGGAAGGAGAAAGGATAGAAGGGGCACCCCTTCCCTTTAAGGACGCTTCTGGATGTATGTCGCACACTACACACCCTCCCACCTCCCGCTGCCAGAACCATTGTTGTGTGGGCATACTCAGCTGCACAGGAGGGTGGAATATGACTACAGTCAGCGTCTGCCCAGCGCAAAGTCACCAGGACTGTCACTGAGAACACAGGGAGGCTGTCAGCTGCACGAGGCAGGGATTGCCTCTGTCTGGTTCCAGTGCCTGGAACAGTGTCTAGCACAACATGGGTATTTAATAGGTGTATGTTGAATGAATGCAGGTGTGGCTATAGGGAGCATGGGGAGCTACTACATGTTAGGCACTGCACGAAACAGCGGTCAAGATCCAGACGGAGTGCAGTTTACGGGAGAAGAGGGACGCACAGGTGGCTCTGCTGTTATACAGCCATTAAGAGCATTGACCGTAGGCAAGTGGCTTGACCTCTCTGTGCCTATATCTGCTCATCAGATAAAATGGGAAGACCTTCAGACTTCCAGGGCTGTTGTGAGGATCACTGAGAGTGGCTAGCACAGTGCTAGCCAGAAGAAAGTGCTTTATAAGTGTTAGATAGCGTTAACTTGTTTTTAGAGGTAAGTGCCAAAGGTTTGATGGGAACATAGAAGAGAGACCTTTAACCCAGATTTGGAGGTTGTAGAATCAAGGAAGACTTCCTGACAGAAGGAGCACCTGAGTTGAGACTTAAGGGACAGTTACAGAAGAGAAAAAGTGTTCTCCACAAAGGGAACAGCATGTGCAAAGGCCAGATGTTAAGAAGAACAGGGCTTGTCCAACTCTTCAGTGTGGTTGCAAGATGAAGCCAAGGTTGGTATGGGGGCTAAGAGTGTGTAAAGGTGAGGCAGGGTCATGAAAGGTCAGGGCTAAGAAGGGTGGATTTGCCAGTGGACAAAGGAGACTCACTGAAGGTTTTCAGGCAGGGGCAAGGGGAGAGAGAGCAAAGGCAAGACATCAGAGAGTAGCCCCACCACATTTATTATTTGAGATCAAGCCAATGGAGTTAAAATTAGCTTCTGTTGGCCTCATTGGCTAGGCTGGATGTTGGGGTGAGGAAGCCCACCAGGGGACCGGAGGCAGGGCTGGTGTATAGGTGAGGATTGGGGTGGACTGCAGCATCACCCCTCCCTCTCCCCCACCTGCAGCTTCGGGGTGCTGCTCTGGGAGCTGCTGACGGGTGAGGTCCCCTACCGTGAAATCGACGCCTTGGCTGTGGCATATGGCGTGGCTATGAACAAGCTGACGCTCCCCATCCCCTCCACGTGCCCCGAGCCCTTTGCCCGCCTACTAGAGGGTGAGCCAGGGCCCTGTGGAGAGGGTAGGCTCAGCTTGGGTGGTAGGGGCCTTTGGGCCCAGACCTCACCCCTTCACACCCATCCATGCCAGTGGGCCCAGAAATGAGGGAGAAGGGACTGAACCCATCAGCGCATGAATAATCTCCCCCACAGTTGGCTCCGTGGCCCCCAGACCCTTACTCTGGCCAGGCCCGCAGCTCTTGAGGTCAACCTGTTAGGATCCCTCCCTGATCCTTGATTCTACCATCAGTCAGGGAGCAGGTCCCTGGGTTTCTGTCCCAGAGCTTCACTGAGTGAAATATCGCCAGGAATTTGGGCTTGAATTCCTTCCCCTCAGCTCCATGGAAGCTGTTTGTCCACAGCCCCTTGAAGTCCTGGCTTTCACTGAGCAGGCTGACCATGGCCGCTGACATTTCCGCTCCCACCCCAGAATGCTGGGACCCAGACCCCCACAGGAGGCCAGATTTCGGCAGCATCTTGAAGCAGCTTGAAGTCATAGAACAGTCAGCCCTATTCCAGATGCCGCTGGAGTCCTTCCACTCCCTGCAGGAAGACTGGAGGCTGGAGATTCAGCACATGTTTGATGACCTCCGGACCAAAGAGAAGGTGAAGGCAAGGGGCAAGGTGGGCGGCATGGAGTGAGACCCCTGAGCTCTGACACCTTGGGTGAGACAGCGTCCCTTCCCCTGAGCCAGGCCATGGGAACTTCTTTTGCGTCCTAAGTCAAGGCAGCCTTGCTGTTGGTAGATTAATAAGAAAGAAGCACCCTGCACTGAAATACTTACAAGTGATACTGCATGAGAGGGAGAGAGGCGGGAAGGAAGGGGATACAGGAAAAAGGATTTGCAAAGTATAGGCCACTGTTGAATGATGGGTACATGGGGACACACTATTCCCTCTCTGCTTTTGTGGATATTTGAAGTTTTCCAAATTGAAGAGTTAAAAAAAGTCAGAAGTCATTCTTCAGGCTAACACAGTCCCCTGTCCTGGCACCTGGCTTGGCTCGTGAATTGTGAGTTGGAATGTGCCCCCAATTTGCTTCACAGCAAGACACTCTTGGGCAGGGCCCTGGTCAGACTGGGCAGCCCTGGGTCCGTTCCAGAGGCAGAGTAGCTAAGCCCCTCCCCACAAGCCATCTGTCTCCTCTCCAGGAGCTGCGGAGCCGCGAGGAGGAGCTGCTAAGGGCAGCTCAGGAGCAGCGCTTCCAGGAGGAGCAGCTGCGGCGGCGGGAGCAGGAGCTGGCTGAGCGAGAGATGGACATCGTGGAGCGGGAGCTGCACCTGCTAATGTGCCAGCTGAGCCAGGAGAAGCCCTGTGTCCGCAAACGCAGGGGCAACTTCAAGCGCAGCCGCCTGCTCAAGCTGCGGGAAGGCAGCAGCCACATCAGTCTGCCCTCTGGTACCTCCTCCATCCCTTGGGCATCCCTTAGCAGGCTACTGGGAGCATCCCTAACCCAGGGTTTATAGCTTTTAAAAAAAAAACAAAAACTTTTATTGCATAGTATATCACACACACAGACAACCACCAAAAAACTACAGCTTAATGAGTTAGCATCATGCCCCTTTCTTGAAAGCAGAGAACATGTGGCCGCCCAGATGCCCTTCACATGCCTAGCAACCCCCTGAGAGTAACCCCTGTTACTTCAGTGCCCTGAAAGTCAACACTTTCCTTACTTTATAGTCTTGTGTCCCAACTATTTGCTTAACACCTTTTAACCCACCTTTTCCCCTCCCTGCCAGTACTTCGTTGACAATACATTATTCATCCCGTAGCGTTTCCCATGGTCTAGATTTTGCTGCTGGCATTGCCCTGGTCCCCCTGTCCCCTGAATTTTCTATAAATTGGTATTAGGTTAAACCATGTAAAACTGCTGATGCTCAGCCATTTCTGACATACAGAAACCGAAGTTTCACATGGGTCTCAAGGCTTAGTCAGTTTCAGGTTCAGGTTTGATGTGTGTTTTCAAAGACTGCTTTCTAGTAGCTTATAATGCTGATTGTCTGCCTGTGTGCTGTTCCAGCTCCAGGGCAGCACCTCCAACAGCACCAACTGATGGAAAGATAGCCCAAGCCACATGTGCAATTTTAAATTTTCTAATAGCCACATTAAGAAAGGGAAAGAGAAACAAGTGAAATCTTAATAATACACTTTATTTAGCCCAATATAGCCAAAATGTTATGGTTTCACATGTAATAAATACAAGAAAAACTTGTTATTGAGATATTATACCTTCTTTTTTCCACACTAAGTCGCTGAAATCTAGTATGTATTTTATATTCACAGCACATTTCAATCCAGGGACTAAATTTTCATCAAAAATACTTGACCTGTATTTAAATTTCATAAAATTTACAGTTGAAAAGGTAGACTCACACACCCAAGTTGTTCCAAACATGCTTAACTGTTTCTAATGACTGAATTTGCAAACTTACTTTTAAAAAGTAAATTTTAATTAATTACAGTTAAATAAATAAAGGTAAAATTCTCCAGTTCCTCGATTGCATAAGCCACATTTCACATGTTCAGTTGCCACATGTGGCTGACGGCCACCACAGTGGATACTCAGGCCTAAATCCTTAGTCAGTGAGGGCAGCAGCTTTCAAACCTGAGTGTGTATCAGAGGTACCTGGAGGGCTTGTTCCACCACAACTAGATCGCTGTACTCACTCCCAAAGCCGCTCACTCGGGGGCCCAGGAACATGCATTTCCAGGATGGTTCCACTTGTTGATGCTGCTAGTCTGGGAACCACACTTGGAGAACCACTGCATTGAGGAATGCAAAGTGGCAGCATGCCTTCTGTACTTCTGGAGGGAACTGCCCTTCTGTAGAGGGAACCCCTCTCGTGACCCACGCAACCACTTGCTGAGGGAAGTCTCTCTGTTTTGCAGGCTTTGAGCATAAGATCACAGTCCAGGCCTCTCCAACCCTGGACAAGCGGAAAGGATCTGATGGGGCCAGCCCCCCTGCAAGCCCCAGCATCATCCCCCGGCTGAGGGCCATCCGCTGTGAGTATCTCCCTAGGCCCTGACCAGTCCATCCGTCAGCAAACTTCTCTGAGCGCATACCTTGCACCAAACCAGAGGACTAGCAGGGAACAAGACAGGCGGGTCCCCCGCCCCCTCATTCTCATTAGGGGAAAAACAACGAATACATCAGTAAGCAGGCAGGATAATTTCTTGGAGGGATAAGCACCATAAAGGAAATCAGAGGGAACTAAAAGAGAAAAGTTGCTGTTTTCCATCAGGAAGGCCTGTTTGAGGAGCTGGGGTTTGAGCAGGGGCTGACGTGGTAAGGAGCAAGAGAGACGTGCAGAGACGTGCAGAAAGAGCATCCCTGGCAGAGGGAACAGCAAAGGCAAAGGCCTGGAGGCGGGAACAAGCATGGGCATGTGTGTCAGCCCAAAAGGCCAACTGGGCGGAAGTAGAACGAATGGGACACAGAGCAGCAGGTTTGCAGCCAGGGGTCCAACAGGGATCAGATCACACTGGGCCTTGAGAGCCAGGATAAGGAACCTGGATTTTATTTTAAAGGTGACAGGGGAGCCCTGGAGGGCTGTGAGCAAGGCAGTGATGTGATAGAGCATACCTTTTCCCTCTGCCTGCTATGGGGAACATGGACAGTAGGGGAGCCGGAGTAAGGGCATGAGACGAGAGGTGATGGGGCTGGGCTGGGGTAGCGCCTGGGAGCGAGCAGTGGCTGCAGTGGGGGCTGCCTGGCAGAGGGGCAGCCGTTGGGGTTTGCTGACAAGTTGAAGGATACGGGGCTGACTCCTGAGTCTGTTCTGCCCCATCATTTACCCCCAGCCATGCACCACACACTGCCCCCCTGCACACCTCTGATTGGGCACCAGCTTTGTACCAGGAGATTCTTGTGGGGACACAAAGATAAATGACGGCCATGCAGTGGAATGAGTACACTGGTATCAGTGCGTTCAACATGTGGTAGCAACAGGGAAGACAGGGCACCTGACTCTCCAGGGAACAAACTACTTCAGAGCTGGAGGCTGGAAGGGCAAGCAGCCAACCATGTCAGGAAAGGAACTGAAAAGGAGAATTCCAGGTGAAGGGAACAGCCCATGCAAAGGCATGGAGGTGTGAAAACACCCAGTTGGGAACCTGCAGCCATGTGTCCCAGCCATGGCACTTACGCCCTCTGCCTGCGCATCCTGACTCTGGCTGCCTCCCCTTCCCTCCCTCCCTCCACACCGGCCTCCTGGCCGTTCTGTGCACACTCTGTGCTGCCCAGTCTAGGGCCTTGGCATTTGCTGTTCCACTGCCTGAAATGCTGCCCTCCCTTGTGTCTTCCTGACTCGCTCTCTCACCGCCTCATCTTTGCTCAGATTTCTCCTTTTTCCACATGAAGCCTTCCCCGGCCACCAGGCCCCTTCCCTGCTTCATATTTCCCACAGCACTTATCCCTTCTAACACTGCACAGATGACTTACTCAGTGGGAGTCTTGTTGATCATCTGTCTTCACCCACTGAAATGTCAACCCCAAGGGCAGGGAGTTGTGTCTGCTTTGTCCACTGCTGTCTTCTCAGCACCTGCCACAGGGCTTGGCACAGAACAGGAGCTCAGTAAACAGTTGGGGATGAATGGATGGTTAAAGTGTTAGGCTGTGCGGAGTGATGGAAATAGAGCTGAGGGTGTCAGCTGGGAACAACATATGAAGAGCTCAAGTGCCAGGCTGAGGAGCTGGGCCAGGTTCCTAACAGTAGTGGGGAGTTCTGGGAGGATTTAGAGCACAGAAGGGTCATGATTCAAGTTTGGGCTTCCAGGTGGAGGATGAATCCGAGGTGGGGAGAGTGAAGCTGGGAACCCAGCAGGGACAGACTTTCTAAGACACAGTAATCAAGTGGCTTCTCTCGGCCCAGTGACTCCTGTGGATGGTGGTGGTGGCAGCAGCAGTGGCAGCAGCAGTGGTGGCAGTGGGACGTGGGGCCGCAGCGGACCCCCAAAGAAGGAAGAACTGGTTGGGGGCAAGAAGAAAGGCCGGACATGGGGGCCCAGCTCCACTCTGCAGAAGGAACGGGCTGGAGGAGAGGAGAGGTACTGGGTCTTGGAGCCTGCGCTGTGCCCCACCCCCACGCCCATGGCCACCAGAAGGCCCAGGACCACTCCCCCATCTCTGGTTCCCCCTGCAGGCTGAAGGCCCTGGGGGAAGGAAACAAACAGTGGTCATCAAGTGCCCCCAACCTGGGCAAGTCCCCCAAACACACCCCCATTGCCCCAGGCTTCGCCAGCCTCAATGAGATGGGTAAGAGGATAAGGGTGCCTTCAAGAGGGAGGGGGGAGACATTCCCCAGCTGAAGGGGAACCTAAACCAAGATAAAGAGGTTACCGTTCCCCAGGGTTGTAGGGAGGGAGTCAGATCTCACTGGGCCAGAGGGTGGAAAGCATTCCCAGAAAGGGGACTGTGGGCATCACTCCCAGGGGCAGGGGCTTTAGGGGAGAGCCATGCTTAGTGGGCTTGGTGGTCTTGCTGTTGGAGGGGTCATTGGGGGCAGCCCCTTGCCTCCAAGTACCCAGGGACCACCCGAAGTCGAGTGCCGGCCCTCTCCGGTTGCAGAGGAGTTCGCGGAGGCAGATGGAGGCAGCAGCGGGGCCCCCTCCCCCCACAGCACCCCGGCCTGCCTCGGGGCGCCGCTGCCCACCGAGCCCTCCCCGGGGGTGCCAGTGCCCTCCGCCCGGCATGGGCTCAGTGCTCGGCGGCGCTGCGAATTCGCGCTGCTGGGCTGCGCCACGCTGCTCAGCGCCGTGGGCCTGGGCGCCGATGTGGCCGAGGCGCGCGCATCGGATGGTGAGGAGCAGCGGCGCTGGCTCGACGGCCTCTTCTTCCCCCGCGCCGGCCGCTTCCCACGGGGCCTTAGCCCGCCTGCGCGCTCCCCGGGCCGCCGCGACGACGCAGCCGTGGGCCCAGGCCTGGCGCCCTCGGCCACCCTGGTGTCGCTGTCTTCTGTGTCCGACTGCAACTCCACGCGTTCGCTGCTGCGCTCTGACAGCGACGAGGCTACGCCGGCCGTGCCCTCCCCGCCGCCCTCCCCGCCCGCGCCTTTGCCCAGCACAAACCCCTTGGTGGACCTGGAGCTGGAGAGCTTCAAAAAAGACCCCCGCCAGTCACTGACGCCCACCCACGTCACGGCCACTCGCGCTGTGAGCCACGGGCACCGACGGACGCCATCAGATGGGGCGCTAGGGCAGCGGGGGGCGCCGGAGCCCCTGGTCCCCGGCCCTGGTGAGTGAAGCACTGTGCCCAGGTGCACAGAAAACGTCCCCTCCCTGCCCCTGCGGAGGTCCAGTGTCCCAGCCTGGCAGCCATCTCCTGCTTAGCATGGGAAGGCATTGTGGGGTCCCAGGGGATTGAAACACAGGATGAAGCAGAGGTGGGCAACCCTAACGCCCGTAGGGCCAGGAAGGTGACAGGGGCAACGATAATAACTATAGCTAATACTCATGTGCTAGGCCCTGTTCTCTGTGCCTTTTTCAGCCAGACAAAGGTGATGGGAACACAGAGGAGTAAGTACCTCCTATCAGGCACTAAACTACTGTTTCACGATTATTATTATTATATTTACTTTTCACCTATGTGGAGAGGTACTGTTATTCCCACTTAGAGATGCTGTCATGCCTGAGGTGTCTCCATAGCTCTGAGCTCTGTGTTTCTGACCCTAGGAGGGATGAGGGCTTTTTCTCCAGCAGATTTCTGAGATAAGTCAGAAATTCTAATTTTCATCTCAACACTCCTGGCTTTTCAATACCACCCTCTTCTCCACCCCATTCACCTCTTGATCCTCTCTTACCAGGCCCTCGAGATCCCCTGGACTTCCCCTGCCTGCCTGACCCCCAGGCCCTGTTTCCTAACCGCCGCCGGCCCCCCGAGTTTCCTGGCCGCCCCACCACCCTGACCTTTGCCCCAAGACCCCGGCCGGCTGCCAGCCGCCCCCGCCTGGACCCCTGGAAACTGGTCTCCTTCAGCCGGACACTCAGCATCTTGCCTCCTAGCAGGCCGCATACTCCAGAGAGCCCCGGACCCCCCAGCATGCAGCCCACGCTGCTTGACATGGACATGGAGGGGCAGAGCCAGGACAGCACAGTGCCCCTGTGCGGGGCCCATGGCTCCCACTGAGGCCTGCCCACTGCCACCCGCCTGGGCAGCCATGAATGTAGCGCCTCAGGCCTCACCCCAGCCCACCAGGCCACAAGGCAGGGGAGGCCTTGGGTAGGATACTCACTCTATTTATTGGGGAAGGGGGAGGGGGAGACACTTAATTTATTCCTTTGTACCCTGGGGGTGGGGCTCTGTGCTTGCCCTGCGGCAGGGGGGAGGGTGGGCAGGGATACTCAGGGACAGGGCGACGTGTGGGGATTCAGCACAAAATGCAGCATTAAAGGTAACCCCTGCCCCCTACCATGCTTGGCTCTGTGTCTTTCCCTGGCCCAGGCCCTGATCCTGGCTCACCCCAGTGGGGTATCCCCCACCCTTGTTCCCTCTCTGGACCCCTCCTTGTTTCTGAGGCCCAGGGGGTGAAGGCCCAGCCTATGTCCCTTCCTAATTCCCACAAGGACATCACACAAAGAGGTTATGATTACCAGTGATAAGTGCTTTACCAGCAAACATGAGTCAGGCCAGTTACACAGTGAGGTGGGAGAGAGTGGGGGTAGGGACAGTCCCACCAGGTGGGCCTCAGCCAATGACATCCCGAGGCCGGGCCCCACTCTCTTCCCGCTGGAGGCTGCACCGGCTCATCTTCAGCTGAGTCAGCTGGATGTAGCGTAGGACATTGGTGTCTGCAGGGGAGGTGGAAAGGGCATTATTTGGGAGTCTCGGGACAGCAGGTGACATCTACAGCACCTTAGCTCGCACCTCACTGTCCCCAGCTCAAGCAGCTCCCTCTCTGGTATCACCAGGGGCATATCACACCGCCAGACTTCTGCATTTGCTCTGCCCGCTGCCAGGAATGCCTCTGCTCAGACTCCTGCCACACTTCTCACTGTCCAATGACATCTGCATGAAGCCTGTTCTCTCCAAATCACTTTCCTGGAAAATTTACCTTGCCTCCGCTCCCACAGCCCCACGTCATTCACTGGTTGTGCACCTTTTCATTGGCTCTTAATACAAAATTGTGTTTTGTATCTGTCTGCACACCCACGCACCCTGACTGTGATCTCCCAGAGGGCAAGGAACAAGACTCCAGGTCTGCCATCCCCTCCATCTCACCGCTCCCCAACAAATTTCCTAGTGTTTCCCACCCTGAGGTCTGCCTCCCAGCAAGTGGTCCACAAGTGGTGGCTGGGAGAACACGTGGGTGAATAGGTGAGCGTGGAAATGGGTTAGTGAGGGAAGGAGTGGATGACTGAGTGGGGAACGGACTGAATGGGAAACATCAGTGAGTCAATGAATAGATGGCAGGTGGAAGAATGGGTGAGTGGATGTGTAGGAGGATGTGGAGAGGTGGACCTGGGGCTAGAGGGCACAGCACTCCGGTGAAGTAGCTCTGCCCTGGCCCGCCTGCCTTTGTTTCCTCTGCTCCAGCCCCTCTCCCCGCTCTGCCCTGCCCCTCCCCTCACCTGTGGGCTCCCGGCTTCGGGCCTCCTGCAGGTAGCGCAAGGCGCGTGCATAGTCACCCAGGTGGTAAAAGGCAATGCCAGCGCGGTAGGTGGCCTTGAAGTTGCCCTGCTGCTTCTCCAGCACCTTGAGGCAGTACTCGCGCACCCGCTCATAGTTCACCAACTCCGACTGCAACAGGCAGGCTACGGGGGCACCAGGGCCGGTGCTCTCAGAGCCTGCCAGCAACCTCAGACTTCCTTGACCGTGAGGAGCATGGCGTTCAGGTCACGGGGAATCCCCTCCCTTTCCCACTGCCGAGCAGGGACTAAGGGCTTGTTCAGGCCACCAGGGACTGCCGGGCTTCTGGCCAATCAGAACAGAATCAATCTGCGCCTCCGCTAGAGGGCGCGAGGAACACAGACACAAGCTCTAGGGGGATTTCAATAGGGTGGGGGAAGGACTACTAAGGGCGATCTCGGGTGAGGGATGGGTCCTTAAATGGTTCATCCAGGGTAAGTCTTTCTTACCTGAGGTTCGTGGGTGGCAGCCCAAAGCCCATTTTCTGCATCCCAGCTCCTTCCATCCCTGCGGTCCTCTACACCCCCAACCTTGAGAAGTTCTGATGTCTCCCCCAACAGACCCCAGCCCTGGCCCCTGCAAGCCTCCAGCCCTCATCCCGCCCAAGGCTTCATGGTTGCCTGTCATTCCCCACCCCTGTCACTTATGCACCCCCTCCGCCCCCGATGGCCTCGTACCAGTGAGACAGTCATAACATTCCACCTCCGTGTTCTCCACCAGGCGCTGCTGCTCCTCACTGAGGCGGGCGGGCCCCGGGCTGTTGGCGGGCCCTGGGGCGGGGGCGGGCAGTCCTCCAGGGCGGGCTCCCTGTGCCGCCTTCAGCTGAAGCAGTGCCCGATGATACTTGCCGATGGCTTCCCGGAACTTCTTCTCTCGGTAACAGCGTTGGCCCTCAGCCTTGAACGCCACAGCGGCCCGCAGGCTGCTGTCGAGCGCTGCGCCCAGGCTCCCCGATGGCTCTGGGGTAGGAGCGGGCCGAGCTGACCCATGGCGGGGGCCCGGGCCCGGCGGGGAGAGGGCGGGAGGCGGGCGCGGCGGAGGCTCCGGGGCAGCGCTGAGCATCAGCACCGGGGACAGCGCACCGCGCTGCATTGTGGGAAACTCCTGCGGCCGATGCTGCAGCTACCGCATCGCCCCCCGCGGGGCCGGTCCCCACCCTTTCTCCGCCCCCGCACCTCCCGCAGCAGACTCCGGCTGCCCCCTATGGGTCTACAAAAACCCCTCAAGACTTCCCCACTCTCTCCTTCAAATCAGCCCCAGTCCTCGTTCTCCAGCCCACCTCTTCCTCCTCCCCGCTCACCTTACTCCTCCCACCCTCCCACCTGCTCTCTTCCCCCGTGCCCAAAGCTCCCAAAGCTTTCTAGAAGGAAAGGACAAGTGTATGAAAAAGCACAGGGATATTTCAACCTCGTGGAATGCTGATTTTCATCTCATTAGGCATTTGGCATGTTGGGTAAGGACACAGGCTATGGACTCAAGGTGCCCACATTCAATTGCCTGCTTTTTTCCCTCACCTAAATTACCTGGAACCCTGTATCCTCCTCAGTAAAATGGAAGGGACACTGATAGCAGCTTTGAAATTCACTTGTTTATCTATGCAACAAATATTCACTGTTATGTATTCTGTGCCCAGCTTTGGGCTGGGTGATGCTGGGACATAGCAGGGAGTGAGTGAGGCTTGGGCCCTACCCTCATGGAGCCCTTAGTCCAGTGAGGAGATAGACCAGTAGCCACTGACAGACGGCCCAGAGTGGGCTAGCCTGGGAAGCTCAGGCAAAGTGGTTAGATGGGGGAGGCACAGGCAGAGGGGTCAAGCCCCAGATAGAGGACACAATAGATGCCTTCCCTAGACTATACTGGTGAGTGAAGGGGATAACTGTGAACAAGAGATCTGCTTCTTGCCCTCACTGAGCTCACTGTCTGAGTAGGAAACCAGTGGGAATGCAGGTAAGTGAGAGCCCAGAGTGAGCAGCACAATCATGAGAGTATACAAAAAAGAACACATGTGAGAGGCTCTGGGGGGGAAAAAACTGAGGCTGAAGGAGGTGGTTGTCCTTCAATCCTCCTTAGCTACTTACTGAGCAGTGGAACCTTGGGCAAGCTCCTTGATCTGCCTCCACCTTGCCTTTCTTCTGTGTAACATGGGGATAACAAGTGAGCTTACTTCAGAGTAGTTGTAGGGACTGAACTACATTATGCAGACAAAGAACTTAGCACAAGGCCTGGTACATGCTGGACAATTAACAACCTGTGTTTCTTATCCTCAATGAAACTGAGATAGGTGTTAAGTGCCTAGCTCTGACTCAGCATCCATATATGATTGTTAAATGAGTGAGTGAACAAATTAATCACTTTGTAATTACCACTTCCCACCCCCACAAGACCCTAGCTTGGTTCTCAGCCCCAAGAACAAAGCTTGATATTTCTTCTGTCCCCTCCCCCTCCCATTGCATATCCTTCCCCAGGAAGTCCCATGGTAGGCCCCACATGACAGCCCCAACCCTGAACAGGGGCATCTTCTGTTCCAACAGCAATATCTGATTCTATCTCTTATTGTGCCTTGATAAGCGAGGCTCTCCCCGATCCCTGGTTCTCCAGCCTTGAACATCTTAGTACAAAAACTTCCTCCTTTCACATCCAAACACTGGCTTGGTTAAGAATCTAATATTCCTAAGGTTGAATTCCAGAGCAGTAAGGTCACCTTTCTGCACCCCAGGCATGTTTTGTTTTAATTAAAAACGTGGAGATTCATTGATTCACTAAAACATTTTCTGAGCACCTACTAAATGGCTAAGTACCAGGGGCTCAGTAGAAACAAGGGACCACTGTCCCTAACTCACAGTCCTGCTAGGATGCAATGCTGTCACTTTCACAACACCTACTAGGTGTCAGGAAATGTCCTAAAACTTTGTGAATATATTAATTTACAACCTTATTATACCACAATGAGATTAAGTAAGTCAGATCTCATTTATCAAACTTGCTATCAAACTCGTACTGTCACAAACTGATGACCCGGATATGTGATGCGCTGGGCTGGTGGAACCATTAAAAAATACGCCAACATATGAAAGCAGAGATATTTATGGAATTGCAAGTTTTCAGCATCACTTGAATAAAATCTGAAAATCTGGCAACATCGGGGTTGCCTTCATGACCGGAGGGGACATTCTCAGTTTTCCACAGATACTATCCCTCCTAGAGTCTTCCGAATTCTGAGACTGAGGGCCATTCAGCTTGCGTCGCGATTTTCCCCTCAGCCTCTCTTCATCTATCTCCCGTTAATTGTTTGCACTTGGGATCCCAGTTTGATCCCGTGGAGCCGAGCTTGCGGAAACCAGCCAGTGCCCCCTCGCGGAGGAGTCTGTAATTTGCATCGTTCAGGGCCTTGATAAAAACATCCAATCAGAGGGATGAAGCCCAGAAAGTAACCAATCAAAAGCGAGAGTAGGGCCGGAATTCGACCAATAAAGACAGAGAGCGCTCGGAATAAAAGAAACTTTTATTGAACTGGGAGACGGACACACACGGAGTCTTTTTTTGATGGGGCCTCAGGCCTCAGGAAGGCCTGGGCAGGGGGCAGCGGAGCAGGCGGGCAGCAGTGAGGCTGGTGCCCTGACGTTGGGGCCGAGCGTACTTGAGGAAGATGGCGGCGCGACCAGGCGCGGGACCTCGGAGCGCGGCGCGGATCATGCACGGCTCCAGCAGGCCCAGCTCTGCTGGGCTGCAGCAGGGAGACAAAGAAAACTAAGGTGGACGCAAGGAGTAGCGGTGGACATGACCTGTTGTAATTGGAGCTGGGGGCTTGAGGCCGAGAAGACACGTTGGCTAGAGTCCCCAGAGACGGCCCAGGGGCTCTGTGGAGGTCAGGCACGTGGCTCCACCCTCTAGAGAGTGACCAGAGGGGGCCAGAGACAGGCAGACCTCTGATTCTCTTTGCGGGGAGCCGTTAGGGAGAGCCAGGGCCCTCAAGGAGGGAAGGAGTGGGGCTGAGGATGAACTGGCATCCCCCTATATCCCGTGGGCACAGGCTGGGGATAAAGACAATTCACCCTGCTCCTTGGTGGCATGCTTAACAAGGAAGTGGGGGCTCTAGCAGCTAAAGGGGCGCCCCATTCGCGATTAGAGGGAAGCCGAGGAACTCTAGATTAGCAGACCTCTCATTCTCAACCCTGGAACGCAGTTGGAGCATCTTCCGGGCCCGGGGAGATCCTATATTCCACACTGAACAAGATTAAGGGTTCCCCAGTCTAGACAAACACCCTACTCTCTCAGACACGCTCAGAGAAAAGCAAATGGGACCCCCAAGCTAGGCAAAAACTCCATTCTCTCTTACGCCCAGAAAAATTAAGTCTAGGTGTCGTCGTGTACCCTCCCTTCACCCCCAATAATTGTTTCTCACTCTCTGAGACAGTAAAGACAGTGACCAGGAAGGCAGATCCTGGAGCCACCATCTCTCCGGAGGGCGGAGACCCTCCCCTGTGGCCGGCCATACCTGTAAAGCGCCGGCTCCAGTCCAGAGCCCACCCCATCGAGCACACGGTGCGCCAGGCTCAACGCCGCAGCTGCGCAGCGACCAGGCTCCCACCCAGCTGCCTCAGCTTCCAGCAGAGACAACTCCAGGAAGTAGGTGGCAAGTAGCGTCACCTGCCAAAGCATCGGAGAGACTACCAGGCCACACCTCTATACCGCACAGATCAGTCCCCTAGCCCCACAGGCCACCCACCCCCCACCCTCAAGCCCCAAAGCCGCTCACCTG
Source organism: Furipterus horrens (assembly GCF_987537825.1). Classification (NCBI taxonomy): domain Eukaryota; kingdom Metazoa; phylum Chordata; class Mammalia; order Chiroptera; family Furipteridae; genus Furipterus; species Furipterus horrens. The sequence continues at coordinate 40,416,450 of NW_028327183.1, forward strand.
GGGATTGCTCCCTGCCAGCGCAGCCAGTAGCTCCAGGCAGAGTAGCGGACCTGGGTGGTGCAGCCGAAAATCCAAGCGGCTCAGGATGCGGCGCTCTGCGCGCAGGAGCTCAGCTTGGGAGAAGGAGCCAGCGCCCAGGAGGCAGAGGGAGGCGGGCTGCGGATTCAGAGGGGAAAAAAGGTGGAGGGAGCCTTGGACTCTGGCAGTTACTTCCTGCCGTGGGTTCGGTTCTGTCCCCATTCTGGACCTCAGTTTTCTGGTTTGTAAAATGGGGCCATTGATTTGTTGTCTGGAAGTCGTGGAGAATACAGACTTCAGTCAGAAAGGCCTGGGTTCGAGTTCAAACCCCACCACTTCACGGTGTGACATTCACAGAAGCGCTCTGAGACTGTTTCTTTATCTGTACAACGGATATTGCTCCTTCTTCACAAGGCAGGTCTGATAATACACTGAGTTTACTCATGTTAATTGTAGCTTCTCATTAAGGACTATACTCTGAGTCCAAGTCCCAACTGCTTGACTTTGGGCAAATGTCTTCCTCTCTCTGGGCCTCACTCTCCTTCAACGTTAAAGGGACACATTGGCAGCCCCGACCTCATCGGGTCTGCTAGGATTCCAAGAGGACATGAAGTGTTCGCTGGGCGCGATGCTTGGCACCAAGTAGGTGTTTGACCTGTGACTGCAACAGGTAGAAAGGGCTCCACCCTCCAGGCCCCACCCCGGAAGTACCTCGGGAAGCACGCACTCTTCCATTTTGCAAGCCAGGAACAGGCAGGCCACGCCCAGGAGCTGCAGGTGGTGGAGGCGAACCCGGCCCGACCGCAGGTAGGAATCGAGCAGGTGCACGGCCAGGTAGAGCGTGTCCCCCGCCAGGCCCAGGTACTCCTGGGAAGGGGTGCGGGTGATCACCAGGCTGCAACGCAGACCCAGCCCCGCCCCATCCCCAGTACCTACGTACGTACATGCACCTGGACCAGCCAGTCCACCACTAGCGCGCGCATCTCCGGGGTCACAGTGCGGGGCAGGGCCCTCTGGGGCAGCGCGCGGCACACCTGGGGTTAGGTAGGGCGTGCCTCACTCTCCACACCTGTGCCTCAGCCTCTCTCCTGAACTCGAGTCCTGGGTGAGGCAGCCTCATAGCCCCAGCTGGAGGTGGCACTATTGCCACACCCAAACTGGCCTCTGTGTAACCATCTGGAACCGGAGACTCCTCTCTTCTGGATGTTTCCCTACCCACCTCTCCAGTCTGCAGCCCCCACGGCCACAGGACCTTCTGAACATGTCCCCCTCGGTTCTCAGACTCCACTCTTGGGCACCAGTCCTCAATTCATCCTCCTCAGAGCACCCTGAAGGGTCTTTCTAAAGTACAAACCTGACCAAGGAACTCCCCAGCTTCAAACACTCCCGAGGCTTCCAGTTCCCTCAGGAGAAAATCGAATTCCGCTCAGACTCGCTCAGGTCCTGCCCCTGCTCCAACATCACCTCCCTCTCTCCTCGCACTCCTGCTGCCTCAGCCTTCTTTTGGCCCCAGCCTATGCCAAGCTTGTCCAAATCCCAGCGATATCTCAGTTCCTAACGGAGACCCTGGCCCAGGAGAGATGTTTACAAGATGTGTGTTAAATAAATTCATCCCCTGAGTGTTTCTTCTGGCAGCGCCTGTCTCAGACAGAGTCTGAGGACTGCCACCGCCTGTGTTTTGGTCTTTATGGCCCTTCTGAGGTTATCACCACATTCCCTTGCTTGTCTTCCACAATGAAGACAGATTGTCTGTGCTGTTCATTACAGCATCCCCGGTGCCTACAGCACGCGCAGAAACGTTTGTTAAATTTTTTCAGATGCAAGGAGGGTAGAAAAAAAAAACTTAATACAGTAAATTGCTAAATATAGTTATACGAATAAATGTGAGAGACAAGTACGAGGGGCTCTGAAATATCAAAGGAGGGGCTGCAAACAGCCTGGGAGGGTGGGAAAGGGCATTCGAGGGTAACTACAGAAAAACCAAGCCACAAACTTGGGGCGGGGCTGCAGCTGGCCGGGAGGGAGTTCCGAAACGCCCGTTGAGCGCGCACTGGGCCAACCCGCCCCTCTCTGCTGCCCTCAATGGGGTCTCCCCAGTACCCCTCACCATGACCTCCGCGAAGATGTCCCCTGCATACTCGCGTTCTCCATGAAGTCCCAATGCGCTCAGCGCCTCCTCCAGCCCCGGCGGCGCGCACGGCCCCGGCGGCCTCCCCGGGCGTCCTGCGGAGGCGCTCGTGCCCGCGGGGTCGTCGTCCGGGACTGGGGCGCTCGCAGGCTCTGAGTCGAAGGAGGCTGTCGGACTCTGCTAGGGAGAGGGGCCGGGGTCAGAGCCTGGAGGAGGCGGAGCCGGGAGTGAGACCCCGGCTCCTGCAGCTCACCAGCATTCTTCAGGCTGGCGTTGGGGGTGAAACCGAGAGCCCACCTCTTCCCGCTGGAGGTAGGATCCGCGAAAGCCGCTTTAAATGAGTTTAGGCGCATGCGCGCTGAGCATAACTCACCTGGGCAGGTGGGCAGGTGTGTGGGCAAAGGCGGATGCTACCCAGGCTGGCTCTGCTCTGTCCGGACCCTCTAAGGTCAGGCAGCTGGAGTCAAGCTCTCGTCCTGCTACTTACTCCCTGACCAGAAGCGGCCCCTCGGAGCCTCACGTTCCTCAGCTATAAAGTGGGGATTATTTCAAAACCTAGCTGATAGCTGTCCTGAGGATTTTATAGGATTGTGTTTAAGTAGCGAGCACGGGGTTTAACACAGTCAAAACTCAAGTCATAGGAGTTACAAGTCACTTCATAACCATTTAAGAAAGGCCTCTGTGTTTTGTGCAGTGGGAATTCAGGGGTGAGCAAAGCCCCTGGTGGCCGCTGCTTTTAGGCCCAGAGCTGGGCCGGTGATGGGGACAAGCTGCCAGCGACTGGATCGGTCTGGACTCGTGCAGCAGCCTCCTCACTGCTGTCCCTGTTCCCATCCCCTGTAGTCTGTTCCCGCGTGCTGCCAGGAGGGATCCTGTGCACACCGAGTAAGTTAGGTCGCACTTGGCCTCTGCTCAGAACTCCATCGCGGCCCCCGTCCCCCTCAAAGCCAAAGTCCATGAGGACTTTATCTTCCCACCCCTGACCCCTGCAAACAAGCCTGTGAGCTCCTCTCCTCTCCCAATCTCCCTCACTCCTTCCTCTCCCACCACACTGGCCTCCTGGCTCACCTTCACCCACAGCAGGCATGTTCCTACCTCGGGGCCTTTGTATTGTTTCCTCTGCCTGAAATGTTACCTCCGATTATCACTTCCTTTAAGGTGTTTACTCAGATATTACTCTCTCCGTGAAAAGTGACATCCTGAGCACTTCCTGTCCCCATTCTCTGTACTTATTCTCTCCTTAGCACTTACCTTACTTATTGTCTCCCTCCTGACTAGAATGTGAACCCCATGAGGACAGTGCTTGTCTTTCATTGCTGTATTCCCAGTGCCTAGACAGGGCTGGGCACACAGTACTCGGTAAATATTTGAATGAGTGAAGGAAAAGGATGGTTTTGTAGTTTAGAGATAGTGGTCCCGAAGGACCTCTCTGAGATGGCACTGGAACTGAAACCTGAAAGAGGAGGAGCCAGGAAAGCAAAGACGGGAGAATATCCCAAGTAGAGGGAACAGCCTGATTGAGCAAAGGCCTTGAGGCAGGAAAGAGCTTGCTATTGCCAGGCATTGGGAGGTCAGTGAGGCTGGCAAAGTGAGCAAAGAAGAGTGTGAGATGCTGGACCAATGGCTTCCTGTCAGACTTACAGTAAAATCAAATTCCTTACCATAAGGTCCCTTTGGCCCATCGTTACCTCTCTAACCTCATTTCCCACCCTCACTCCACTTGAGGCACCTTTTCCTCTTTATGGCCCCTAAACACATCAGGCACCTGTCTGGCTCAGGGCCTTTGCACTTGCTGTCCCTTTTCCTAAGCACTTGGTAAGAACCTGGATATTTACACTCTCCGAGTGTCCCTACTCAAGGTACTAATTACAGAGAGAACATAGTACCTTTGCAGTGGCGAAACCTGACAGACACCGCCTTAGCCAAGGGATCAGTCACCAGCGCTAATGGGATGGTTGGAATCCTCCTGGTAAGTTGCACTGAGAAAGGCACATCACTTCTGGGAATTCCTGCCAAAAACAGCTTGAATATAGCCACAAGGAAACAGCAGACAATCCCTAATTGAGAAACATTCTGCAAAATAACGGCCCTGTAAGCTTCAGACCTGACAAAAAAATTCAACAGTGTGAGCCTGGATTGAGTTGCTAGCCAGGGAATTGTTTTTTCTTTTGTACACGAGGACATTAGTGTGACCATTGTAAGATGATTGTCTAAGAAGAGCATTGTTTCAATGTTAACTTCCTGACCTTGATCACTGTACTGTGGTTAAGAGACTGTTTTCACTGTAGGACAGACACAAAAATATGGAGGGGGGAGGGAATACAGAAAATGTAAAATATCGTGGGGAACCTGTCTAAAGGGGAGATTAGAAATATTTGTACGTTTTTAAATAAAATTTAAGAATAGATTTATGAAAAGTGGAAGAGTACAGAGTTCCCACGTACCACGCACTGTTTCCCCAATTTTGTAATGTATGACACCTTATACATTAGTGTGATACAATAATTTGTCACAATTTAATGAACAAACAGAAATACATTATTAAAGTCCACACTTTATTCAGATTTCCATACTTTTTACCTAATGTCCTTTCTCTATCCCAGGACCCCATTCATGATAGTCTTCTCCTTTCCTCAGGTCTTTCTTGGCTGTAACAGCTTCTCAGGTTTTTCTTGTTTTGAACAACCTTGACAGCTTTGAGAACTAGTGGTCAAGTATTTAGTAGGACATCTCTCAGTTGGGATTTGCCTGATGTCTGTGTTCTTTGACTGGGGGAAACTGTTCTGGGGAGGAAGGCCACAGAGATAAAGTACCATTCTAATTGCATCCTATCCGACATATACTGCCAGTGTGACTCATCACTGCTGATCGTGACCTTGATTACCAGCTGATGTAACCTTTGTCAGGCTTTGCCCCCTGTATATACTGTACTCGGAAGAAGTCACTTTGCAGCCCACACCTAAGCAGTGGGGATATGCTTCGCCCTCCTTGAAGACAGAGGTATCTACAGAAATTATCTGGACTTATGTACAGGTATCTGTTCTCACCATTTATCACTTTTATCAGTATGGACTCACTTTATACTTTGGATGTAACCAATACTACACTATTTATTTTGGTGCTCAAATTGCATTCAGCTTTGGCCACTAGAAGCTTTTCCTATTGGCTCCTGTGTCCCTTTACTTGCCGTTAATAAGGGTTCCTTCCTTTCTCTCTTTTTTTAAGCAGGTCCTTACTTCTGGGGGACAAGATGCTCCAGGCTCATCTTGTATATTTCCTGCTCCAATCCTAGGATAATTTCAGCACTATTTTTAGAAGTCTTAAAGTTTTCTACCAGTCTGCAATTATTTCAAATTGAAGTTAAACAATATGTGAATCACTTTTTTTGGAAAGCTGACACATATCAAAATGCAACAACCCTGGAACGTAGGCCACAAAAATAAAAGCACAAGCGCAGTGAAGATGTACTGTTAAGGTTTACTACAGTACTGTCGGTAGCAGCAAAAAGCAAGCCAAAACCCTGAAAACGAAGTAAATTCTTATCAACGGGACAGCTGAATCAGTTGAGGTGTGTTCACCCCAAGTAACCTTGTGAAGCAGCTGGGAAGCATGACAGCAGTGGCCACGAGTTCCGCGAAATGCGTAAGTGGCTAAAAGAGCACCTCATTTTTACCAGTAACCCAGCATACCCCGAATGCACATGTGCTGGCGGGAGCATGGGTAAGATATGGCAGGGGACAGCCCGGGGGCCTGGCATGAGTGGGAGGAAAGAGCTGCGCAGAAAAAGGAGGGAGCAGCCTTTTCATGATGCCCCGTCCATTTGCAGAGAGGTAACATGAGTGCCAGACTCAGCGCCCAAGGCCTGGACCTGGGTGGTTGTTACTTCCTTCTGTATACTTTTGCTTGCATTACTTTTACATATACACACCCCCCTTGTGACATTTTCCACATGCACATGACAAAAAACAGATCACTCAAAGTTTTTGATTGGTAAAATTTATTAAAACTTCCTGCTTGGGGAAAGTTCTGCAGAAATAAGCACCACTGCATCTAAGGACATCACGTGCGTCGGGGAAGTAGCTGATTCACCCGTGGGAGCCGGTCCCAGGAATATGAGATGAGGCCCCCAGGGACAGACCCACACAGGAGAGGGGAGCGACAGTGTGTGTGCAAAGAGACTCTATAGCAGTCGCCTCAGGGCTGTGACTAGAGGTGAGAGTAGGAGGCTTTTCTTTACAGGCCTCTGTTTATCTGCCACCAGGACCTACTTAGTAATTTAAAAAGTAATGTCCACTTAAGTTAGGAAAACACCCAAAAAATCCCTTGAGTCTTGGCTGCAGTTAACATAGATTTCTATAAACTGGATTCAACTTTCCTGCTACCCTCACTTAAGATCTCAGCAACTCCATGCACGGGAAGCTCTGACAGATCCTGGCAAAATCGGACATTAAATCACCTGTGTGCACGGCAGCAGCCCGGGTCCCAGGGTCTGGGAGGAGGAGACTCACACATGGGAGCAAGCTGTCAGAGGACTCCCAGAGCTGTGAGGGCTGTGACCCAACCTGAAGTGTTCCCAGCCAACAGCCACCACAAAACCCAGTGATACACCCAGGAACCTGTATGGGAATTGAGGGAGGGATCCCCAGTTTAGCATAAACTGGTGGGGGGATGAGCAGACAATGCCTGCGCTAGGGCTCCAGTGCCGCAGCAAGTGAATGCACCCACCCCCCTTGTTCAGAGCCGCCCAGCCTTCCCACGTGGCCCTAACCCTCTACCCCACCTCTTTTTACCTAAGCAGCTTCTGAGGGCCTGGGATGGTCTTTGTCCACTGTACCCCCACCCCAGGCCCAGGAAGTCTCCAAACTCCTCAGCAGCCCCCACCCTCTCTGGCCTGAGCGTGACAACACCTCCACCTGAGCCACCATCCCCACCCAGCACCTGAAAGGCCCTACCTAATGGGGCAACGGGACCAGCAGGAGGCTGCGACCGGTGCCTAAGGCTAGACTCAGTGCGCAAGGAAAGGCCCAGGGTGGTGGGCCTGGTCTGAAATTAGTCTTTATTGCTTGTACCGTACAAATATGAGGAACAGGGAAAGGCCGGTGGGGAAGAGGACTGTCAGATAAATGACATACACACACAAAAAGGAAAAGAGACCTCCCACCCTCCCCAAACCAACCCCACCCCACCCCAGATGTCTCTCTGTGAACTACCTAGTACAGGAGGTGGGGGAGGGGTGATCAAAACCACAAAAACTACATTCCAAATACCTGGAGATGTTGGTGGGAAGGGAGAGGGACAGGGCAGCAAGTGGACCTCAGGTGTGGCTCCCTGGCTAGGCCAGCACCCCTCCCCTGGGATGAAATGCTAGGGTCAGGGCCAGGGGCCCAAGCCCACACAACACCACACACACCTGAGGCCAGGACACACTTGCCCTCACACACACATGTACACACACACCCCGTGTGCATCTGTGTCTCAGAAGCACAGGGGCACCAACAGACACAGTCCAAGGCACACACGCACGCAAGTGCCCACAGATTCCCCTTAAGGCTGCAGAACATGGGGCTGGGAAAGGGGGAGGGGTGAGGTGTCCTGGAGCCTCTCTCCTCAGAGGTCCCACCCCAGTATGTATGAGACCCCCATCCCTGCCCCCTCCTCAATCCAAGTCCACGGGACCCAATACTGTCTTGGTGCAAGATGTGTAACAGCCGAGGCTGGTGCCCCTCTGCCCCAGAGAGAAGGGGCAATCCCAGCCCCCATCCTGGGAGGGACGGGGCCAGCAGGTGGTAAGGCCAGCGGGAAGGAGGCCCGGTAAGGCACAGGGCTGGGGGCAGGCAGGCCAGCCCCTGAAATGTTCCTCCTGCCTCCTCCACAGGGTCAAGGGAGCAGCATGGGGCCCAAGGAGGCAGCGCCCATCCCCTTGGCCCCTCCGGGTTCCCCACCAGGTAACTGACCCCAGCCTCACAAGGGAGCTCTACACCTCTGCTCCCACAGCTCCCAAAAGCCCCACTGGGCCCTGGGCATTATTGCTTTTCTGCCCCTGTGTGAGGAGGGGGCTGGACTGTCCCCTTGCCAGGCCACTTGGAGCCTAATGACAGGCCGGGAAGGTGCTGTCCGCTCTCCGAGGGTCCGAGGGTGGCACAGTACGGGGCAGGCAGCTGTGGGCGCCTGGCTGGAAATTCAGGCAGTCCCCCAACTCTACCTTTGCTCCCCACTGGGGCTTTGTGGATTACCAACCAAAATCTTCCCAACCGCCCAAAGGCCCAAGCCCGGGGCAGGCTGGGGCGTCTCCCCAGGCCTGATCTGGGCACGAAGGTGAGAGCAGGACAGGATTCTGGAGGCAGGGCCGCTGGGTCCGCTGAGGGGAGTTTGGCAGAGGACTGAAGAAAAAACCTGGAAATGGGGATGTGGGGACGTGGGGATGAGGGATGGAGATGCAAACAAAAAAGGCGAAGTAAAAAGTAAAAAAAAAGGACAAAGTCCCCCCGGCGGCGATGGCGGCCATGAGTGTCCCGTGGCGGCGGCAGCTGGCGGGTGGGCATCGCTGCTCACTCGCGGATGCTGGCCGAGTAGGAGAACTGGGGGAAGTGAGTCCGCTGGTCCAGGTCGAGCGAGCCCAAGCTGTCATCTGCGGGGGTCAGTGGAGGTGGATTGGGGGGAGCGGGCCTGCAGAGGGCCCAGCACTCTGCCCGGACTCCCAGAGTGGCGGTGGGGGTGGCAGGAAGAACCCCAGCTGGTGAGGTGCCCATGAGGCTTCCTTTCTGACAGGCCCCTCGGTCACAGCCCCATCCCCAGGCCAGAGCCCTGTCCTGGGGCTTCGGAGCTGCTCACTTGGCCATCTGAGCGCCCCACCAGCACCCCTGATCTCCTCTCCCCCTCCGGCACCTCAGTCCACCCTCAGGTCCACCCAGACCCCCCTGGCCCAGCTCCTGGCCTCCCTGGCCACTACTCCTGCTCCCAACAATCCTTCCCCCACATGCAGCCAAGGGTCTTTCTAAAGACCTGGTGCAACCCTGTCCCTCCTTTGCACAAAACCCTCCCATGGCTCCCCATACAACAATCCCCACTCTTCCCAGTGGCCCCCAAGACCCTCCTGCTCTGGCCCTCATGCCCTCTCCCTCTGCCCTCCCCATGTACTCTGGCCTCTGCAATATTCCGCTTTCTAGGCATCAACATGCCATTCCTTCTGCCGGGACTGAGTCTCAGCTGCCATGTCTCCATGTCTCCCTCTCTGGGAAGCCCTCCCTGACCTGCAGGCCCAGTCAGACATTTCCTCTGGGCTTCCCCAGTGCCCATCCTACACCTAGCCCTGACTCCTCTGGACTGTCACCCCACCTGGACTGGGAGGTTCCTGGGGGCAGGGCCCAGGGCTGTCTCCATCACTGCTCTCTCCAGCAGAGCCCAGCACTGGTGGGTGAGGATAAGAACTCACACAGCTACAGTCAATGAACTAATCCAGCTCCAAAGATGTGGGAAGTTGGGGAATGCAACTATGGATCTGCTATCTCAGCACTGACAACTCCCCAAGTGTCTCCTGCCCAGACTTCTGCCTGGAGCACCGGAATGTGCTGTACCCAATGGCTTTTGGTGACTATCACTGGGTCCACAGATGACTAACAGCAAAAGCCCTGCAGCCTTCCTCCTGGAGAACTGGGTCAGGAGCAGACCACCCGACCCCCGACCAGGCCCACAGGGTTCAGGGCCTCAGATACTCACAGCGGTCCGGGGGTGTGATTGTGATGGACTGGGCAGTGAACTCATCATCGAAGTACCTCGTGTCAACCTCAGATGTGACCTGAGGCTTGAAGGGTGGCGGGAGCTGTGGAAGAGAGGAACCCAGGCTTAGGACCCTGAGGACAGGGGGCCCACAAGGGGCTGGGCTCCTGCCAGGAGCAGCTGGGTGGTGGTGCTCACCTTCTTCTGTACCACATCCTGCCAGTTGATGCTGAGGAAGAACCTGTGCTCCATCACCTCCTTGGCATCACTGGGCCCCCCGCCGAGCCTGGACAGAGATGGCCATGAGCACCCACCTCCTGGGGCAGCCGGGTCTAGGAGACGCTTTCAGTGCAGGCCTGGGCCTGGGACATGCAGGCCCTGAACAACCTTCAATAAGCCTATCCTGGCCACAGGCCAACACCTCACAGAGGAAAGTGACGCAGAGAGGGAGCTCATGTGCCCTGGGTCAGAGCCGGAAACTGCAACCTGGCCCCCAGCCCAGAATGTGAACTGAGGGGGCGGACGGCCACCTGACATCCTGGCTCTGCCACATATGACTGTGCCACTCTAGGCCAGGACAGTGCTGCCCTGTTCCTGAGTGTCCCCGTTAAATAAGGTAGTGTGGGCAGAGGCTAAGGACAGGCCTAGCCCACAGGGAGCGCTAAGTGCCAGCTGTGAGGATCCATCAGAAGCTGTGCGGGGACCTCACACAACACCCACTGGCAAGTGTGCCCATGGACACTGTGTCTCTGGGCTGAGGGGACAGTGGCAGCAGGTGGCTCTGTGCAGGGCAGGGCAGTCGCCAGCCCTCACCTCTGCTTGGGGTCCTTCTTAAGCAGCCCGGCAAGCAGAGACTTGGCCTCTGGGCTGAGTGTGCGCGGGAAGCGGATCTCCTCCATGAGGATGAGCTCGAAGAGGCGCTCGTGGTCCTGGTTGTAGAAGGGCAGGCGGCCGCACATCATCTCGTACATGACCACACCCAGCCCCCACCAGTCCACAGCCCGGCCGTAGTCGTTGTCCTCCAGCACCTGACAGGGAGGGGCAATGAGGGGCTGGCCCATGACCTGGGGCCCAGAAGCTAACAGGCCCAGTGGGGACAAGGTCCTGCTCAGGGCAGGGGAGGGCAATCTAAGGAATTGGAGCCTGGCCCTGAGAGTCTGGGCCAGGGAAACACACAGCCCCAGGGCCCCGCCTCCCTCGGCATCACAGCCCCAGACACCTCAGGTGCTAGATATTCGGGGGTCCCGCAGAAGGTTTTCATGGTGGCCCCATCGCTGATGCCCTCTTTGCACAGGCCAAAGTCAGTGATCTTGATGTGGCCATCTTTGTCCAGCATGAGGTTTTCCAGCTGTAGGAAAAGTCAATGTATCAGGGACATGTCCTCCCAGGGCTTCCCGCCACCTCCCAGAAGCCCTATATGGCCAGTCCTGTCCTGGAAAGGGCTGTGTCCTGGGATGGCAGCTGTCACACCAGGGGCTCCAGGCTGAGCCATGGCACATGCTGAGGCCCTCACCCTCTGAGGCTCCACACCTCCCCAGTCCCCTGGAGGAAAGCAAGGCAGAGAGAGGTGGAGCCTGGCTCTGTCCCAACTTCCCTCCCACTGTGGGCTGCAGTTTTCAACTTTGGGTGTGAGGGATATTATCTTCCTTTCTCCTATTTTTCCCTAAACTTCACACAAGTGGGCCATTCAGTGGGCCTTTGTGTAACCCCCCCCACCCCCAGATCAAGACAGACATTTTCAGGCCCTTAGACCCCTACATGCCCTTTCCCTATTAGTAACCACCCTCTGTTCCGAACAGAGAAGTAACTCTACTTTCCTGTTCTTTTTTGCAGTTTCTCCCAACTACACATACACCTGTAAAACAACACAGGTCTGGCCTGCCTGTGGATTTTCGCCTCAGCATCAGTCTGTGAGATGCGTCCACGCTGCTGTGTGTGGCTGGAGTTCATTCTCTTTAACTGCTATGCAGAGTCCCAGTGTGTGAACATACCATGTGGATGTTATCTATCCTCCGACAGCAGGTACTTGGTTTGCTCCCGGTCTGGGGTTAGTGTGAACAGTGCTGCCAGGAGCCTGTGTCCACATTTTGAGGTGCATACAGGTACCTGTTCTGGGTGATGCACACGCCTAGGGCACACTGGCTGGCTTGCAAGGCATGCACATGGCCGGCATTGGTGGGTTCTGCAAACTGTCTTCTAAAGTGCCTGTACCGATTCACACCCTCCGGCTGCATGAGGGCTCGGAAGGGACCGCAGGTAGGGCTGCTTGCCCTGGGGCCGCCAGCTGTGCTGGAGCAGGAGGGTTCGAGCCCCAGAGGGAGCTGGACACAGGCACACGAACAAGACAGACCCTCCCTGGTGTGTGCCCTGCATATATGCCACAGACCAGCCTGGCCCTTGCCAAGAGGTGACCGCACACTCACCTTGATGTCGCGGTACACCACGTCCCTCGAGTGCAGGTACTCCAGGGCTGAGACAATCTCTGCGCCATAAAAGCGGGCCCGCTCCTCTGTGAAAACACGCTCCCGGGACAGGTGGAAGAACAGCTGCCGGCGGAGGGAAGGAGGAGCCATCAGACTTCCGGCCCAGAGGAGGCAAGATGGACCCTGCCTGGCAGCCCAGTGACAACAGTATGCCTATTCCATGAACCAGCAAGTGACAGCAAGAAGGACCAAGTGAGAGAAGAGTTCAAGTGAAGGACAGTAGGCACCAAGGGGAGAGTAAAAGAGGATGGCATGAGGGGACAGTGAATGAGGGACCGACAATAAGGAAGCACAGGAACCCAAGTCACAAGCAAGTGATAACAGCTGTGAGACCGAATGGGACAGATGAAGCCCACGGTCATGAGCCAGTGAGTGACATCTATGTGCGAGAAGGTGAGGACACAGAGCGGGTGACACCGAATGGCTGACTGCCCTGCGTCAGGAGCACTCTCTTTGCATGTCATCCTTCGAGAGCATCCTCTGCAGCATAGCCGCCCACCCACCCTCACAACCCTCTGCACCCCTTGCCGGACCTCGGTTTGTATCCCGCCCACCACTCCCTAGCTATGTGGACCTGGGCGAGCCACTTAAGCTCTCAGCCTGTCTCCCCGCCTGCAGACTGGAGAAGATGACACCTGCCTCGAGGGGCAGGAGGATGGAACAAGCAGACCCTGGTAAGTCTCCTTCCGCCCCCCATCTCACTGCCCCCACTCGGGAACGGGACACCCAGAAAGCCAGGCAGAGACAGTGTGACTCACCTCCCCGCCGTTGGCGTACTCCATCACAAAGCACAGGCGGTCGTGGGTCTGGAAGGCGTACTTCAGCGCCTGCGGGAAGGAAGGCCGCCTGGGCACTGCTGATTCTGCCCACATGCTCCCCGCCCTGGCCCAGCCGTAGGACCCAGCAGCCAGGGTTCAAGCCTCAGCTTCACCTTTTGGGTTATGTGAGTGGGCTTGTGGCGCTGAGGGTTGGGATTACTGTGCGAACACTGTCCTTTGCCTGCCATTAAGCTTCCAAGAAGCACAGCCAGGGGAGAGACTACGTTCTGAGCAACCAGAGCCATTTCATGTTTCTTCCTCCTCCTATTTTATGGTCAGATGTATAAAACTCTCACACATACACATGTACACACACGTGCACACACCCACATACACCTGTACACACATGCACGTGAGGTTTGCTGGCTGGGAGCTGGAGCCAACCCCAAAGATGGCTTGGGCAGCAATCTGCCCACAAGGAGCAGTTGTCAAACTGTGCTCCCCAGGGCCCTCAGAGGGCTCCACAGAACCCTTCGGTGACCCCTCTTCTCACAACAACTCCACTGTTCTCTTTTACATTAAAATACCTCCTAAGATTTCATTTGAAAAAGTGCTTTGGCTTAACAGAACACCTGGACAGCAACTGAGGTAAAGAAACAACCCGCAAAGCCACCCTGAGCCTGGTCCATTTAACTGATGACTGGAGCCCAAAGAGGTCTCTGCTCAGTCTAAGCTGACAGGCAGCACAATGATACATCTGCTTCTAGGATTACATTCGTAACACAAAAACAAAAAATAATGTTCCCACTTTGACCAGCAAGGCTACGTGCCCAAACGCAAAGCCAGCAGCCCTGCTCTCCTAGGCCATCCTCTAACGTAATTTCGTCGGTAGGCTGAAGCGCTGACATGAAGCCGCTGTCTATGAAGAAGCTGTCACCCCCAGGGTTTGGGTGCAGGCCACCTGAGGAGCCCAACACACCTGACCCCAGCCACCTGGCCGACACTATGTCTGTGCTTCATAGTAGCGGGGTTGGGCTTGTTCCCTGAGCTCTGTCCAAAGGGTCTGGCGTGGAGGCCCTCCATGGCGCACAGGCCTGAGGGGATGCCACTCACAGTGAGGAACGGGTGCCTGGTGTTCTGGAGGACCCGGCTCTCGGTGACCGTGTGGGCAACTTCATCCTGCAAACAGAGGCCAATGGAGGGGCTAGTGAGCAAAAGCACGCCTGGCCCCAACATGAGGGACAGGACAACTCCTGGTGAAATGCAATTCCATTCCCAGCAGATATGCAGAGAGAGAATGGCAGGAATGGCACATGACCATCCAGAAACCCTAACGAAATAAGGGACCCAGGCAAGGACATTCAGTGGCTCACTCTCAAAAACCACAAGGTGAAAAGTTGATGGGGACTTTAAGATGAAGGGATCAAGCTATCACCTCCCAAACCCACAGGCCACCTTTAACATCCCTAAGAGGGAACCAGCAGACATCGTGAGACCCCTGAGGTGATGCCACAGGCCGTGGGAATCACCACCCATAACTGTTCCTGCTGGAAGAAGCAGCTGCATCTAGAATCAGATTCTGGGATGTGGAGCAGGGGTCCCATGTTTGGTCCCCACTTCGGCAGCATCAGTGTTGCTTGAAAACTTGGAGAAAAGCAGGTTCTCGGGCCCTTCCCTGGACCCACCAGATATGAGGGTGGGCCCAGCAGCAGTTCCACAGGCCATCCTGCTGACTAACACGGCTGGACTTTGATACCCGAGCACACTGCAGTCACCTAAGAGATGCTGACAGTCCTGAACCACCTGCAGACCCGGACACTGGCTCTCCCCCAGGGCAGGTCTACCCCCAGAGGACATTTAGTAATAATGTCTGAAGGTATTTTTGACAGTCACCGCTCAGGGGAGTAGGGGGTGGGTGAAGGCCTGGATGCTGCTCCACACCCTGCAGTGCATAGCACGCCCCACAGCAGAGAACAATCTGGCCCAAATGTCCACAGGGCTGAGGCTGAGAAACCCTGCCTTGAACCAATGACACCGGGACTGTTCATTTGGTTGGATAGGATCACAGTACCATAATTACAGCCTTTAAAATCTCCACCTGTTAAAGATACATATCTCAATATGTATATTATATGCTGTCTAGAACATGCCTTAAAATACTGAAAAAAGAAGGGGGAAAGCAGATCTAACGAAACAAAAGTGGCCAAATGTTGATAATTGTTGATGCTGGATGATGGCTACACAGGAGTCCATTATATTTATTTTCCTTTTAAAATTTTTGTGTATGTTAGGAACTTTCCATTTTAGCAACATTTAAATAGAAACAAAAAGGAACAGAATTCCATTCCTGGCCCAACCTTCTACTGAGACACCCTGAGCCAACCCCGGACCCGCACGGCCTATGGGGGGGCCTCCTTTCAGGTCCTGAAAGTGCCTGCAGGGCAAGGCCCCAGCCAGACTCTCCACCTCCTCGCCAGGCACCCACAGGGCTGAGCACAGGGGCCCAAGTTTGGTGGCAAAATGAGACGGTGGCAACAGAAGGCACGGCTCAGTGACCGGGCCCCATGTGTGTCCCCCGCCTCCCAGAGGCCAGCCAACGGCAGCCCAAGAGCACCCACCTTGGCGATGATGACTTCCTTCCGCAGGATCTTCATGGCATAGTAGCGGCCGGTGGCCTTCTCCCGCACCAGGATGACTTTGCCAAAGGTGCCCTTGCCAAGGAGCTTGAGATAGTCGAAGTCATTCATGGTCTGCCAGGGTTGGGAGAAAGGAGGGCCATCAGCGCAACTTGGCACACGGCCCGTGGGAGAAAATTTTCACAAAGAAAAAGGAAAATCAAAGGACACTGTTGCCAAAATGTTCCAGCATGAGCAGGAAGAGAGGCTCTGGGCAGCAACTGTTAGTTCTGAACTGGCCTTCGGACCACGGCTCTCCCAGACATGAGGCCCTGGGAGGGCTCCAGTGTGGGGGTGGACAGATACTGATGGCTCTCAGGAGGAGGTGGGTGCAGAGCAGCCCTGGGGCATCTACATCATGAGACCACCCATGCTGCGGGCAGTCATGGCAGGGCTGGGCCCTGCACACTCTCCATGGAAACCAAAGGCCATGGGGGAGGGGTGCTCAAAGCCTGGCAGTGTGGCCCCCACCCCCGGGCACTTACCACCTTGGCCCGCGCCTTGCTCACTGACACTTCCATCTCCTCAGCTGCAGAAGAGTCGCTGGGGGAGCCACACTTGTAGTCCATGGGGTCCTCACCTGGGCCCCGCTGCTTTAGGCTGTTGGCAACCATTTGGATGGCCTGCATCCACTCCTCCCTGTGTGGGGACCGGTAAGGGGAGCCATGAGACCTGGGCAGGAAAGGTTCACCCCACCACCCCCAAACACTTTTGGGTATTTTAGCAAGATCTGTCTGAGCTGGGGAGAGCTGACGGGACTAAATTGAAGCTTTACAGGCCCCCTGGGGCAGAGTGGAATAAGGACAGGGACCATCTATGGCCCAGGAGTAGCCACTTAAAGTCAGGCAGCAGTTAAATGATTAAAGAGAGGGGACCACCTTTCTTCTCAGCCCCTTGTAAATAAGTTGCCACCCTGAGCCTTGAATGACGGAGACACAGTGCTCCTCTAAATTCCTCCAAAACAAATGACAAGCTCAAGTGTACAAGTGATCGATGTTTTGTTGAAGAAAACTAAGAGTAAAAGGAAGCATTCATTGGCCAGACTAGCTGAAGATCTTTTAAAAGGCAAGAGCCGCAGATATGACTACCTATAGAGGGGGCTGTCGGCTGAGAGGACGGGTCAGGGACAGAGGTTCCAGTGGGGAAGGGACACGGAGAAGGTGGCGGACAGGGAAGCAGGTCCCAGCAAAAGTAAGTCTGGTTTAAGAACAATAAGCTAGTCTGTCACTCGTTATTTAAAATTTGCTGGGGAAGAATTTGCTTCCGATACTTGCAAACTGTTCTGTCTGGAGACAGAGAAATAAGTAAAAGTGACCAGAGACCAAGAAGAAAAACACATGAGGCTGGATGATACAAATGTCCATACCCCCCATTTTTAACCCACCACACAATTTTTTAAGTACCCCAACACAGTATTTGTTGAGCCCCCTATGGATTTTGCTTATGTCTATAAAACAGCCACATGAACAGTGAAAAAAAAATAAAACATTTGCTAGGAATAAGAAAATTCAGAGTGCAAACAGGCAACCTCCAGAATCACAGCAATTTAAATAAGCCCCATGAATACAGCATCTTCGAGAACCCACGCCAGCTCCAGGCAGCAGGTGTTAACTGTTCAGCATTCCTGAGGCCCCTGCCCAGGTTCACGTAGGGAGCAAGTGGCCAGGCTGGGATTCCAAGGCAGAGCCCGGACCGCCCTCTGTGCTGCTCGTCTGAGTCTCCATTTCCACGTACACCAAACAGCACCACGCTGACCCCTGACCAGCGCGGGTGGGAGGGGCGCCGACCCCCTGCATCGTTGAATATCCACATATTAACTTTTAACTCCTCGAAAACTTAACTACTAATAACCTATTCTTGACTGGAGACCTTACCAATAACATAGTCAATTAAATCCTATTCTGTTTGCTGTATTATATACTATATTCTTACAATAAAGTAAACCAGAGAAAATAAAATATTAAGAAAACCATAAAGAAGAGAAAATACAGTTACAGTGTTTACTGAAAAAAAACCCATGTATACATGGACCTATGCAGTTCCAATCTACGTTGTTCTAGGGTCAACCATACTTCTAAAACCCACCTGTCCAACAGCACACATCCTGATTTAACGGGGCAGTGCTTTTTTGTAACATCATATAAAATAATAGTGTGTCTTCAGGTGACGGCGTCTTAAATTTGAGGAAACGTGGCAATGGTACTGAGCTCACTGAGCGCTGTGAGATTGACGGTGCACATTCTGCAGCCGAGAGAAAGAATGAGGCAGATCTATTTGCAGACTCAGAGTGACTGAGACATCTTCAGTGCAAAAGGGAAGGTGTG
Organism: Furipterus horrens; assembly: GCF_987537825.1. Taxonomy (NCBI): domain Eukaryota; kingdom Metazoa; phylum Chordata; class Mammalia; order Chiroptera; family Furipteridae; genus Furipterus; species Furipterus horrens. The sequence goes on from NW_028327183.1 coordinate 40,434,552, forward strand.
CAACGAAGCACAGTATCACGCTAATAGAGTTAGAAACAAAAGGGATTTATGCACACACACTCACATAAGCACAAACACCTCCAAACATGATGGTCTTGATACAGGGCCCTCGCTGCCTCTGGGGAGAGGACTGGGACTGAGGGGCAAAAAATAGTCTAAGCCGCTGTCTTATAACAACAAATACACCCAGAGCTCTAACCCCTCCTCCTGCATTACAGACAGGAAGTGCACCAAGGCCCAGTGCACAGCCAGAGGGGCTGCGTCGGTGCCCAGTGAACCCCTATGCAGAGCAACACTGGCTTCTTCTCGCCCTGGTCTAATGCCTCAGGCAGGCATTTCTCAACTTGTTTTACCTTGTGCCCTCTTTGGAACCAATTACAATATAAATCTCTGTGCCTACATTAATATTTCTGTATTTTGCCCTTGCTGGTGTGGCTCAGTGGATTGAGCGCCAACCTGCAAACCAAATGGTGGCCAGTTCGATTACCAGTCAGGGCACATGCCTGGGTTGCAGGCCAGGTCCCCAGCTAGGGGTGCGAGAGGCAACCACACAGTGATGTTTTTCTCCCTCTCTTTCTTTCTCCCTTCCTCACTCTTTAAAAATACATAAAGTCTTTTTTAAAAAGTATTTAAAGACTTATTTTTGTATTTCTAAAAATGGAGGTGGGGCACATATGATTTACTTTATCAAATCATAATTGTCCTCTTAGAAATTTAAAACTGCTAAACTGCTGACTTTGGGTGTAAGACTATGAATTTAAAAAACTACCAATCTCCTAAGAGATATGCTGATATATTAAAAAGAAAAAAACATGTATATGTCTCACATACAGAGATTGTCACACGAAGAACAGCAAGTTGCGGACTAAGATGCCTAGTGTGCTCTCGTCGTAGTTCACAAGGGAGAACACGGGCAGCCCCCCAACAGTAGGCTGAATAAAGAAACGATGGTGCTCACACCGTGGGAGCTGTGGAAGCAACTCCGGGAGGCTCCTCTGGAGCAAACTCTCTGGGACACGGAGTTTCTGATCAGGAGTAAGGGCTCTGGGACCACACCAGCTGGAACTCAGATGGCACCTCTGCCACCTGGGCAAGCTCACCCCTCTCAGTATGCCACTCTCCATGGTAGGCTGGGGACGCTGTGACCCTGGCAAGCTGATTTGTGCAAAGCAGTGCACACATAGAAAGTGCTCGATTCAAGGAAGATGTTCAGAACACCGGGTGGGGCCTGGGCATATCCTGTCTACCTTGACTCAGGTGCCAGCCCCACAGGGATCTGGGTGGGGGTAACTGGGCTCTCCCACTGCCTGACAAGCCCCCAATCCTGTTCCAACTGGACTGATGTCGCAAGGCTGCAGCACTCAGAATTCAGAGAAAAAGCAAGGGCCTCAGTCCAGGACACTCCTTAAGGGTTTGCAACATGGTGTCTGGGACAGAGGGGAGCTCCCACCCAGAGCTGGGGCTGATGTGCCTTCCGTGCCTCAAAAGGGAGCCCCCAGGGGAACCAATCTCCTTCCCCCCATGAGATACAACGAGAAAAATAACAGCCCCGCAGAGACCACCTCATTCCGCCTCCGTAAGCGCAGTGGAGGAGGAGTGGGCATGCTTCTGATGTGGAAACTGAGGTGCACACTCACCTGTGGAGGCCACACAGCCAGGCCGCGGTACAGCCACCCAGCTCCTGGCACCCCACCACCATTCCCTGATGGAAGCCACAGCTTCTTCTCAGCTGAGGCCCCGAGGGATGAAGCAGGGTGCTCTCCAAAGGGCTCAGGGAGGGAGAAGCACCATGCCACAGAGCCCAGGAGCTGAGCAAAGGAAAGCCGCCCCTTGGGAGTTGACCTTTTCGAGGCAGAGCACCTCACTAAACGGCAACACAAATACCCTTCACCTGCACAGGGGCACTCTATTGCTTTAATTCACGGTCTTACACCAAAGTCAGGTGAAGTAACCCCATGAGTCCTCCTGATAACACTGTGAAGCCAGTAGCTATTTATTGCCTTTGATAAACAAGGAGACTGAGACAGAGAGGCTAACGTGTGCCCAGTTACATGGCAGCAGGCAGAGAGGCCCAGGGGTCCAGGGGCCCCTACCACCCCCAAACCATTTCTCCCCTCAGGGGAACTTTCAGGAGCCTTCTTATCCTTTGCCTGGGCTCTGAGGCCAGGAAGGCACATTTGGCGGAGCCATGTTCCCTCAGGCAGCACCACGCCAAGTATGGCACCGGCTTGGGAGCCAGGAGCTGGGGCCTGGGGCTCTGCTCTGCTCTGCTCTGCAAACGGCTCTGAGGGGCCCTGAGGGGCCTTACTTCCCCAGCCTCTATCTGCCTCCCACATCCCCTGGGCATCGCCCAGTGGGTGAATGCACAGACTGGAGCTGGGTGGCCTGGCATGAACCTTAGTTCTGTCGCTCCTGGAGGCAACACTGGACAGGTGATTTAACCTTCTTGTGTCTCAGCTGGCTGCCATGTAGGGCAGGGACCAGAGGGTAGTGGAGGGCTGAAATGCAACACCAGATATAAAGCACTTAGGGCAGTGCTTGGCATGGAGTGAGCACCTCAAGGGGTGGCTGTGAGAATTCACCCCACCCGCCAGCCAGCAGGATTTTCTGGGTACCATCTGCGCACCTGGCCTGGTTCTGGGCACTCAGAAGCTGCAGGAGGAAACAAGCCCCATGGAGCTGCTAGCCTAATGGAGAAGATAAGTGTGTAAAGTTTCCAAGGCAGGGACTGGACTGGGAAGCCCCTTCTCGGAGGGTGGTCTGGGAAGGCCTCTCCAAGGAGGTGTCATGTAAGTCAGGTCTTGACAGATATCCCTGGAACAGACTACCCCCAGCGCCCAGAATAGCTGTAAAATGAAATGGAGGGAAGGAGGCAGCCATGCAAAGTGCTGGGAGGGAAAGGAACCAGGTGGCGAAGAGCACAGCAAAGGCCCCGAGCGGGAGGGAGCCTGGTTGTCTTCAGAAGGCCCAGCTGGTGGACTGGAGCTGAACCCAACAGAAAGAGGGGAATGGAGGAGATGAGGGCAGGAGGGAGGACAGGCCCAGACCAGAGGACTGCATGGCCCACTGTGTTAGGGATTGACATCTTCACGTCATGGGAAGTCTGAAGGGTTTAGGCAGGGGCGACGGGACCGATTTCTGTTTTAAGTCAGCAGCTGCTGTGCGGGCAGTGAGAGGAAGCATGAGGAGGCTACAGCAGCGCTCTGGGAAGGAGGTGCTGGTGACAGAGGAGCTGGAAGAGAGAAAAGGTGCTAACAAGCAGGATTCCACGGGGCGCCTGGGCAGTGCTTTCACATTTACTTCCTCCTTTGTTCTGCATGACAGTCACGGACCTGAGCCCCACTGAGAAAGTGGCACAGCACCGGTCTGACTCCAGATCCTGGGCCGCATCCCCGAGACACCCTGCTGAGCAGGACTAAACACACCCCAGAGGGAAGCCCAGGAAACCAGAGGTGGCAGGGCTGTCCTCGGCACAGCTTCAGGAGTAATAGCTGGCTGCGGCTCTGATGGCGGATGGGGAACTTCTCTCCCTAACCAGGGCCATCCTCTGATCCAGAGGGGTGTTTATAGCCGGGGGCATCTGAGCTCCTACTCCATTTACAGATACGAATTCTCAGATGGCTGAGTTGGTTGATCCAGACCCAGCCATGCCTGGTGGGGAAAACCCAAGCCCTTCAGATATTTCTTTTATTCTCTAACTCCCTGTGCCTCCATTTCACTACCATTATCCTTGTTTAACAGGTGGGGAACTACCTCCTAGAAATGTCATGAGAATAAAATGAGCTAATATACGTAAAAATCTTAGAACAGGGTCTGGCCAACAGAGAATTAGTTTTATTCTTTTGTTTTTTAAAAATATTTTTAAAAATTTATTTTTAGAGAGGGGGAAAAGGGAAAAAGAAAGGGAGAGAAACAATGTGAGAGAAACATGGATTGGTTGCCTCTTGCATGCCCCCAGCTGGGGACCTGGCCCACAACCCAGGCATGTGCCCTGTCTGGGAATTGAACCGGCAACCTTTCGGTCCGCAGGCCGGTGCTCAATCCACTGAGCCACACCAGCCAGGGCTAGTTATTCTTTTATTCATTCAACAAACATTCACTGAACATCTATTTATGTTCGCAGCACATATAAATAGAAAATGTGGCCCAGGTCAGGTAGCACAGTTGGTTAGAGCATTGTCCTGATAAGCCAAGGTTGCAAGTTCAATCCCAGGTCAGAGCACATACAATAATCTAAGTAGAACAACAAGTTGATGCCTCTCTCTATCTCAAATTAATAAATAAAATTCTTTTTAAAAAAATAAAGAGTATGTCACACCTGGTAGACAGATGCTATGAAGAAAAATAAAGCAGGATAAGGATAACAAGGGACACGGGGGCAGGACAGAACACTCTGAAAAGTGACATTTGAGCAGAGACCTCATGAAGTTAAGGAGAGAAAGAACAATAGTATCTGAGAGAAAAAGATACTAAGCAAAGGGAACAGCAAATGCAAAGGTCCTGACGTAGAAAGTGTGTCTGGTATGTTTAAGGAAGAGCACGGAGACCAGTGAAGCTAAAGTGAGGAGAGGAGGCCAAGACTATGTAGGACTTTGTAGAATATGACACTGACTTCACAGTTCACTCCAAGTGGGACTAAAAGCCACTCAGAGTTCTAAGCAGAGAAATTACATTATAAGATTACATTAAAAAGATCACACTAATGGAATACACTATTAAGTATACCTGCCAAGACTAGGGGTCTGCAAACTTCTGTAAATGACCAAACAGTAAAATATTTCAGGCCTTGCCAGCCACATGGTCTCTCTATTACAACTACTCAACTCTGCCACAGTCGGGAAAAAGCAGCCATGGCTTGGTTGTGTTCCAATAAAACTTTATTTACAAAGCAGGAAGCTGGGCTGTAGTTTGCCAACTCTGCTCCAGACCTAATTCCTGGTTTACAGGAAATGTATGCACAGAAGACCAAAGTAAACAGAGCCAAAAGGCAGTAATATGACATGTAGATAGTGTGGAATATTGTATAAGACAACTAGTCTGGCTTATCAAAAAAAAAAAAAAAAATCAATGTCATGGGGAGGTGGGGGGAGACAAAAGACCGATCTAGATTAAAATAGGCCAAAGAGACAACATGTACCTTGAATAGATGCTAATTTGCAAAACAACATTTTGAGAAAAACTGGGGAAATTCAAGTATGGCACAGCTATGGAGAGTCTGTCACTGAATATATATTATCAAGAATCACTCAAATGTGATAATGGTACCATGATTCTATAGGAGAAAGTCCTTATTCCTAGGAGATGCCAGTCTTAAGAAAGGGACTCTCCCCCACCCCTGAAGGGCATGGTATCTTACTAAAATGGAAATCAGAGTGGGTTTCTCGCCTAAGAAAACACTTTGCTGCCTCCCCACAGGTCCTTTTCCAGGCTTGCACACTGCGTGCCAGCCACTGCTGAATCAAGGGCTTCCTGTTTGCCATCTCCCTGAACCTTTTAGAAACCCTGTGACAAACCCCGACTGATTCACCGCCTGCCAAGCCCTGTGGGGATCTCCATCTGGAGTCCAGGCCCTGGCTGAGCTCACCAGCTTCAAGGTTCTTCACTTCTCCCCTTTCAAGACCTCTGGCCCTTGATTCTTTAGTGACGCAAAACTCTCTATGGTCCCCGGAATGATGAGCTGTCTTACCTCCAGACCTCTGTACACGCTTCTCCCTCCTTCCTAGCTCTATGGCCAACTCCTTCCTACCTGTGCTTCAAAACTCAGCCCAACACCCAGGTCCTATGCATCTATTTGTCTTAATTGGCTTTTACTGGCAGTGACACCTCAGCTGGCCTGAGATGGTAATTCTGTTCCCCTTGGTGGGGCGAGTATGTTTTTAGCCTTGGAAAGGTACACAACAATAATCACAATACAGACTGTGGTGGCACATCCTGTGACATTGTTTGTGTATGCTCTAGAAATGCACCATCCAAGAGGGTAGCCACTAGCCATATGGAGCTATTCACATTTAAATTAAATAAATAAAATAACAAGAATCCCACTGCTCAGTTGCACTAATCACACTTCAAATGCTCAACAGGCATTCTCTCGGGCGCTGCAAGTACAGAACATTTCTATCATGGCAGAAAATTCTCTTGGATGGCACTGTTTCAGGGTTCTCCAGAGGGTCAGCTGATCTCACCCCATAGACAAACTGAAGGAGTATTTCTCCAAGAGAGGGCCAAAGGGACAAAGTGAGGAAACGATATTTGCCACTCATTGCAAAGGGCTAAGCTTCCTAATATAGGGAGAGCTTTCAGAAATAAATAAGAAAAAAGACTACCCAGTAGAAAAATAGGCAAAGGATATGAACAGACAGTTCAGAAAGAGAAATTCACATGGCCCTTGAACATATGAAAGGAACACAAACTCACCCACAGAGGAAAGGCTGATGAAAGCCACCCTGATGTGCCATTTCCCACTGATCAGATCAGTAAAACTCCAAATGTTTGAAAACACAAAAGTTGTGTGAACACTCTCAGACATGGCCTAATAGACACACTTCTCAACGTTACAAATACATGTTCCCTGTAACCCAGCAAGCCTCCGCCCAGGATTCCATTTGGCAAATGTACCTGCACACGTGTCAATGAGACAAACACCGGCACTGCACTGCGGCCCTGCTCGTAACAAGCCACGGCTGCAAACAGCCCCAGTCACCATCCATGAAGAACTGCTCTACAAATTTGGGAACATACAGGCACAGCTGTTTTTTAAAAAAAAGCACAGCAGCAGCAGCAGCTACCTATAGACTGAAACAAGATTCTCTGTGATGAACTAAGTAAAAAGGCAAGTTCAGAACAGTTTGTATGCAACACTACCTTCAGTGTAAAAAGAAACAGAGGGGAGTAGGACATGAAAGGCTCTACCCAATGAGCCGGAAGAAGCTATGAGAAGGCACAGAAGAGGAGCAGTTAACTCGGGGGTGGGGGTCGGGCAGAAGGGAGAGGGAAGCTGTCACTAGACACCTTCCTTATACTGTCTGATTTTTGAATTAGGTAAACCTGTATCACATCCTCCAATTATTACATTAATCTTTTTAAAATCAAGTCGCTGGACGGCTAGCCTCAAAGTCAGTGGAGATGCTCATTAACAGTGCATCTCCCCAGATCTCCAGATTATCATAGGTTCTGATGTGGCCCCGAGATCCATCTTGTTAACAAGCTCTGCCTGTGATTCCAATGCACCTTCCAGTACTCACACTGTAGGGGGTCTGCAGACTGAGAACCCCTGCCCCTCACAGCTCTAGCTGGAGAGACCCCCACAACCAGAAGGGCTGGGACAGAAAAGTGCAAAGTAGGGGCTCAGGGTAATCTGTCCATCTGCACCTCCTCCCCTCCCTAGGCCCAGCCACTCTCAAAAGGGAGCCACACAGAGGCTCAGACTCGCCTCTCATCTGGAGAATCTACATGGAAGGTCCTCTCGATGACTGTGGTCCACTGCAGGCAGCGTATGACAAACGTGTTGGGCCGCGGTCTCTCAGTCTTCATCAGCTGGCATTCTGTAGACAGAGGAAGAACAGAGACAGGATGGTAAGGGGACAGCCCTGCTGGCCTGGAGACCATATCCCCCAAGCCACCTCCTATGTGCCGACCCCATGCCAGATGGCGCTGGGGATGCTTTAGTGACATATTGTAGATGGCCTGGACTTGCCCCCATGGGACTCATGATTCAGGGTGTATTTGTGGGTGGGGGACAGATCACTAGACAGTAACAGCTCGGTGGGCAGGACTGTGATGGGGGCAACCCAGAGGCACCTCCTGAAGGGAGGGGCATCTCCACACTGAGCCCTGAAGGAAGGGGGCATGTGATCAGTCAGACAGAAGGGGGCATCGTGTATAGAGCCCAGAGGTGCCAAAGGGCCCAGCACACCTAGGAAATGGCAAATTCTGCTCCAGGTGTAAGGAGCAGCAAAGCGAGACAGGCTGGAGAGGCGGGCAGGGCTCAGGGGCACAGTAAGGGGTCTGGGCCGCGGGGAGCTACCAAAGGCTTAAACAGAGAAGGGTGTGGACAGATTCAGACAGAGGCCTCTGGCTGCTGACAGCCCAGGGAGGAGGCAGGGGCTGCACCAGAGTGGACCCACAGGGAGGGGAAGAAAAGGCAGGTAGACAGGCCAGAAGGGAGGCCGAGAGAGGCACCTAGAATGAGGCTGAGGCCTGTAGCCTGAGGACAAGGAGGCAGTAGGGCATTCCCCAAAATGGAGACAGAGAGTGGGAGGTTGGGGGTGAGAAGGGGAAACTAGATGGCCAGTTTGAGACATGGTGGGTATGAGGAACCTAGAAGACACCCAGGGAGAAATGTAGAGGAAGCCACTCAAGACAGGCTGGCAGTTCAGGACTGGGAACAGCCGTGTCAGTGACCAGCACACAGGGAAAGCAACCAGGACAGGTTTTAAGCAGGACAGAGAGGGGACCAGGGCTGGGTTCCAGAGAGAGTGGGTAGGGGTAAGACTAGGCAAGAAGCTGAAGCAGGGAACTAGGTGGGAGAGAATGATGGTCTGGGCTAAGGAGCAGCAGTGGAGATGGGGGTGTCTTTGAAATGTTCTTAGGAGGTGGGACACTGAGGACTGGTGACTGATCAGGTCAGCAGGGAAGTAAGGAAGCAGGGGGCAGAACTGTGCTTCTGCAATATCCAGGCAAGGGCTTTGGGCCTGCCAAGCTTTCACTGGCCAGGGTCCAGCTGGAGGGCACCACTTCAGACAGCACAGAGGATGTGAGGTTAGCCTTGCAATCAGCTGAGAGGGAGGCCACGCTGCCTCTCGTTTAGAGGGACAGAGAGGCAGGCTGTTAGCAGAGCGCAGAGGCACCTGACACCAGCTGGAACCCCAGGGCCTGGCCAGCAGCACCCAGGACCACAGAGGCAACACTGCCTGGGACCAGACACGGGGAAATGCCTGACTTCTCCCTGCTCCCCGCTTTACCTCACCCAACTAACAAGAGGTGGAGCAGGAGAAGGGTGGGAGCCAGGGCAAACAGACCCTGGTCAGGCCCACAGCCCAAGCACAGCCACTGTCCCCAAGGCCTGCCAGTAGTTCTCTGAGTACCTAAACTCTGGCCCACCCACCCCAAAATGTACCTGCAACAGAGAAGTTGTTTAGAGGGGGCAGGGTCTGGTCAGGGGCCTCAGGCCGCTCCTTATAGCCAATGAAGGAGCCATCACTCTTCAGCAGGAAGTACCGGGGCCTCCAGGTCTTGATGTATTCACCTGAACCAAGGCAGGGGGAGGAAGAGAGGTCAGGGCAGACAGCCCAGTGTAACAGTGCCTCACCAGGGGCAGCTGGGTGGGCAGGAGAGTGCCTCTCCAAGAGAAACCCTTGAGGCAGCCCCTGTAGACGAAAGCTGGCGCCAGCCTGGGCCCAGTGATTCAGAGGTCATGCCTGGCAGGAAGGCGCCTGCTGCAGTGCCCCAGGGCACCAGCTGCCTCAGCGAGTGGCCAGCAGCAAGCCATCCTTGCCAGCACGTGGCCCAGTCCCAAGAGAGAGGCCCAGGCTTTCAAACACACATGCCCTGTGGCCCTGTAAGGCCAAATCCCATGGGCTGGTATTCACCAGTACAGCCGTGCAGGTGGATCAAATGTCAAAACACTGTGCCAGGCCGGGTAGAAATGTTGCTGCGCCCTCCAAGTGTCCCTTGACCCCATCTATTTGTTCTAACCACGAATAACCAAGCACTCTGTATGCGTATGCACACACACATACATACACACTTATAAGATCCACTCCTCACAGGGCTGCTGAGGAAAATGAGATGGGCTACAAAATAGGTGAAAGAACTCAAGAGGTACAGACTTGCAGTTACAAAACAATTAAGTCGTGGGGGTGTAAAGTATAGCATAGGAAACACAATCAATAATATTGCAGAAACTTTGTAAAGTGACAGACAGTTAACTAGACTTATCATGGTGATCATTTCATAATGTATATAAGTATCAAATCACTGATGTACACCTGAAACTAACAGGGTATTGTATGTCAATTATATGTCAATAAAATAAATTAAAAACTTTTAATAAAAATAAAATGCTATTTAAGTTCTCAAAAACATAAAGATGATAAAACAAAAACATAAATGTCCCTAGCAACATTATTCATAATAGTAAAAAGTAAAAACCCAAAAGTCCATCAGCTAATGAATGGATAAACAAAACATGGCATATCCACATAATATAATACTATTTGATTATAAAAAGAAGGTATGGATACATGCTATAACATGGATGAACCATAACTTATGGTAAGTAAAGGAACCACAAATTAGATGATTCTACTTATATAAAATGTCCAAACTAGGCAGATCTGTAGACATGAACAGCAGGGCGTGACATTAGAGAGCAGGCAGGAGAGTGGTAGTGAAATGTGTTAAAGCTGATTATGCTGGTGAAGTAAAACTCAGAATACTAAAACCCACTGAACTGTACACTTTATTATTTTTAAAATTATTTTTAGAGAGAGGGGAAAGGAGGGAGAAAGAGAGGGGAGAAACTGTTAAAATATATAAGATCATAACCATAAAGCACCCAGGTTACAGCCCAGCACACCACAGGGACTCACTAAATGCTATCATCAGCTCACTGTGCAAACAGTATGCCAAAGGCCACTGTAAAAAACACTTAGCAAACTAGGAATAGGAGGGAATTTCCTCCACATGATAAAAGAGCATCTATGAAAAACCCACAGCTAATATCATAATCAATGATGAAGAACTGAAAGCTTCCCCTAAGATCAGAAACAAGACAAAGACGTCCAGTACCGTGTCTAATAGCAGTGGTGAAAGTGGACATTTTAGTCAGAGAAAAAGATAAAAGGCATCCGATGTGAAAGGATAAGTACAACTATCTTTATTTGCAAATAACATGATTCTATATATAGAAAATCACAGAGAATCCACAAAACAATTACTAGAGTTGATAAAACAAATTTAGCAAAAGAACAGGCTAATCAGTTGTATTTCTATACACCAGCAGTGAACAATCCAAAAATGAAATTAAGAAGACAATTCTGCTTACAATAACATAAGGAGGTGAAAGATTTATACAATAAAAACTACAAAACACTGCTAAAAGAAATTAAAGACCAAAATAATGCAATGACATTCTGTGTTCACAGATTGGAAGACTTGATATATTTAAGATGACAATAACACCCAACGTGATCTACAGGTTCAACACACCCCCTATCAAAATTCCAAGAGCTTTTTTTTTTTTCTTTCAGAAATGGAAAAGCCAATCCTCAAATTTACAGGGAATTCAAATTCACATGACAAGGGGTCCCAAACAGCCAAAACAACATTAAAAAAGAAGAACAAAGGAAAAGGACTCACACTTCCTAATTTCATTACAAAGCTACAGTAACTGAATCAGTGTGATATAAGGATTGACATATAAAGCAAAGGAACAGAACTATCAAAAAAAAAAAAAAAAAAAAAAGATCAACTAATTCTCAACAGGAATGTCAAGACTATCCCATGGGGAAAGACTGGTCTCTTCAACAAATGGTTGCTGGGACAACTGAATAAAAATTCTCCTCAGGTTAGGATAATAAATAAGTAAATAACTTTTGTGCAAAGAACGGTAGAAGAAAAATAGCCCTGGCTGGTGTGGCTCAGTAGACTGAGTGTCGGCCTGAGAACCAAAAGGTCACCAGTTCAATTCTCAGTCAGGGCACATGTCAGGGTTGCGGGCCAGGTCGCCAGTTGGGGGCATTTGAGGGGCAACCGATTGATATATCTCTCACATACTGATGTTTCTCTCCCTCTTTCTCTCTCCCTTGTCCTCTCTCTAAAAGTAAATAAATAACATCTAAATAAAATAAAATGACAACCAAAAATGGACAAAAATATTTGCAAATCCTATATCTGATAAGGATTTAGTATCCAGAATATATAAAGAACTCCTACAACTCAACAACAACAACAAAAAAAAACAGTCTGATTATAAAATAAGCAAAGAATTTGAATAGACAGTTCTCCAAAGAGATACAAAGGGGCAACAAGCACATGAAAAGATGCTCAACATCATTAGTCATTAGGGAAATGCAAATCAAAACCATAAGATACCACTTCACACTCACTAGGATGCCTGCAATTTAAAAGAAAAGAAAAAGAAGACTGTTAGTGAGGATGTGGAGAAATTGAAACCTTTGTGTATTACTAGTGGAAATGTAAAATGGTGCAGCCATATAGAAAAGTTTGGCACTTCCTCTAAAAGTTAAATATAGAATACACTGTGGATTACAAATATAGAATATATGCCCCAGCCCTGACTGGAGTGGCTCAGTGGGTTTAGCGTCATCCTGCAAAGCAAAAGGTCACCAGTTTGATTCCGTCAGGGCACGTGCCTGGGTTGCGGGCCTGATCTCCAGTTGGGCACATGCAAGAGGCAACCGATGGGTGTTTCTTTCCATCTCTTTCTCACTACCTTCCCCTCTCTAAATAAATGAATAAAATCTTTAAAAAAAAATTATATCCAATAAGACCCAATTTATATAATCTACATAAATATGGATTATAAATATAGAATATATGACCCATCAATTCCACTCCTAGGTATGTACCCAAAAGCACTGAAAACAAGTACTCAAATGCTTGTACACAAATGTTCATTGTAGCACTATTCACAATTGCGAAAAGGCATAAACAACCCACGTTTATCAACAGACATATGGGTAAACAAAATGTGGTCTAGTCATACAATGGAATATTATTTGGACATGAAAAGGATGAAGTACTGATCCATGCTACAACACAGATGAGCTTCAAAAACATTATGCTGAGTGAAAGAAGCCAGGCACAAAAGGCCATATATATGATTCACTTATATGAAATGTCCAGAATAAATACATCTACAAAGATAGAAACCAAACTGGTGGCTTCCGGGGGCAAAAGAAGCGGGTAATGGGGACTGCTTAGTGAGTACAGGATTTTCTTTTAGGGTGATGAAAATGTTTTGGAACTAGATAGAGGTAGCAGTTACACAACGCTGAATGTACTAAAGGCCACTGAATTGTACACTTTAAAATGGTTAATTTTGTGTTATATAAATTTCACCTCGATTTCAAAAAGCAATATAAAACTAGAAAAACTCACCTATGCTACTGGACGTTAAGGAGAGTTACTGCGTGGGAAGGGCGGGGGGCTTCTGGGGATTACCTTGTTCTACTTCTTGATCTGCACACTAGTTTTGGGGTGAGCTTATAATCCAGGCACTTACCAATGGCGTTTAATGCATCAGTAACAAGCAAAGAAACTTAAGAAACCTAGAAAGAAAAATATCCTCACAACAACTCCATCTTACAGATGAGGAAACTGAGGCACAGAGAAGTCCCATTACTTGCCTGAGGCTGCCATTTGTTGACCAAGAGAGCTAAGATGGAACCCAAGTTTGCTCTGTCCACACTCTTGACCACTACACCATCTGCCTCTAACCTGGCCTATGGGACCAGGCCTGGTGGGGCCTGGCAGAGGCTGTGTCAGAAAGGGGACCAGCACAGAGAAGGAGCCACTCCAGCAGTGGTGCTCTTACTCTGCCCATTCTTCGAACAGACCTTGCTGGGTGAAAGGCAGCATGTGGGCCAGGCCTCAGAAGCACTGGTTCAGAAGTCAGAGGATGCAGCACTGCAACCTCCTTGCTGGAACCTCCAGCAGCAAGTCAGTCTTCCTGCTGAACCTCAGTGTCCTGGTCTGTAAGACGCCTTCCTCATAGGGCAGCTATGAAAATGCAACTAAAGCCCTGGCCAGGTAGCTCGGTTGGTTGGAGCATCGCCCTGTACACCAAAAGGTTGTAGGTTCGATCCCCAGTCAGGGCACATGCCTCGGTTGTGGTTCGATCCGTAGTCAGGGAGCATACAGGAGACAACCAACTGATGTTTCTCACATCTATATCGGTATTTTTCTCCCTCTCTCTCTTTGTATCAGTAAACACATACTTGGATGAGGGTTAGAAAAAAAAAGAAAGAAAATGCTGATTCCTCAAAATCGGACTTGCCTACAGCACAGCTGTGCCTGGCACAGAGTAGGCACAAAGTAAACTGGGGCTGCTATTATTGTAACCACCAGGGGTGGGTGGGGTGGGATGGCACAGGTGCCAAAATAGCTGCAGCCACCAGGGGTCACCTTGCCTCGCCCACCTCTGCCAGCTACTACTCAGACCGGGCACTGGGAAGCCCAGGAGTGACACACTACGCATGTGTATGCTGCAAACCCAGGCAGGTATGTCCCAGCTAGGCTATCTCAGCAGCCCATCTGGCCCCTGGTAGCACAAATAAAGACACTGAAGGCGTGAGAGGGGCTGAGACCCATTTACTGCTATCAGAAGCCCTGGACCAGAGACAAACCCCCACCCCTACCACCTCCAGGGCTCCCACACCCCAGCCCAGAGAGCCACAGGCTTTGGGAAACTCAGGAGTCCAAGACCCTGGCCTGGCCTACTGACCACACTCGCACCGCTCTCACACACAATCCCAACCATTCATTCAACAGTCACTGAGCGCCTACTACATGCCAAGTACTTTTCTAAGCACTGGGGCCACTGCCGCAAACAAGCCGGATCAAATCCCTGCCCTCAAGGAGCTGATGACATCAGAGGCTTGGGTTGTTAACCCATTTTACAAATGTGAAACCAAGGCTCAGAGAGGTGACAGCTTGCTCACAGTCACACCAAGAGGAAGTGGCAGAGCCATGATTAGAACCTTGACATCTGCCAAGACTCAGAAAGCTCAATCAATAGCCCCACATAGTGCCCAATCTGGGGGGTAGACTGACATGTCTTGAATGACACCCCTGTCTTTAAGGGCAACAGAAACAGGTCTCGCTGCTCAGTCTGATGGGCCTGGGAAACTGCCTCTGTCCATCGTCACTGCTCTGTGCCTGCAGGCTGGGAGAGCACAGGATGGGTGGGCACTTCTCCCTGTTCCCGAGGGACCAGCCCCATCCGCATCCCTGCCCTCTTCAACCATGCCCATGCACTCCCCTCTCCGGACTCACAGGCTGAACCCTTTGCCCTCATGCTCTTGCCCCAGTTAGCCCTTGCCTTCTTCAGATCTTTATTCAAATGGCCCCCTCTCAGCCAGGCCCTCTCTGACCACCATGCTTATGACAGCTCCTCTGCCAACCTCCCAGCTCCTCCTCCTCACTTTGCTTGACTTTTCTCCACGGCACTTACCACCGCTGGACATACATGCCTATTCTGGTGCCACCTGCCCTCCCCATTAAATGTGAGACATCACCATGAAGATGGGGATTTTGCCTGTTTGGTTCACTGCTATAACCCCAGTGCCTAGATCAGTGCCTGGAATACAGTAACTGTTCAACAGATGTTTGCTGAGCCCTGGTCAGCGAGCTCAGTTGGTTAGAGCATCATCCCGGTATGCCAAGGTTATAGGTTTGATCCCCAGTCAGGGCACATACAAGAGTCAACCAATGAGCGCATAAATGGATGGAATGACAAATCAGTATTTCTCTCTATCCCCACCTTCCTCTCTCTCTAAAAATCAATTTAAAAAAAAAGAATCCATTCTAAAATAAACAAATAAATGTTTGCACAATGAACAGAAGTACACGGAGCGCAGCTTTCCACAGGCCTTACACCTCCCTCCCTGCAGGAAGGTCCACAGAAGCCAGGACAGCCTGCCTCCTTCCTCCTCAGCCTGAACAAGCTAACTCTCAGCACGTGCTTCTTCCCAGTTGCACACAGCAGCACAGACGGCAAATACCACAGTTCTGGGGACAGGCAGCCTGGGGTCTAGGGGTCTAGTCTCTTAGTCTCTTCCCTATAAAAGACACATTTCCCTGGCTTGGCTTCCCACCAGCATAACCAGATCAGGTCACACCATGGCTCACCACCTCCTGGGCTTCCGGTCACCTGGAGGGCTCCAGCCCAGGCTCTTCCATCATTGCTCCACTGTGTTACCTCCTCCTGCTCACCCTCACTCACTCCCTGCTCTAGCCACTCTCCCACCTTTGTCCTTGCTGTCACCCTGAACCAGTTACGTGTATGGCCCACTCCCTTGCCTTCTCTGAGCCTCCCTTCAGTGTCACCTCCTCAGAGCCACTGCCCCTGACCACCCCATCTCTCTCCAGCCCCTTCACCCTCAAAGTTCCTATTTTTCACAACAGTACTTTTCACCATATAACATCACGTCTGCTTATTTGTTTATTGTTTGTCCCCACTTCTGAACACAACATAGACTCCATGAGGGCACCACACTGTCCCCATAGCCTGGGACACCCTGCATACCACCCATACTCAGTGAGCATTTGCTGAATGAATGCTGAGTATCATCTCAGTGTATTACTCAATTAAATGACTTCCCTCCTCTGCACCTCAGTTTCTTTACCTATAAAATGGGGCTATGAACAAAATCACTAATGCAGAAGCGGAGCTCGAGCCTGCTCTTTGGGCTCATGCAGGGTGTCCAGGGAGGCCTGAGACTCGGCCCCACGTGGCGCCACAGCGCCCTGCCCAGACTACTGCTGAAGGAGCGCATGAAATGGGCTCGTAAGGAGCGACTGGCCTGGGGCAGGCAGGCAGGGCTGGGATGCGGACTCTGGGGGGCTGTGAAGACCCTGCAGCTCTGTATGTTGCAATCCCGTGGGCATAAGCAGCCCCTTACCACGCTTGTGAAGCCAGCCCTCTTTGATGACAGACACCTCGTTCATGGTGGCAGCGTGACACGCTGTCACCTAGCTCGGGACAGCTCAGGGCAGCAGGACATGCAGGAGGCACAGTGAACAGAGCACAATCTGCAAGACAAGAGAGTTCATCGGAGTTGGAGGGAGGTTCGGCCCCAGCCCTTTCCCTCGGGGCAGCCAAGCTCTGAGGCCCCTGCTCAGTTTGCTCCGTACACAGTAGAGCCAGTGAAGAGTAGGAGGGCCCTGCTCCCAGGGCCCAGTGTGGGGGGAAGATGCGGCTCTGTCCCCAGGGACCCCAATGTCAGGGGGTAAGAACACAACTTTACCCTCAGAGTCCTACTCTACGGGAGCAGAGCCCTCAGGTCTATGTGCAGGCCAGACCCCGTGCGCAACACCCAGGACACCCATGCCGAACAGCGGCAGCCCATCCATCCACCCTCACTCCAGCCTGGGAAGGTGGCAAGGGAGCTATGGCCCTGCCTCCGGCCTCACTCCCCTGCCACAACACTGAGGTAACCTGGGATGAATCAAGGCAGCCCTGGGCACCTGAGGGAGTGCTCAAAGCCACCAGCATCTGCCTGCCACCCCTCAACACACACACACACATTCAGTCACTCTCTCCTTTCCAAATCAGGGAGCTAACAACCTCCCATCGTTAGCAAACCATTCCCCAGCAACAGGCCACCCCATGTCACTCCCTCAGCTCAGGTCCCTCCTTGCCCCCACCAAATGACCGAGAAAAAACAGGTCTCAGGCGCTCCAGATCTTGGATAGGAAAGCAACCCACAGCGTAGACACACACTTGTCTGGGGCCCAGGAGCCAGTCCTGGGGTCTCGATCAAGGCCCCAGTCCCTTCCCCAAGACCTCTGCTTCTGTCTTCAGGGGCCAGCAGCTGATAGACTGACAGACGCCGAGGCTGCTGCTTCTGTCTCAGGTTCCCGGGAGGGTGGAGGGGAGAAGGGCGGGAGGCAGCCACCAGCTGGGCCCCTACCTGGAACCTGGACAGAAGCCACAGAGCCCAAGGCGCCTTTTGCCTTTCCTGGCCTGGGGTTATTTGCGGACAGCAGGTCAGGAGTTACTGTGGCTCCCAGAGAAGTGGCAGCTGGCCGTAGGGACACCCTGGGCATCAGCTTTCTCTCGTGCCCCAGGGGAGCTTGTGGGCCGGACACACTACTGCCTGGCATGTGACTGTGGCAGGCTGCCTGCCAGGCACAGGGAAGGAGGTAAGTGGGAGGAAGCGGGGGAAAGACAAGATGAACAGTGCCGGGGAAGTAAACAGCAGGATGAGAAATCACGTTCTGAACTCCAAGCTGCAAAGGCAAGGCCAAAAGCAGCAACAGGGGCTCCCCGCCCCAATAGGCATGACAAGCACCCCAAAAGGCTCACATTCCATGAACCCAACAGACAGGACTGCCAGACCTTCAATCCTAAATATCCCACCAGTCTGTGCTGCAATCGCTAATGTGACCAGTCTCTCCAGAGATCCAGCCCTCCCTGAGCCTGGCTCAGGTCCAACGCTGGCTTCTCCTAGCAGAGCCCTGCCCCACCTCCTCCCTGGACTCCTCCCCCCACCCCATCTGTCCCCATTCAGCACCTAGGGGGACCCTCAAACCCAACCCTGTCCTTCCCCTACTCAAAACCCTCCCGTGCCTTCCCACTGGCCTCAGAAAAGACAAGCTCCACGCTTGGGATTCAAGGCCCTTCAGGGCTTGGCCTCTGCTGGCCTGTACTCCACCGCCTCCCACCCCTGCTGGCCAGGGTGGTTCCCATTGCCCAGCTACCCAGCTTCCTGACCACCTCTCCCACCTGACCCCACCACCTCTCACTTCCCCTCCCCTCCCCTCCCCTCCCACCACAGCCTTCTCCCTAGGCTCCCAGCCTCTGCACTCAGCCCCTACACTCCATCTAAGTCTGGCCCTGACCCTTCCAGTGACCCAAGAAGCACCTAGAAAGCTCTCAGTAAAGGCTAATGATCATGGCAATGATTACACCTGGTACTACTCCCCCCAACCCCTCTTCCTCCCACCCCAGCTCTGCCCACTTCTATCACTTAGGCCCTTCCCTCTGGCCTCCGTCCCACATATTTTCATGAGTTCTCCCTCCTCCCTGAGGTTTCAGCTGAACCAATTCCTCCTCCGGAAAGCTTTCTTGACCTCAGAGACTTCACTGGGTACTCTGTGCACTTGCTCAGCCAATTCTCCCCACACCGATAAATGCTAACACAGTGGACCAGCACATCTGGGTGTCTGCTGAGTGTACAATGAATGAACCCAAGTCTCCCCAGCAGAGGCCTGGCCTGGGAGCAGACACAGCCACAGAAACACTCCCGAAGTCTAGTCATGCCACCCATTTTTTTTAGTGTGTCCTAAGCTCCAGACACTATCTTGGGAGCCAGAGACACAGCATCATGAGGACAGACCCTGCCTTCTTGAAGCTCACATTCCAGGAGAGGCAGACAAGGTACCAATGCACACACAACAATGCCAGGTGGTGAAGAGGCACTGAGAAGAAACATAAAGTGGGGGAAAAGGGTGGCAGGGAACGGAGCTATGTTAGCTGCATGCTGTGGGGGACTGTGGGCAGGGTGTGAGTCCTGACACACAGGGAAAAGAATTCCAGGTGGGTGAATAGCAAGTGCAAAAGCCCTGAGGCAGGAAGGAGCTTGGTAAGCGTTGGAAACTGCCAAGTGGCCCACATGGCTACAGGATCAGGAGCCAGGAGAGGTGGGTGGGAGAACATTTAGGGCCTGGCAGCTGTGGTGAGGACTTAGGGGATTCCTCCCCAACACAGGGGCCGACACTGCACTTTCCCAGGTAGGAGCTCAGTCAGGAATAGTTCCAAAGGGCTGGAATGGACCCGGAGTCCAAAGGAAGGGCAGATGTGAAAGGAAAGGACTGGGCCTGATGTCCCATCTCAGCTCTCCTCTGCCCTCGCCTCCCAGCCCAGTGACTTCACCTCAAGAAGCCTCTGTGATTCAGGGGCACTAAAGCACCCACTGTGTGCAGAAGTCCAACCTGCAGCCCGGAGCCCCAAAACACCTGAATACATGGCTGCCATGATCTGAAAGAGAGAAGTAAAGGCAGACAGATGTGACCTAGAGTGGCCAGGACTGGAGAGTCCAGGAGCCACTGCCAGCTGGGTGGCCTTGAGCAGGGTGCCAATGTCCCCATGGAGTCTCCCTTAAATGCTCCACCCCACCCCACCAGAGGGGCAGTGACCACACCTAGGGTAGGGCAGAAGCACAGAGGGAAAGACGGTTACCTTGGGTCCCCCAGCTAAGCAGTGGTGGAGGCGCTGGCCGCTGGCCGCTGCTCGGCACACCAGTCACTTTTTACATTCTCATTTCAGAGGCTAAGAAGCCAGCAGTAGCTTGGGCAAGGGCGGGGGGAAGAAATGGAAGATCCCCTGTGTCCTGTCTGGATCCTGCCCTGTCCTCCCACTGAGGGTGGTGCCTCAGCTGAGGTGTTTGTGACGCAGTCCTGTGGTGATGAAACACCAGGCACCTCAGCCAAGAGGATGGCCTGCTCCCTGGGGAGCTGCCGATGGAGGATGCCTAGGCAAGAGGACAGAGACCAGCCTCTGGAGGTCGGGTGCCATGCACAGTGACCTGCCCCGGCCGATGCCTGAAGGCAGCACACCCCACTGCAGGGAGCACTTGCATGGCCCCACCCCAACTCCCCCAATCACTGCTGCTCCCTAGGTTGTCCAGACTTGAGTCTGCTGAGGGCCTGGGCTGGAGCTGCAGCTGTCAGCTAGAAGTGAGCCATCTGAGAAGGTGAAAAGAACAAGGACAGGACAACCAAAGAACATACACAATCTCATTCATTAGAGGAAAATGCAAATTAAAACCACTCACCAGGATGGCTAAGTTTTTTTTTAGTGTATTTTATTGATTATGCTCTTAAGAGTTGTTCCTATTTATTTTCCCTTGGCTCCCCTCTGCCCAGTACCCCCTTCCCTCCAGCAATCCCACCCCCCCTTAGTTCATGTCCATCAGTCATGCATGTAAGTTCTTTGGCTTCACCCTTTCCTGTGTTATTCTTAACTTTGCCTGTCTGTTTTGTACCAACCAATTATGCTTCTTAGTCCCTGCACCATTTCCCCATTTCTCCCCATTTCAGCTGATAACCCTCCAAATGATCCCTATACCTATGCTTCTTATTCTGGTTGTTTTTTTGTTTTATTGTTGATAGTTGTGAGTTTGTTGTCATTTTAATGTTCACAGTTTTGATCCTCTTTTTAAGTAAGTCCCTATAACATTTCATATAATAATGGCTTAGTGATGATGAGCTCCTTTAGCTTTACCTTGTCTGGGAAACAATTTATTGGCCTTTCCATTCTAAATAATAGCTTTGCTGGATAGAGTAATCTTGGTTGTAGGTCCTTGCTTTTTATCGCTTTGAATACTTCTTGCCAGTCCCTTCTTGCCTGCAAAGTTTCTTCTGAGAAATCAGCTGATAGTCTTATGGGAGCCCTTTTGTAGGTAACTCTCTTCTTTTTCTCTTACTGCTTCTAAGATTCTCTCTTAATCTTCAACCTCTGACATTTTAATGATAATGTGTCTTGGTGTGGTCCTCTTTGGGTCTAGCTTGTTTGGGACCCTCTGTGCTTCCTGGACTTGTCTATTTCCTTCACCAAATTTTGGACGTTTTCCTTCACTGTTTTTTCAGATAAGCTTTCAATTTCTTGCTCTTCCTCTCCTCCTTTCACCACCCCTATGATTTGGATGTTGGCATGTTTAAAGTTGTCCCAGAGGTTCCTAAGCCTCTCCTCATTTTTTTCAATTCTTGTTTCCTCCTCTGTACTGATTGACTGTTTATTTCTTCCGTATGTTCCAAATCATTGATTTGAACCCTGGTTTCCTTCCTTTCACCAATGGTTTCATGTGAATTTTCCTTTGTTTCACTTAGCTTAGCCTTCACTTCTTCCTTTATGCGTTTGCCTTACTCAAGCATGTCTGTCGAGCCTGTGAGCATCTTTATCACCAGTACTTTGAACTCTGCGTCAGTTAGGTTGGCTATCTCCTCGTTGCTTAGTTCTCCCACTGGAACCTTGACCCCGTTCCTCCTTTTGGGCCATACTTCTCCGTCTCCTCAACTTGATAGCCTCCTGTATTTGCTTCTGTGGGATGGCTAAAATTTTTTAAATTGACAATGTTATGTGTTGACAAGGATGTAAAGAAATTGCTACTAGTCAAGAGTATCAAACAGTTAACCACTATGGAAAACTGTTTAGCAGTAAGAATTAAAACTCAGTATATGCCTATGCCATGACCCAGCAATTCCACCATGCCAACAGAAATGAGTGTGTTTACCAAAGAACATGTATGTACTAGAATGTTCGCAGCAGTGTACAGTAATTTAGAAACGGACCATGTGTCCACTACCCACAGGAGAATGGATAACTTAACTAAGTAAACTCATTTAACACAATAAAAAGGAGCAACCTACTGACACATACAATAGGGATGAAGTATAAGAATGTGACACAGAACAACAGAAGCCAGACACAAAATAATACAACAAGAGTCCATGCATAGCAAGTTCAGAACAGGCCATGTAACATTATTTGTTTGAGGGTGCCTTTCTCACTTGTAAACTGGGCAGAAATCAAGACAACAAATATCCCAAAGTCAGAAGAATGGTTAGATTTGGGAGTAACTCGGGAGGGGGGGGGGTGCAGTATTTCTGGGAGCTGACGATGTTCTACAGTGATTACACCAGGCTTTGCTTTACAATATTTGTTATACCATACCATACAACATGGATTTAACATATTTTTCTGTATTTTATGACAAAAGAAGTAACTATAAAAAAAGAACCAGAGTCTGAGGGTCCAAAGGATACAGGAGAGCTAAACTTGAGCCCTGGTTTTAGGGCTTCCCTGACCCCAAGGCTGGCCTGCCTGGACTTTCCCCTCAAAAAGGCTGGATCACCAATCAGTAAGGAGAAGGAACTAGGTCCAGAGGGTCCGAATTTCAACCCCAGGCTCTGCTGGTTTTTGGCTGTGTGGCCTCAGGCAAGTGACATCCTCTATGCATTACGGGGGTCCCCTCTGTACAAGGGTCCTGCTGGAAGAGAAACATGCACTAAAGGAAGAGCAGGGCAGCCAGGAAGGTGGGAGCCTGGAGTTTTAGGGGATATATTTAACTCTGCACAGAAGCAAGCTGAATGGGAATAAAATTCACCATACTCAACGATCAGCTCTGAGCAGGGAGCGGAAAATGACTGAACGGGGTCCCTAAGGGGACTCTGACTGTACTGGCAAGGTTTTATTTTTTTTATCCTCACTTGAGGACTTGTTTTCATTGCTTTTAGAGAGACAGGATGGGAGAAAGAGAAATAGATTTGAGAGACACTGATTACATAGTTTCCTCCTGTACGTACCTGGACCAGGAATCAAACCTGCAACCTAGGTACGTGCTCTGAGTGAAAATTGAACCTGCAACCCTTTAGTTCTAGGACAACACTCCAACCAACTGAGCCACACCACCCAGGACAAGGTTTTATTTATTTTTTATGATTTTATTTATTTTTAGAGAGAGGGGAAGGGAGGGAGAAAGAGAGGAAGAGAAACATCCACGTGTGGTTGCCTTTCACAAGCCCCCAACTGAGGACCTGGCCCGCAAGCAAGGCATGTGTTCTGACTGGGAGTTGAACCAGCAACCCTTTGGCTCAGAGGCCGGCACGCAATATGCTGAACCACACCAGGGCTATTTTTTAAAACACTCACTGAGTACACGGGTATCACTGACTTTATTGCTGTTTCAAACACTCTATAATAAATTATTGTAGAAGTTTTTAAAGACATTTTTATTTCCATCTGTCTTATTTTTCAATGGTTTTCAAACTGTAGCTCCTTCAGAAGCTGCATCTCACAGAGCTGGGGGCGGGAGGGGACAGATTCACAAGAGGTGATTTACAAGATGATGCAGGGCCAAGCAGAGAGGCCCTGGATAAGGGCCTCGTCCCAGCTGGCAGTCTTGGGAAGGGTCCTTCCAAACCTCAACTGCTAAATTAGTTGTGTGGTTCCTGCCACTCAGGGTGGCTGTAAGCTCTAGCGCTTCTGTCCTTGCCCCCTCTACAGTCTGGGACCCCTTGACTACCTGAGTCAGAGTCCATCCCTCCTCTGCTCAAACCCTCCAGTGTCCCCATCTAACCCAGAGTAAAAGCAGCGGTCCTTAAAAGGAGGAGCCCCAGGCTCCTATGAGGTCTGCACGGACGCTCCGGTACTTCTCCAGACACATTCCATTTCAGTGGTGCATGCTCCTGTGACACACCAGCATACCTCCTCCCCAGGGCCCTTGCATATGCTATTCCTCAGTCAGGAGGCTCTTCTCCAGGTATCCACAGGGCCCACTCCTCTTTCTTCAGTCTCTGCTCATGTTACTTTCTTTGAGAAGCCTTCCTAAACTCCCTAGACAAAAGTGCATCCATCCTACCTCCCCTTACGCTTTTTCTCCATAAGCGCTTATCATCACTCATGTGATTGTACATACTTACCTATTTATCAGTTTACTGTCAACCTCTCCCCACTGTACGTCAGCACTGTAAGGGTAGGGGCTGTGGCCTGTCTTGGTGCACAGTGCTGGGTACACAGTGGCCACTGAGTAAATATTTGTGGAATAAATGTGTACCAGGACAGGCTCAAAATAAGTGAAATTCCTTTCCTTGTCATTTGTCAGGTCCTTTTTCTCTCGCCCCCTCTCTCTAACCTGGTTTCTCCATCAAACGGCACAGATGGGATTGAGGGAGGCGGGAGCAGAGGCTGAAGCTTTGCATCTCCGGGCACTTGGGAGTAGGGTGAGAGCTCCTTCCTGGCCCTGAGACCCCTCAGGAGCCTCTGTCACCTGCCTTCCAATCTGCGCCTCACCTACAGCTCCCACAGAACGACTTGCTCAGGAAATAAGTTCAATGACCAGCATCTGCTTGTGGGAACTTGGGAGGGAAGGCCTACGGGGGGGCGGAGGACAACAAACCCCTCGTTCAGCATCCACAGTGAACTGTTCCTGCACTTTATGAGAGCACTTTAGCAAAACTGAGGATGGGAAAAACATACGTCCTTGGCGGAACTTCTGCAGAAAATACTTACATCAGTGCATAGAGGGGTTTCCCAGCCTCACCACTGGTGCTGTTTGGAGCTGGGGGACTCTGGCCATGGGGGCTGTTCTGTGCACGCAGGGGGTTAGCAGCATCCCTGGTCTCTACTTGCTGAGCCAACAGCACTCCCTCCCCCAAGCTGGAATCATCAAAAATGTCTTCAGACATTACCAAATGTTCCCTGCGGGCAAGCCATCCCCTTTGAGAACTGCTGTTCTGAGGGTATTCTTGCTGGACTCATGAAACCCTGGAAGCAACCTAATGTCCACAACGGCTTCCGGTATTGTAATGATGTCAATACTAAAAAGAGGGAATGTCTGCATAGCATTTACCACATGCCAAGCACACCTAAGTGCTTTGTACATGCAAATTCAACCCTCACAGTAACCCTATGCAGCAGGTACTTATGCTATTAGTTCTATTTTAATAAAGAAACTAGGTCACAGATGTGAAACGACTTGCCCCCATCAGCAGATCAGAAAACACAGAGCTGAGATGGGAGCCCAGGCAGCCTGGCTCCCCCACCACAATGCACCACACAACCTTAGGCACGCTCAAGTCCCTGCTCCCCGGCTTTATAGCCTCCCCAAGTTTGTTTCTTCCTCTGTGTAATGGGGCTGAGAGCAGTGTCTCTACTGAAGGCTCATTCATGAAAAGGGCTCAGCACAGCACCCAGTCCTCAGCAAGGACCCATCCAGCTGAAAGAACACAACGTGGCCATACTATGCACGAGAAATACTCAATGGGTCAACACTGACCATTAGTGTTCAGTGTGCTCTTGAACAAGAGAACATTTAACCCAATCCCTTTTCTGAAACAAATACCTACACACCATGTCACCTCAACTCTGATATGCTTTTGTCACATGTTGACATTACTGAGATTGACATACATCACAAAATCCACGTATAAATTTCATCTAAAGCATCCTTTTCAGAAAAGCAGTTGCATGATCAACAATGGGCCTTATGGGGAATAGTGTCACAGACTGGGAGGCCAAGAAGAGGTCTGTTAAACCATCACATGCATAGAAGGAATTGTGTCAAAGAGCCAACAGAGGCAGAGTAATGGGTGCAGGAGTCAAGGTGCCCTCAGGAACCAGATACATTTGAACCTCAGCTGTGAGGTTGGGCTGTGTGACTTTGGGCACATCACTTCCCGTTTCTTCGCCTCAGTTGAAATAATAGCAGTACATACCATCAAGGCTGTTCTGAGAATTAACTGAGTTAATCCACATTAACAGAGCCTGATACAGCAACTGCTAAACACCTGTCAGGCATCACCATTTCCCTCGGCCGGTGGAGACATAGGGACCGCCACTTCCGACCTCACACATTTCTGTAACGTGTGAGCGCTTTACTTATCACACTTCCTTGATAAGGAGGAGGCACTAGAGATACTTTTTAATCCTCTTACCACCACACACTCCCCGCAGCTGCCCCACCTGTCTAGTTGGAACAGGTAGGACTGGAGACAGGCTGAAGGTGTGGGTGGGCTGCAAAAGATACTGGGATGAGAATAAGCACCACAGCAGCTTTCTCCTCTTCCCCGCCCCCCACCGCCCCCCCCCCCCCGGCACCTTCCCCTCACGCTGCCACCCAGGGCCTTACAGCACCACAGTAATCATGCCAAGTATTTGGGTCTGCCTGGCCATGGCCTCCGAACATGATGAGAGCACAGCACCATGCTGCGGCCAGAGGGACCCTCCCAGCACAGCTCTGACCCTGTCCTTCCCCTTGGATCACATCCAAGGTCCTTATGGAGGGTGCCAAGACCCACCTGAGATGGCCCCTGCTTGTTCTCCGGCCTCATGGGTCAGTATGCTTCTCCCCATACACTTTCCCCTTCTCTCAGTCCCTTGAACACTTCTTGCTCTCTCTCACCCCAGGGCCTTTGCATGTGCTAGTCCCCCCTGCTTGGCACAGTGCTCATGCACCTTTACCTGATAAATCCTCATTTTCTCAGGGAAGCGTCCCAACAGATCCCTGTCCTACTCAGAACTCAGCATTCCTGTCCCCTCACAGCACTTACCTCTACTGTGCTCAGTCACATGTATAATTATCTGGGTAATGGTGCCCCCACCCCGTGGACTAAGAACTCCACAAAGTAGGGATGAGGTCTGTCCTGGTACCCCTTGTGTCCCTAGCCCCAACCAGCACAGGCAAAGCCCAGAGTGTTCATTAATGCAAGGTGGGGGTGACAAACAGAACCATAGCTTTTGAGCTCAGAGTTCTGCCAAGTGAAGGTGAAACAAAAAAATCCTGCATTCATTCATTCCACAAAAATGGCACCCACACTGTGTCAGCACTGCTCTGGTCACCAGGTGGGCAGCAACAGTGATCAAAATAGAGTTCTCAGCCCTGGGGAGCTTACAGGGCTGGGGACGGGGATAGGGGATGGAGGGCGGACAGGCGTTAAGATAAATAAGTTACATAAACAGGCAAGTTATACAGAACATCAAAAGCTGACAAATGCTGCAGCCAAAAGCAGCACGTGGAGGACCAGGTGTTGGGCAGGGGCGAGGGTTTCTGCTGTGGCATAGGGTTATCAGAGAAGAGTTACTGAGGTGGTGAAACCTGAGCAGAAACCGGACAGGGACTAGGCAGCCGTGTGGAGACCTGGGGAAGGATGCGCCAGGCCCAGGAAGAGCAGCACCAAGGTGTGGCCTGTGTGAGAGGCAGTCAGGAGGTGGTGGAGGACAGCCAGGCACCTGTGGCTACAGAGGAAGCTGGGGGCCTGGCCTGGGCAGGGACTTCCAGCCACTGTAAGGGCTGTGGCTATTTCTTGTAGAGAGATGGGGAACTGTTGGCTTGAGGAGGAGCAGCACATGGAACCCCCTGGCCCCAGTGAGGAAAGGGCTGTATCACAGTCTTCTTCTTAGGAGTTGTCCTCAGAAGCAGCCCTGGGCACTGGCCTGACACTCCTAACACCTGGTTCATTTGGGGACCACAAGGACCCACATTCTACAGATGGGGAATGTGAGGCCTGGAAGGATTCAGTGAGTACCCAAGGCCAGGCAGCTAGAACACAGCCAAGAAGAGTGGATCAAGCTCTCCTAGCTGAGACTCTTCTACCTCCCTCTGTCCTTGCTCCTAAGAGGCCAAGTCTTCCCAACTCCCAGCCAGCTCGCCCTTACCATCCCTGACACCCCGAAGACCTGGGCTGTCCCCGACAAACAAATGTACAGATGTACACACACAGGGCCCACCCAGCCTGGCTGAGGGGCTCCCCCTTCAAAGGCATTGCTCTACATCATCGCCTGCTGCCTTCAAGTCCAGGAGATCTGAGGCAGGGTATGGTGGCCTGAGTCCCAACTCATCTCTAGGATACCTGGGAAGGGTCCTACCCACAGCTAGCGTTTCCTGAGTACTCACAACATACCTGGCCTGGATTAATACCAACCCTCACAGCAACCCTGAGAGGCAGATGCTGTTACTACCTCCATTCTTCAGAAGAGGAAACTGAGACCCAGAGAGAACAAATCACATGCCCAAGAGATGGCTAACTGAGCCAACAGAACTTACTGTGGCTAGTGCAACTAAAGAGCTGAAATTTTACTTTCACTTAATTTTAATTATTTAAAATTTAAATGGCCACACATGGCTAGCAGCTAGCTGATTGGAGGTACAGCTCAGTAGAACCTCTGCTAATGAAGCAGCAGGAGTCTGAAGGCAGGAGGAGGTGGGGGTGAGGCGAGTACCATGATGCTCACAGGCCCAAGGGGCTGAGGGGAAGCTCCCACACAATGCCGTCGCTCTTGAACCCTGACCCACTCAGCCCAGAGAGCTGGATCAGGGCTCGGACACCCAAACCCACACCTGGAGTCCTGGCCGATTCACAGCCTGACTACCACTCCTAGGCTGCATGAGCCTCTTCTCTGAACCTTAGCATCCTAGTCTATGAAATGGGATCTTCATACCAACCTAACAGAGCACATGTCTCTGTTATTTCTTAACAACCCAGAGTCGTCATGGGGACCCAATGAGATGTGCTTCACACACAGCTGGGGATGAGGCCAGCATTTTGGAAGACAGACAGCAATTACACAAAGGCGAATTCCAAAGTCAAGGGCCCGCCTGAGCTTCAGTTAGCCAGAGCTATGGAAATGGCAGCTATGTGAATACTGTCACTAGCTAAAAGAAATCATCCAGATGATTCATAACATGCCTATATTAACTTTTGGAAAATATCATCTAAATGAAAACATAGCTAAAAAAAAGTAGGCAACTTGCAGACGCTACACCAAATCACATGCTCAACACCTGCCACTGTCACCCCCCAGGTCTTTGGACACTATTATGAGAAACATGGCCCTAAGGGACCCCGGACCTGCCTGCAGGACCTGTGCCCTGCCCCCCTCCTCTCTGCCTTACTCAGCCATGGTGGCCTGCTCTCAGTGTTACCACCACATGGAGGTACCTCACAGCCTTTCCAATGCTGTGAGCCTGCCTGACCCATTCCTCTGGGCTTTCACCTTCAAGCCCTGATGCCTCATTTCAGAAACTTTCTCTAAGCCCCGCTCCCACCAAAGTCAGCTAGATCTCTATTCCTTTTGGACAAACGTTACTTTGTGCCTCCTCCACTAGATTGTGTGCCGCTCCCTGGCGTCTAAAACTATATGTGGCAAGTAACAGGTACTCAATAAACTACTTGGTGAGAGAATGAAATATACATATGACCAAAAACAGCCAAGGTCTGACACCAGAGGCCATTCAGGAATCAGACCCCAAGGCAGGGATGAGGAGTGCCTCCCACCCTCACCCCTTCCTCCCAGCTCTGAGAAAGGAAGGGGCAAAGGCCAGGGCTCAATGGGCATTACGGGGTGGAGAGAGACAGCCGCATTCCAGCTCCTAAGCAAGGATCAAATGGAGCTAATTCAGTCATTTCTGGGACATCCGAGGCCTACTTTGTGCCAGCTCTAAGAGAAGAGAGAGCAAAAACATTGAAACAACAGTAATGCCCTGGCTGGTGTGGCTCAGTGGATTGAGCACTGGCCTGCGAACCAAAGGGTTGCCGGTTCGATTCCCAGTCAGGGCACATGCCTAGGTTGTGGGCCAGGTCCCCTGCTGGGGGTGTGCAAGAGGCAACCACACATTGATGTTTCTCCCACTTTCTCCCTCTCTTCCCCTTTCTAAAAATAAGTAAATAAAATCTTAAACAAAACAAAACAGTAATAACCCCAGAAACAGCGGCCATGACATTGCTCAGAGGCAGAAGAGCCAGTCTTACAAAGGCAGACTTGATGCCAGAGAGCTGGGTTCAGATGTTATGTCTATCACCTACTAACACTTTTGGCAAATCCAATCACCTTCCTGGGCCTTTGTGTCCTCACCAGTGAAATGGGAGCAGCTGTGGCGAGGATTGGTGAGGAAAAGCACCACATAAAACCCAGAGGGGCCACTCTGCTGGCTCTCGCTCACGACATAGGCATCCTGTGTCGCTCTGTGCCACAGGCTCCTATCTACAAAATGGAGGTGACGACTACACCCCTCACAGGCTCCTGTGCAGCTGAGCTCACACGCACAAAGTGCTGGAGGCCGTGTCCAGCTGAGCAGGAACTTAGTGATGGGCATGATTGATTTTTCTGTCCGGAGCTCTCCCCAGAAGGGAACCTCAACTAATTGGCCTGCCATTCCCTCCTAAGGCTTTAAACACAAACCTACTCTGCCAACCAGCAAGCCCAGGCTGGCTGCATCCAGAGACCCTTCTCTGCCCTCAGGTGCCCAGCCTGACAATCTCCAACAGCAGCAGCAGCAGCAGCTCAGATCCATCAAGCACCTTCCCAGGTGGCCCGTGACAAGCACTCTTAACACGTCAGCTCCCTGGTTCCCCTCTACAGCTCCAGCAGGGATGGTCCCATTTCAGCTGAGCAAAAATACACCTTAGAGAGATGAAATAAGGTCCCCAGGGTTCCCCAGCAACCAAGGGGGAAGCCAGGAGCAGGGTTCACAACCAGGCCAGCTGCCCCCAGCCCAGGCCACTTTGAAATAACCCACCAGGTGAAGACAACCTGGCCAGGCTGGAGGGGTCGGGGAGGAGGGCAAGGGAGTGGCAGCCACCCCAGTCCCTTCGGAAAGGGCCCAGGAGGTAGCGGACCAAGACAGGCTTGGATTTCTGGCCTCACCCTTAGAAACATCTGTGGACGAGCTTCCTAGGCAGGGCAGCTGGGCTGGAACTTCCTGCAGAAACCTCGGACATGCAGTCTCCCCTCAGTCAGACCCTGCTTGCTGTCCCCTGCTCCACGAACCCAGCACAGCTGGGCCTTGCTGTGGGTGCCGAGTTGGCAGTGGGTCCTGCCCCCAAGGGGGCCAGGCTGAGATCCCACCCCGCTGCCCCTCCCACGCTCACTCCCTCACTCCCTCCCTTCTGGTCCTGCTCCCAGGGCTGTCTCCCTGAGCTGGGCCTCTCACTGCTTGGCTGGTTGTCCTGAAGAGCCTGCCACGGAACCACCCCACCGTGCAGCCTAGAGGCCTGGTGGTTGAGGGCCTTCCACTTGGGAAGTCGAAGAGAGGCCCAGGGAGGGGTATCCCTGAGTGCCCCAGAGGCTTGGAGATCAACTGCAAAGGACACTCTTCCATCCTCCCAATCCAAGAGAATTCTAAAGACCCCAAGAACGTGCTCTGAGGGAATTCACTCCTTCCAGAAAGACACTCCGGAATGAGTCTGGGAAAATCAATAGCCAGGCTCTCGCTCACCATCCTAAAGCTTATGTTTGAGGCTCAGTTGCAATTAGAAGCCACCTTCACCCACAGTTACCGAGTGCCTTCCTGGGCTAAGGTACTCTGGAGCCATGCTGCCCAAATTCAGAGCTTGGCCCCAACACTGCCAGGCTGGGGGGCCCAGCACAGGTTACCAAGACTCTCCAGGCCTCAGTTCACACCACTGTGAGGTTAAGACTCATAGCTGATTCCGCTTCAGTCTGAGGGGTCTTCATTCAAGTTCTCCCATGGCTCCTTCACCACACACAAGTCCCAACCTATGTGTCACCTCCTCCAGGAGGCCTCCTGGATCATCCCAGCTAAAACACACTAATATCAAAGAAAAATAAAGAAAAAAATTACAAATGAAACAATAAATACAACATACTAATATCTCACACTCTCTTTCCCCTGGAGAAGGAAAACTCTGACTCCAAAAAACCTCCGCTGCCTTGTGGCATACCTCTTCAGGGGAAAGGCTAAGGGAGTAAACCCCGACAGAAAATCCGGAGCCGGAGTCCCTAAGGCGGTTTGACGTTGTAGTCAACACCGGCAACTCCTGCGGCGCACCTGAAGCCAAGCTGTATTGACTCCGTCTTTCCCTTGGACCCTTCAGCTGCGAAGAGAGGGGGGGTCTGCTGCATGGGCAACAGCAGACCCTCCATATCACCCTGCCCAGGCTCTGTAGCTTCAGCTTCACTGGAGAGGACACTCCAGCGTCATCGCAAGATGTCGATTTAACAGGGGAGCAGACAGATACCGTGTCACTCCCGAGTTGGACTGCACAGCCATTCTCGGCGGTGCAGATAGACTCTTAAGAAGCTACACCATCGTCTCTCGAGACGGACGGCTGCCGACGACTTTCCCCTGACCCCCATTCTCTTTGCTTTTATAACACTGATAGCGACTTGATGCCCTATCACAGATTTGTTTGCTTGGCTCCTGTCTCCAGTAGAAGGTAGGCCCAGAAAGCCTGGTCTTCCAAGTTCTAGAGCAGCGCCAGGAATGGTGCAGGCCCTCAGGCACAAGCTGAGTGGAAGGCATAATCAACAAGTATGGTTTTTATCAGCTGTTACTATTGTTCTGCACTGTTACTTGATATTAGTCCAACGATTTGGGTTGGCGAGGGGTAAACAGTAAAGCAGCCCATTGAACCTCCCCCCATCTGTCCCTAAAGAGAACAGCCATGGGCCCTGGGGAACACGGTGTAAAAACCACAGAAGAGGGAGGCAACCATCGGGCCTTCAGCATTTCTAAGGCAGTGATTCTACTCAAGGGGGAAGTGGGAGGCATGTGAAACTCCCTGACTGGCTTTAAAATCTACCCCTGCCCCAAGAAGAAGTCTGAGAACCTCTCTTATGGCAAAAGGCACCTGCTAAAACCCTAAATCTGACCAAGCTGCTCCTCAGGGCGGGCAGCAAGTCTCAGAGTGACCCAGCCCCTGACGTCCCCTCCTATGTCCTCCTTCACTTACCCTGCCCCTGCACCTCCCCGAACTTGGCCTCACTGGGACTTTTGCACTGTAGTTCTCCCCAACACCCCAAAGCTATTCCCTCTCATGTCTCCTTGTCAATCTCAGAGGCCTTCCTGACAGCTCATCTAAAGAAGCACCAGTCACATCTGATTTTAATTCACTGCCTAGCCCCACCCCGCTAACCTGCCCCTTATCTTATTCACCAGGTTTAGGGTTTGTCTCCCTTGGCTCCATGGGGGTAGGGCCTTTGTCAAGTACACTCCCGTATCCCAAACAGCTGAAGCAATGTCAGCCATGCAGCGAGCGCTCAATAAATAGTGGTGAGTGAATGAAAACTTCTCAGCTCTGCGATGCCTTCAGGATCAAATCCACGCTTCTCCATCAGGACCTCCAGGCTCCACGAAGCCTGGCCCAAATCCATGAGCAGTTCTCCAACTCTCCCTGCCCACCTTTCCATCCTGCAGCCTTCAAAAGGGCCATTTCCACCACTCTGGGGGGCTATGGGGAGATTCGATAAAAACACACACAGGAAATAAGAGGGTTTAACAGAGACCAACATCTATAAAGGAGCTGGAATTTAAACGTCAAAGGGGCTCTAGGCAGCAACTGTGTGGAAGAAAGATGGGCCCTGGGTACTGCATTTGCCGGTTTTTGACTATATGTCCCTCCCAGTCCCAACCCTCATCTGGAAACCAGAGATGCTAATTTTGGCCATGTCCTCCTCCTGGTGTTATCTGATGAGGCTCTGTAACCTGAAAAGCACCTTCAAAATCCTAGCAGAAATAAGAATTACAATTGCTAAGATATCCTAAGGTTCACCATGTGTCAGGCACTCTTCTTAAACGCAGGGAGAGCAGGAAATGTTTACTGTAGGCGTACTGTTATGCGTTCCCAATTATAAATGCTTTCCATGAATTAACCCATTTAACCTTCACAACAACCTCTCAGGGGAGAATTATCATCAGCCCCTAACAGACGAAAGGGGCTTAGAACTGTTGAGGAACCTGCTCAAGGTCACACACACCAGCAAGTGAAAGGGCTGGATTTGAACCCAGTGCTCTGAACCACTTCGATGAAGCTCTTTACACAATTCAGGACACCAGATTCCTGAATCCTGGCTGGGCCAAGCTGGGAGGTAGGAGAGCAGGATGCCAGAGAGGACCGAGGGTGGGGTGTTGATGCCCTTGGGACTGCTGACTAAGCATTTACACAGTGCCAGGAACTCTCTGAGGAGCTTCTTGTGAATTAACTCATTAATCCCCACAACAGCCTAAGATGGGTGTCATTCTGAGCCCATTGCACAGAATGTGGAAGCGCCAGAACTTGCTCGCCTGCCCACTACACCATCCCTGTGCAGACCTCTAACACAGGTACCCTGGCAGCTACGTCACCCCCTGCATATCGCTCTTACTGTCTTCTCCCAGCCCCCAGCACACACTCTGCCCTGGACCAAAAGATGCCCTGGCTCAACTCTGAGGATGGACCTAGTTCCACCAGCAAGCCAGGGCTGCTGGCCCGGCCACCAGCCAAGGTGCTCACAGCAGCCCTAGACTCTGCAATGAGGGGAAGGAAATGACTACGGGTATAGCTGGCAGGGTCCAGGACAGGGGCTTTGAGGTGAAAAGAGATCCAGTCCAGCTTGGGACCCAGTGAGCTAGGAGTACATGACACCAGGAGCAAGTGGACAGGCATTCCAACCCCAGCTTGGCCCTCTATAGAGCTGATAGACCTAGACAGGACAGTGCCGCTTCTGAGCCTCAATTTCTGACTCTGCAAAATGGATAGAAATACCATATCCACTTCTGAGTGCAAATAAACCACTGTTCCAGTTACTTGTTGACAAGAGATTCACTCTGAGGCCAAATGGGTCCAGGGGTTCGCATCTCAGCTCTACCACTTCTGGCTGTGAAGCCTGGGGCAAATCATTCTGCTTCACAGCAAGTGTCTTAGTTTCTTCATCTGTGAAACAGGTACCACACTTCTCCTTCTCCTTACTTCATGGGAGTCTATAAAATGGGCACAACCAAGACCCGCCCCATAGGGGTATTTTAAGATT
This sequence comes from Furipterus horrens, assembly GCF_987537825.1. Classification (NCBI taxonomy): domain Eukaryota; kingdom Metazoa; phylum Chordata; class Mammalia; order Chiroptera; family Furipteridae; genus Furipterus; species Furipterus horrens. Next base: position 40,469,545 of record NW_028327183.1, read on the forward strand.
TAAATGAATGAGATCGCGTGTGTAAAAGGCTTGTCACATGCCTGACATATGGTGAATGTATAATAAACACTGGCTACTCAATAGCTCCGGAAATGATTTGCCTCTCTGTGCCTCAGTTTCCCCTTCTAAAATGGAGCATAGCAACAGTACCTACAGTTCTAGCATGTGAGTGTTCAGCAAGATAATCTATGTGAAGTATTTTGAACAGCGTGTGGCACACAGAATAAATGACACCCATCAATCTCATGGTTATTATTTTTATTGCTGCTGTTAACCCATCAGGTAAACCCTCTAAAAACTAGAAGAATAGAACTAGAGGAACAAACTCCTAGTGGAGAAATATTCTACAGAGCCACTATGGCCTTGAAGAGACTCAGTGACCATTCTCTCTAGGAACCACAACCCATGGAAGCCAGTCAGCTTGGAAGCTGATGCTGGGGACCAGAAGCAACCATCTGACCCTTTGACCACATCACCAGCGCATGTTAGCTGGGTCAGTCAGGAACTGCAGCCTGCCCTTCGGGAACTTCAGACCCAGGACAAAGGTCACCAGGCAAGCCAAGGTCATACGCTGGCCTGGAGAGTAGGTGCAGCGGCCTCCCATCTGGAGCTGGCTGCTCCAAGCACCCACCCAGCAGGCACACTGAGAAACGAGATCCATGAGGAATTTGGCTGTCCCAGGCCCTTCAGAAGAGCAGTCTTCCTCCTGGATCAGTCTGGGCTAGGGGCACCTCCCGCCCAAGTCCCCTTGGCCTAGACAAAGAGGAACAGCTGGGAAAACAGTATTTAGCCTCATTGCCACCCACTGCCACCTAATGGTGAGACCAAATGTTATTGCCTGATGGGAAGTGTAAACATGACGGGCGCCTGGACTGTAATCACAGAGACATAATCAGCCTCAAGGAGGACAGAGGGGCCTGCAGTGGTGGTGCCTGGCCCCTTCACACCCACCCTCAACCAAGGTCAGGCCCTGACTGACCTCCCCACACTTGTCTGAGACCAGAAAAAGGGACAACGTTGAATAGCAGCCCGTGGAGGACCTAATTACTCCAGTCCGGGCCTCTTGCTGAGCCCAAGAGGCCTCCAAATCATAGGAAGATGTTCCCAGTCACCTTGCCCTGGGAAAAAGGTGTCCCACAAAGCAGTCCTTCCTCCTAAGTCTTAAGCACAGCTCCTTTAACGCAAGCTCAATATCTCTTCTGCTCCCTAAATGGAGTCAAAAGCTCTGAAAACTTCAAACAGCGGCTTTTAAGACACCTCCCTACACCCTACGGAAAGAAATAATTTGCCATAGAGGTGTCTGCCCCACACACCTTAAAACAGAGTGTAATAATGTTAAAGGCTTATGGGGTAGACAGCAGTCTAGTCCTCATCCCGTTCCCCCCAAAGTTAAATTCAATAAGGATGATCCTCCCTCCAGCTCAGCGTAAACCCCAAGCCCCACCCACCAAACACAGGAGGCAGAAACCCCTCCAGATCACTAGCACTACAGCCCTCATAAAATACACCCCGAACACCCACTTCGGCCTGCCCTGTCCCTCAAAGATTATAAACATCACAGCCCTCCTCCTTTGATGGAGCGCTCTCACGTTCTCAGGGTGGCTCCCCCCGCCAGCGCCTCAGTGGTATAACCCAGACGGCGCTACCAGACCACACTCGCTGTGCAGCTCCCTCCCCCAAAGCCTACACCTCTCAGAACGCTCCATAGGAACTGCTCCCACGGCCCCGAATAGCTACAACCGCCTACATTTGGTAAGGCGCACCCCTCGATGGCTTAGCGCTGGCCCACCAGGCACGCTCACTCCACACCCCACGAGTTCAGCCCGCAGCCCGCACATGCTAGGTCCGTACCCCCAGCTCTTCAGTGGTTCGGTCCTCGCACTTTGGTAGGCGGACCCCCCCCCCCGCCGCTTCAGTGGTGCAACCCACCGCCCCCGCCCCCCGGCCCCTCAGGGTTGGAACCATCGCCCCCGCGCAACCACCCCAACTCATTCCCCGAAGGTGGGGGCTCGAGAACGGCGGTCCCCGCCCGACAGGCACCGGTGGTACGGCCCAGCGCGGCACTGTGGGGGGTCCCACCGCGCCCACCGCGGGGGCGGGGGTGGGGGGGGCGTTCGGGGACACGCACTGGCGCACTCACCTGTCACCGGCAGCCGCTCAGCCTCTCCGGCGGGGTTCTACTCCCTCCCATCACCAAGCTACGTTTGGACACGCTCCTGTGTTTCCTGGCGGCAGTGGCAGCGGCGGCAGCGGCAACGCCTTCTCCGAGCCAGGCCCAACGGCTCGCACGGCGCGGCCCCCCCCGCCCCCTCCCCCCAGCCCCCGCTTACCGCCCCGTCCCACCCACTGGCCGGAAATACCGCCTTCTCTCGCCACAACAGGAACTGACGAAAAAGCGAGAGCGGTAGAGCGCGAGCCGGAGCGCAAGCGCAAGGAAAAGAGGAGGTGGACTTAAAGGAGAACGCCTTGGTACGATAGGCAAGTCTGGGCCGGCCTGGGTTAGCGATGTGCCTTGCGCAGGCGCCTGAGGAAAATGAACAGATAGTGAGCAGGCGCAGTAGAACCCTGACCGACGCCCGCTTTCCCTAGAGGCTAGCAGCGGTGTTTCCCGACAACCCGTGCTACTCATTTGCATACGCTTTGATCTCCTATTACAATGCTCTTGCTTTTCCTCCCGGTTCCGAGGCTCTTAAAGGTCCTGGACCTCAGGTCAGGAGGGATTGCCTTTTCGGTATGCGCCTCACGGTTGAGCTCATGCTCTGAAACCACACAAACCCAGCTTTGAATTTTCCTGCTGGTGACTGGGCAGAGGCTCGACTTTTTTGTGTGTGCTTCAGTATCCACATCTGCCAAATGGGAACAGTCATACCCGCGTAGCTGGGCTATTAGACTATTTTATGTAAACAGAACAATTTATGTCAATTAGACATTCTGTGACTCCAAAATATTCTTATCTGTTCATCATATAGGCAATTAAATATGGGATATAACTTAGGAGCTAATTTGGGCCTTAAAATCACCCTGCAAGAAAAGAGTTTTGCACACATTCTGGCCCATTACTAGCTAGTGTACTAGACAGCTTTGGGACATGTGGCTCCCAGTCCCTTCTCTCACATAGACTGGGTGGGGCATGTTAGTTTACGAATTTGGGTTTCAATAGGCCACACAGCTTGGCAAGTATGCATCGGTTAGTGCATAGTTCTTCTAGAAAACCTGGCTGGGAGTTGAAGAATCCTGAGTTCACCTAAGTCTGTGAGAGTGTTTTGGGCAAGTCCTGCTCAGGGGTGGACCTTAGGGAACTAGCCCTTAGCCATGGGTTTTCAGCTTGGGACTAGGTGCTCTGTATACCTAATTCATGGTCTTGCCCCATCAGTGTTGATAACTCTGAGCAATGCCTCCATCACCACAACCCTGACCATTTTAGAGTCTTTGAAAGGTGTCTTTCCACTGCACAGAGAGCCCCAACAGGGAAAAGACAAGAAAGTCATCACTGTGTACTCAGCAAAGGGCCTGGACAGAGTGGGCCCGCCAGGAATTTTTGTTTCAAGGATTAGCCCTTCTGGCCTTGGTTGGTGTGGGTCAGTGGATTGAGCACAAGCCCACGAACCAAAAGGTCTCAGGTTCATTTCCTCATCAGGGCACATGCCTGGGTGGCAGGCCACATCCCTGGTTGGGGGCATGCAAGAAGCAACCAATGGATGTTTCTCTGACATCTTGATGTTTCTGTCCCTCTCTGTCTGTCTCTCTTCTGCTGTAAAAATAAATAAAATTTAAAAATTAATAGCTCTTCTGCTCCAATCTAGACTCAAGGTTACTGTGGCCTACCCTCTTCTTCCTCTGCCTGCTGAGCAGCTCACAGCCCATTCTCCTACCTCTAAGTCTTCTTGAACAACTCGAATCCCTGGCCCTCCTAGGGCAGAGGTAGATTACCTCACTGAAACCTCCAGTGTGCTTGTATATAAACTCTTTGTGGTCCTATTAGTCAAAGGTAATGGCTTTCAAACTATTTTAAGGCCTAGTACACACATATGTGTATGCATAGTATAATGAAACAAAAGTCACCAAATATTTATCCTTATGTGTGATGCACTCTGATATTTAATTTTTTCTGACCCACAAATGGGTCATGCCTTGTAGTTTGAAAGACACTAGTCCAGGGTTGAAGAGCATTCACTAGCTTTGCAGATAGACCCTAGTTCTAATCATGCCTTTCCTATGTTCTTGTCAAAATAACTTTACTTCTCAGAGCATGCTTTTCCTTATTGCAAAATATCCATAGAATTTATTTAGCAATTGTTATGGGCCAGCTTATGTTGTTGCTGTCAACATCACCATGGCGGTTAGTGCAGCAGTACTTGTCCCAGGACCAGTTAGGGGTAGAGGCAGGATTTGAACCCTGGCAGTCTGATACAAAAACCTGTGCTTTGTACCTGTATCAATATTACACACAATGGGAAGTATTGACCCTACGCTTGTCCCTTGTGTTGTTTTGGCAAACCACTTAATTATTGTTCTGCGCCTCAGTCTCAATTTCCACATCAAGGGTGATCGAGGGGAAAACTCCCTAAAACCCCAAATTGTTCCCTACCCTCTAATCTGTTCTGTGAACTCCTCTCCCATAACTAAAAATATGGGCTGCTCATGCATTTTTCTGGGGAGGAATGCTGGTAACTTCTCATCTGAAGTCTGTTCAAAGGACTCGATTCAGAAAAAAAAAAGTTTTAAGGATCCTGCCCTGAGGGATGGAAAGGGCATCTCCTCAAAGCCCTTTTATGTCCCCAGGAGCAGACATCAGCCCATGGAGTCAATTTCAACCCTTCTCATGGAGATTGGGCTCCTGTTGATGATTGGACAAGCTGCATGGACCAGTTCCTAAGATTCCCCAAGTGGAGAGGCTTCTACTCATCTCCAGGACGTCTGGGGGCCTATCCTTGGCAGTGGTGGAGGTGGCCATGAGGGGTGAATCCTCTCTGCCACATGGGCAATCAGGAGATGAAAGCAGAAGGAATGAGAATTCCCCCGTTCTTCAACCTATGCAGAGCTGTTTCAGGGGAGAAAGTCCATAGCATTGATCAAATTCTCAAAGAAGTCTGGCACTATTAAGAAAGAGGTTTTTTGGTTTTGGTTTTTGTTTTTTTAAGTTTATTTATTTTTAAAGAGAGAGGAAGGGAGGAAGAAAGAGAGGGAGAGAAACATGGATGTGCGAGAGATACATCCATTGGTTGCCTCTCACACACACCCATCCTGGGACCTGGCCTGCAACCCAGACATGATATGCCCCAACTGGGAATCGATCCAGTGACCTTTCAGTTCACAATCCACTGAGCCAGGAAAGAGGTTTTATTGAAAAGCATTTCCCACATTATACAGAAATGTTGAAATATCTTTGACTCCCCAGCTAGAAGTTACGAAGCCCCACCCTAGATGCTACTGTGTTAGGAAGATATTTTAAATGTTGGTTCCAACTTTTTTCTTATGAACTATGTTTCTCTTTCAAAAATTATAATAGAAGACACTATGCACATTCAATTTTTTAATACAGGAGATTCCGAAAACAAGTCAGTGGTTGTGCTATGCTACTGTACTTTGGGGCAGACCTTAAAATGAAACATTTTCTACACTCATTAAGATCAAACACCTAATGGTTGCCAGATGGGAGGGGGGTGTGGGGAAATAGGTGAAGGGACAAGGGGATCAAGAAGTACAAATAAGTAGTTACAGAATAGCCATGGGGACGTACAATACTGTACAGGAAACGGAGTAGCCAGAGAAGTTATATGCATGGCCCATGGACATGAACAATGGTGGGGGGATTGCCTGAAGGAACTGGGGGTGCTGGATGGAGAGGGGGAAAAAGGGGCAAAATTGGGACAACTGTAATAGTTTAATCAATAAAGTATAATTTTTAAAAAAGATGAACACCTTAACGATCTTCTCAAACACAAATGGCTTCCCATCTCATGAGGAATAAAAGCTAAAGACCTCACCATGGTCTTCAGGGCCCTATGTGAGCTGCCCCTTGCACCATTATGTTCTAGACACACTAACCTCTCCACCAGCCCCTCCAAAAACACAAGCTTATTCTTACCTTAAGGCCTTTGCACTTACAGTTTCTTTTGCCTGGACTGTTCACCCATGATTCTGATTTTTGCCTGACTGGCTCCTTTTTGTCTTTCAGAACTCAGTTCAAATCTCAGCTCTTTGGAGAGACTTTCCCTGGCCACCCCAAATCCAAAACAGCCAGGCTATCACTATCTCCTTAGACTTTTTGAATTCCCTACTTAACACTTAATACTAAAGTTTTCTTTTCTTTTTGTAACTGTCTTCCCCATAACCAGAATTTAAATTTTCCCAGGAGGGCAGAGAACTTGTCTTGAGCACCAATGTCTTCCTAGTCCCTAGAACAATGATCAGCACATAGTTGGAAGTTGGGGATCAGAAATATTTGTTGACTGACTGTGGTTTTAGTTAAGGTTAAAGTTTGTACTGGGGTGATTACTTCAGGTCTGAACTTGTCTACTTACAAAAAGTTGAACAAACATTAATAATCTCTTAACCTTTATTGAAGAACTCCCACATATCAGGCAAAATGCTAGGAACTGTACATGACCTTGATAAATGTTCCTGCAGGTACAAGTATTTGTAAAGCCTATTTTGAAGAAATAAACATAGGTCCAGAGAGTCCAAATATCACACAATATTGTGCCGCCTGGATCCATTCGCAAAGATGTCTCAGGTCAAAACCACACTTTTACCCACAGCACTGAACTTAACATGCGTGGAGCCAGATTTGAGATACAGCAAAGTCTCGTTTTATACTAAGTTATGCAATGTGGATTTGAAACAGCAAAATATTAAAACAGAGTTTCCACGTTACTAAGGAAAATTGAAATGATATGAATATCATTTCTTTTTTAGGTCATCACGAAGGACATCGACCCCTGGCCCAATAGCTCAATTGGTTAGAGTTTGGGCCTAATACGCCAAGTTTGCTGGTTTGATTCCCATCAGGGCACATATAAGAATCAACCAATGAATGTATAAATGAATGGAACAAAAAATTAATGTCTCTCTCTCTCTCTCTCTCTCTCTCTCTCTCTCTCTCTCTTTCCCTCACTCCCTCCTCCCTCTCTTATTTCCTCTCTTTCTCAAATCAATAAATATTTTTTTTAAAATAAGGGCATCATTTCCTAACTACCCAAGGAGGTGATTTATAAACTCTGTTCTAGCTGTTACCACAAGATGGCGCCACATGCACTAACCATCCCGGCTGGACCTAGCTGAGCATGGGCATCAAGATTCCTGCCACAAGCTCAGGGGGCCTTTGTGCTGTTATTTAAACATTCACTCTTTAAAAGTAAACTGACACTGCTCTTAAAAGCAACATGTTTTGTTGGCAGGGGTTTTTGTACTTTTTTTGCAGTACACAAGATTTTTAATTTCATACACTCCGATTCATTTATTTTTGCTTTTACTTCCCTTGCCTTTGTGGTCAAATGCATAAAATCTCTCCGACCAAGATCCATAAGTTTAGTACTTATGTTTCATTCTATGTAATTTATTGTTTCAGATCTTATATTTAGGTCTTTGATCCATTTTGAATTAATTTTTGTACACGGGGACAAACTGTAATTTACTTTCATTCTCTTGCATGTGGCTTTCCGATTTTCCCAGCACCATTTATTGAAGAGGTTTTCTTGTCTCCATTGTGTATTTTTGGCTCCTTTGTCAAAAATTATTTGGATGAATCTAGGTCAAGATGGTGGCGTAGGCAGACATGGCTCGCCTCTTCACACAACCACATCAAAATTACCACTTAAATATAGAACAGCCATCACTCAGAACTGTCAGAAATTGAGTTAAATGGAAGTCTGACAGCTATGGAATTACTACACAAACCACATCTGTCGGGATTGGTAGGAGGGAAGCAGACACGAAACAAGCTGGTCTCTCACCCACGTATAGTGGATAAAAATTTGGGAGAAATATCTCAGGAGTGAGGAGTCCCAGCCCGACACCAGGCCCCCCAGCCAACAGTTCCTGTGCCAGAAAGATAAGTCCCCACAAATTCTGGCTGCAAAAACCAGCAGGGATTGAGTCAGTGGAAGAACTTCTGGAGTCCCAAGCAATTCCTTTTAAAGAACCCATACATGGATTCAGCTACTCAGACTCATTCCCTCTGAGCTCCAGCACCAGGGTAGCAGCTTGAAAGGCAAAAGTGGTATAGAGGGAGAAACTGAAGTGTGGCATCAAGGCCAGTAGAGGCCATTGTCTCTTTTCTAAACCCTCCATCCACAGATCTGGCAAGCTGGTGCCATATCTGAGACTCCATGAACCTAGCTAACACTATTTGACCTGCCTTGGAGATCCCCAGAGACTCAGCCCCACCCAACTTACAGCCCCACCCAAGCTGCTTTTCCACATGAATGGCTCCTCTTGGTTCATGCTTCACAACTTCCTAAATACTATCAAACGAGCAACAGCTGGCCTCAGTGAGCTCCAGGCCCCACACTCGCAGCAGCCAGCTAGATTCACACCTCGGGTTTGCCTAGGCATCTCCAAGCCCAGCACAAGAACCAGCCATCTCAGATTGCTTTATAGCTCAGGTAGAGTGGCCTGGGTCGGCAAAACCCAGGAAACCCCAGGGCCAGCGCACCTAGTAGACAGCTACAGACCACATGAGAGCACCTGGTGGTGCCCCTAAACAGCTGATCCTCCGCAGAGGGCAGAAATGGTGGTCAGTGGTGACAGCCAGTCCTTGCAGCTGACTGGCCTGGGTAAATTTCTCCCATTGATCTACCAGCAGCAACTGAGGCTCAACTACAAGCAGAGGGTGTACTCAGCCCACATGAAGGGCGCACCTCAAGTACCCAGCTTGGACTTCCAGCCAAAATGGAGGCATAGACAGACACACTGTGTCTCTCTCCACAACTAAGAAGGAACAACTACCTCAAAACTCGAAACAACCAGAAGTTCCAGAAAATCAGACGGCATGAAAGTCCAACAAACAAAGATATAATGAAGAAATACTCATCCAAACAGGTAGGAGGGGCAGAGAAGACGCAGTGTGGTGGTGGCAGCACTGGTGGCAGTGGCAGGCCGGCAGAAAGCACAGTTACACATTTTAAAAAGTCAAGAGGGACACCTGGGGAGGGTTCCCATCTCCTCACTAGACCACACAGCTCATGGTCCCAGCATCGGGGAAAATCCAGCCTCATTGCTTCTGACTGTGCAAACCAGTGGGGGTTGGGGCAGAGGAAGAAACTGCCGGTCTCTCAATAGAGTCCGCTTGTTTAAAGGGCCCCCACAGTCCTAGAATCCAGAGACCCTTCCACTCTGGGAACGACAGCCAGGGCAACAGCTAGAGAGGCACCAGTCCCATATGGAAGTGGGAAAAGTGCCGGGAAAAGGGGTGAGTGCTGGGCAAGCAGCATTGTTCCCTCTCAGACCCCTCCCCTACATAGAGCCACAACGTGGTGAAACAGGTCACCCAGTACTGATGAATCCCCAAGGCTCCGCCCCTTACAACTTAACAGGAGCGACAGCTCTGTCCGGGACATGGAGGCAAACAAACACAGGAGCCTGTCAGGATGAGGAGACAGAGAAGTATGGCCGAAAGGAGGGAGCGGATCAGGGTTCCAGTGAGAGAACTGAGTAACAAGGAGATAGCCAACCTAACAGATGCAGAATTCCAAACACTGGTGATGAAGATGCTCACAGACTTGACAGATATGCTTGAGTACAGTAAACGCATAAGAGAAGAAGTGAAGGCTATGCTAAGTGAAATGAAGGAAAATCCACACAAAACCAATGGTGAATGGAAGAAAACTGGGGTTCAGATCGATGCTTTGGAACATAAGGAAGAAAAAAACAGTCAGCAGTGCAGTGTGAGGAGACAGGAATTGGAAAAAATGAAGAGAGGCTTGGGAACCTCTGGGACAACTCTAAACGTGCCAACACCCAAATCATAGGGGTGCCAGAAGAAGAGGAAAAGCAAGAAATTGGGAACTTATGTAAAGAAATAATGGAGGAAAACTTCCCAAATTTTGCAAAGGGAATGGACATACAAGTCCAGGAAGCACGGAGAGTCCCGGGTGAGCTGGATCCAGAGGGGACCACACCAAGACACATCATAATTAAAATGCCAAAGGTGGAAGATAAAGAGAGAATGCTAAAAGCAGCAAGAGAGAGGTGGAGAGTTGCCTACAAAGGGGTGCCTATAAGACTATCAGCTGATTTCTCAAAGGACACTTTGCAAGCAAGAAGGGACTGGCAAGAGGTATTTGAAGTGATGAAAAGCAAGGACTTACAACCAGGATTACTCTATCCAGCAAAGCTATCATTTAGAATGGAAGGGCATATAAAGTGCTTCCCAGACAAGGTAAAGCTAGAGGAGTTCATTATCACCAAGCCATTATTATATGAAATGTTAAAGGGATGTATTTAAGAAAAAGAAGATCAAAACTATGAATATTAAAATGACAACAAATAACTATAAACAACTGAATTTAAAAAGTAAAAACAAAAAAAGAAACTAAGCAAACAATCAGATCAGGAACAGAATAGGTATGGGGATCATTTGGAGGGTTATCAACTGAAAGGGGAAAGTTGGAAAAAGAGGGAAATGGTACAGGGATTAAGAAGCATAATTGGTAGGAACAAAATAGACAGGAGGCTGTTAAAAATAGTATAGGAAAGGGTGGAGCCAAAGAATTTACATGCACCACCCTTGGATCTGAACCAAGGCAGGGGCTTGCTGGAGGGAAGGGGTTACGAGGCAGACGAGGGTAAAGGGAAAAAATTGGGATAACTGTAATAGTATAATCAATAAAATATACTTTAAAAATTATTTTCCATATACATGTAGTTTTATTTCTGGGCTCTCAATTCTGTTCCATTGGTCTGTGTGTCTGTTTTTCTGCCAAAACCATGCTTTTTTGAGTCACTGGGGAACACAATTTTCGCCGAGTTAGATCTGACACTTGTTTTTTACTAACTTCGCATCTGAATACAAAAATGACCCCAGTTTTTCTCTATCATGTCAACTTTTTAAGATACAGGATACCCTCCCGTTGTCCCAAAAATCGTACAAAATGTACATACAAAGGGAAAAAAAGAAAAAATTACCTGAATAGACTGTTTATTTAGAGTTATTTTATTCATATAAAGGCTATATATTGTTACTGTAAGTCAAATTGTGTACAAATAGTAAAGTTGTGCTACCAAACATACATATTAAGGTATTTTATCTTTTCAAACGACAGGCTAGGAAATGCCAAAATGAGATACTTGAAACAGTCTCCTTCAGTTGGCAAAGCTTTAACAAATTGTTTCATGAGAGCCAGTTTTATGTGCAGAGGTGGGAATATAATGTTCTTTCTGTCAACAAGTGGCTCATGTAGAATGTTCGGATCACCAGGTTTGAGGTCAGATCTTGGAGGCCAATTCAAATCCACCCGTTGCTTCTCACGAGCTCTGCTGTCCCACATACACAGAAAACAGGGATACTTGGTGTATCTGCATTGCTGACCAAGAAGGAAGCAGACCATTTTAAGGTCCACACAGATGATCCAATTGTGCTTGTGATATTGCAACAGATCAATGACTCTCTTTACGTCTTCACATTCTTCACAAAAACAAACTGAATGGCCAATTGGGACTGCACCAAATAAATTGCCATTGTGGAGGAGGACACACTTTATGCTCTGCTTTGATCTATCAATGAACAGTCACCATTCAGTTGTGTTATAGATTGGAATTTCCAATTCCTCCATTAAACCATGTATGTTATGGCAATACACAAAGCCACTGTCACTTCGAAAGTACTGCAGAAAGGCACTTTCTCTTGATCAAAAGTAGGATGCCTTCGCTCCTTTTTCAAGCAAGTTTTTCTCATGCAGTCTTGATGCTAGGAGTTCTGAAGCCTTTTTGGATAATCCCAAATCTCGTGCCAAATCATTCAACTCATGCTGATCAAATTCCTTATGAACTGAGTCATCTTCAATTTCAAAATCTTCATCATTGCTGTCACTTAGTTCTTCACCATACTTCTGTTTTTTGAAAGAGGGTAGTTCAATGAAAACTGACACTGGGATTTCAGCTGAATGAGGCACTGGGCATATAGCTCATGGTAGACTAGGATACTCTATTTTACACTTATTTTTCTTATTATATTCTCACATTTTCACTATACAAAACTAACAGTCACTTGAATGATCTCTGGGCTCTTGCCAAACCATAGATATACCAAATGGCAATTTCTCACGTGTTCCCTTCATCCACATCCGTAAACTCCTGACACACTGCTTACACACCTTCTGAGGGGCCCAAGACTTATCTTGATCATCAAGTTTTACTTTAAAGCATGCAAAATAGGCTTGCCTGACAAATGCGCTGATGTTTGTCCTTTGACTGGGAATGGTGAAACTGCCACAGATATAACAAAACGAATCAGGGTTGTTTAGGCACTTATGACGAGAAATAGCAGAGGCAGACATGATCTGAAGGAAAGGAAATAAGTATATATGTAAATTAAAAACAAATTCTGCTAACTCCTTGTATACAGGCAAGAACTCGGACTACACTTCGGAATACAATTCACTATATAGAGTGGCACACAACCTCTCACCACACTGTCTCATGTGTAACTGAATAGTCTAGAGAAGTATGAACCTGTAGCCGGTCTCAAAGGTCATCCCCCACCCCTCCCCACTCGAGGGAGGTTTGCTCTCAGCCAACAGGAGAGCACTAGTGCTTCCCTCGATCCAGGCTCGATCCAGCCTAGAGTGATCACATTAAGATAAGCTGTATAGAAAAAACTGGATGTGATAGAAGAAAACTACCTGCAGTTTTGAAATCAGCATGCCTATTTAAGTCTAAAATAGCTGAAAAATCAAACTCAACAGGAATTATGTTAAAAATTGTTCCCCTGTGTTATCATTGCTTTGCAGTATAATTTGCAGTCGGGGAGTGTGATACCTCCAGTTTTGTTCTTTTTTCTCAGGATTGCTTTGGCTATTCGGGGTCTTTTGTGGTTCTATACAAACCTGATTATTTTTTGTTATATTTCTTTTTAAAATGTCCTTGGGACCTGACTGATGTGGCTCAGCTGGTTGGGCATTGTCCCACAAACCAAAAGGTCACTGGTTCGATTCCCAGTCAGGGCACATGCCTGGGTTTCAGGTTCAGTCCCCGTTGGGGGAGCATGCAGAAGACAACCCATCAGTGTTTCTTACACCAATATTTCTCTCCCTCTCTTTCTCCCTCCCTTCCCCTCTCTCTAAAACCAAAAATAAGATAAAAAAAATTTTAAACCAGAAATAAAAATGTCATTGGGATTTTGATGGGATTCCTTGGGTAACATGGACATTTTAACCATGTTGAGTCTTCCAATGCATGAACACAGAAACAAAAAGGCAAGCAACCAAATGGGAGACGGTATTTGCAAACAACAGCCCCAACAAGGGGTCAATATCCAAAATATATAAAGAACTGCCCTGACTGGTGTGGCTCAGTGGGTTGAGCCTCATTCTGCAAACTGAAAGGTTGCTGGTTTGAATCCCAGTCAGAGCACATGTCTGGGTTGCCGGCCAGGTGCCTGGTTGGGAGTATGTGAGAGGCAGCCTATCACTGTTTCTCTCTTCTTTCTCCCTCCCTCCCCCTCTCTCTAAAAATAAAGAAAATATTTTTTTTTTAAAGAAGATATGGTGCATTATACAATGGAATACTACTCAGCCATAAGAAAAGATGAAATACTGCCATTTGCAACAACATGGATTGACCTTGAGAATATCATGCTAAGCCCAGGGCTGCAGTTACATTATTTTTTAAATTATTTTTATAAAAGATTTTAATTACTTACTTTTAGAGAGAGGGGAAGGGAGGGAGAAAGAGGCGAGAAATAGCAATGTGCAAGAGATACATTGATTGGTTGCCTCTCACATACCGCCAACCAGAAACCCAAGGGTACCCAGCCCACAACCCAGGCATGTGCCCTGACTGGGAATCAAACCAGCAAACTTTCAGTTCACAGACTGGCGCTCAATCCATTGGGCCACACCAGCCAGGTCTGCAGATACTTTAAAAGGAAGCTTTTTCCAACAAGCACATTATTAGCCATCAGGGAAATGCAAATCAAAACCACAATGATAAGATATTTCACACCCACAACGAAGGTAATAATCAAAAAGAGGTGAAAACTCATGGACATGGACAACAGTGTGGTGACTGTGGGGTGGTGGGAAATGGGTGGGTAAATGGTAATGGAAAAATATAATTAAAAGAAAAAGACAGGTAATATGGTGGCAAAGATGTGGGGAAACTGGAATCCTCATACACTGCTGGTGGGAATGTAAAATGGTGCAGCCACTTTGGAAAACAGTCTGGCAGTTCTTCAAATGGTTAAAAAATAGAACTAACATACAACCCAACAATTGGACTTCTACGTATATACCCAAGAAAATTGAAAACATATGTCCACACAAAAACTTGTACATGAATGTTCATGGAGGCATGATTCATAATAGCATGAAAGTGGAACCAACCCAATGTCCATCAACTAAATAAATAAAATGTTATCTGTCCATATAGTACAGTATTATTCATCAATAAAAGTAAATGAATTACTGATACATGCTACAACATGCACCTTCAAAACATGCAAAGTGAGAGAAGCCAGACACAAAAGACCACATATTGCATAATTCCATATTTATGAAATGTCGAGAGAGGCAAATCTACAGAAACAGCAGATTTGTTGTTGCCAAGGGCTTGACGTGGGAGGCAGAGTATGGGAAGACTTTGGGGAATGATGGTTAAGGGTGAGGAATTTCTTTTCAAGGTAATGAAAATGCTCTAAAATGTAGTGATGGATACACAACTCTGTGAATTGTGTACTATAAATGGGAAGTGGGTGAACTGTCTGGTATGTAAATTATCTTAATAAAGTGGTTTTTTTTTTGAAGTTCTTTATGTGGTTCATACCAATTGACATTCCTATAGCAATGTACATACTCCCATTACTCCAGATCTTCCCCAACATTGAGACTTGAAATTTTTTGCCAGAGCACAGAACTGTCTTATTGTATATATCCTTTTGTACTTTTTGCATGAATGAAAAACATTTAAGTGTATGCTAATAAGTTGTTTTTCTGTTTTAAACATGGTTTCTACAATATATTAGGGTTTATATTGACTGCATTTTTTTAAAGGGGATGTTGCCCCAGTAGCAATGAGCACATCTCATACCTAGATCTTGGTTTCTAATGCAATCTAAGGCACTAAGGCTCCTTGGAGGAATGGCTGACTCTAGGACCAGGCCAGGAAATGGTATACAAGATGGACCTGGAGTATCTGTAGTGTGCCAGAAGGTAAGGAAGTGTCAACAAACAAACTCCTCCCCCCTTAAAAAAAAAACAACAACAACACTACATAATAATGGAAGTATGTCAAAGGGACACGGGAGCCAACCAAAAGAGCCCCAAATGGCCAAGCTGGTATTATGTAAACAATAAAATAAATAACATAGCATTGGGTTATAACCCAACATCTAAAATCAATATCCACGAGTCCATACCAATTTTAAAAATGACTAAGTTAATAAATAGGAAGAAGAGACAAGTCTTCCTTTGTAAGAATTCCAAATAATTATGTCAGTACTTTTCCCTCAAGAAGGTGGAGCATAAGCCCCCCAACTCTTTATGTGTGGGTTATGTGAAGTGACTGCTTTTCAAAGAGTTCCATATGGAAAGAAAGAAAGTACAACTTTACATGGAGAAACCTGACAAATCGTAGGTCCTCAAGCCAGGTGATAAAGGTTAACACACACAGTGAAAATCATGTTAATAGTGTGCACCCTAGATACAATGTGATAAAATGGCACTGTACCTCTGAACTCTTCCTCTGAACAGCACAGAACTAAGGTCTAATCCTGGGGAAAACATTAACAAATCCCAATAAAGGGACATCCTATAATATACCTAACCAGTATTCCTCAAAATGTCAAGGTCATCAAAAACAAGTCTGAGAAACTGCCATTACCAGGAGGAGACTAAGGAGACATAACAACTCCTTATTTCTCAGCATAAATGTTTGACGACATAAATGTAATATTGTATCCCAGAACAGAAAAAATATTTTAAAACTAAGGAAATCTGAATAACTACAGACTTCAGTTAGTATTAATGAATTTGTATTGGTTCATTAACTGTAACAAATACACTAATGTAAGATGTTACTATAGGGCAAACTGGATATGGAGTAGATGGGAACTTTGTACTAAGTATACTTCTCTATTTTCCTGTAAATCTACTAAAACTCTTCTTTAAAATAAAGTCTGTTTCTGTTTGATGAAGTTTGTGATGGCCTGGTTTGTAGTTCACAAATTAGGTCACCTTCAGTGTAGATAAACATCAGACCTTCAAACGCAGGTCTACAGGAGTAACGCTCACCAGACTAAGTCAGCTCACATCCCAAAGGAGGAAAAGAAGAGGTCAGGGTCCCTGTGACCTACCTCACAGCACCAGGCTCGGGTACTGGAGAAGGGGCGGTGATGCTGGCCAGGATCTTTGTAGCTGCTGCAGGCACTGCAGATTCTCATCTTGCTTTGCATCCACTGGTAGGAGCTACGAGAAGCGGTGACCTCGTCCAAAGACCACATTCAAACAGAATTATCACCATGGCTGACTCAGATCTGGCTTTGTGATTTAGTGTGAACCATGAGCTCACTGCCTCTCCATTTTCATGTCTGTATACAGGTCGAGTATAGAAGTCCCTGACTTTCATGATGATGCCCTGGCCCTGAGGATTCAACAAGTCCCTCAACTTAGCAAAGCATTTTAGTACTTCCTGGCAGAGGTCAATGTTGACTCTTAGCGTCCCCTGCCCCATTTCTTCCAGTACTCTCCATTAGATGAGTCCAACTGCTCTTAATTCCTTTGAGAAGTAAGGTGATAAATGTATAAATAAATCAGTTGAAGAATGCCAACAGTCTTGGGGGAGAGCCTAGTTCAGATATGCTATTGACCTAGGATTAGTATTTGTCCTGAAGTGATATCATTAGAACTTTACAAATTCATCCCTGAAGGGACCCCACACAAAAACAAGGTTATTCACTGCAGCACTGCTTGTCATAGCAAGAGACTGGAAACAACTTGAATTCCCTTCCAGAAAGGACTGGTTAAGTAAATTAGACTGTTAAGATGTGTGTGCTTGTACATGTGTACATGTTCCTCTGCTTGTGTGTATGTGTGTGCTGGCACACACATACACACATATATACATATGACTGGAAGGATAACTCAAGACATTGATGGCATTGGTGGACTCTGAGGAGAGGACTTGGGGGCCAGGAAATTCGGGAAGAAACTTTCCACTGTAAAGCCTTTTGTATCTTTTGCATTTTGCCCCATGTGTGTACTATTTATGCTGAAATATTTAAGAAAACCAGAGAAAAAATAACGCATCCCTGTGGGTCACAGCTGTTGGGGTTGGTTTGGGGGCAATCGCCAAATGAAATGGGTGGCACACTGGGGCTCTAGAGCGGCTGGAGGCAGAGGAGGGACATGGCTCCCAGTCCCTCGGGCAGAGGGTGGCAGGATGGGGTGTGACTCTCAAGGCCCATGGCATCCGAGAGCTGCCATTGCTTCTGCGGGCGGGCTGATCGGCTGGGAACAGAGATAACCCTAGAAAATGCAAAACCAAAACTCCTCCCCTAGGACCACCCCTCCCCGTTCCAAAAGGACCCCACTTCAAATCTGCACAGGGTAGGGGGTGAGGGGCCAGGATCTTGGTCAGCTCCCTGCCGTCCAGCTCAGTCCTGTCACAGGCCAGCTGGTGAGGCCTTCAGCTGTCTGCTTCCCTCCGAGCCTCTGTAAACAGCAACAGTGTCGTGACTTACCCACGCAGGCAAGCCTTCCATGGTAAATGAGCTAAACAAGTGTTTCTATCATTGTAGTTCCTAGTACACGTCAAGAAAGTATCCTGTGCTCTTAACTTTAGTAAATGAAACACTTCCAATTACCCCTGGCAGCTGTTAAAATTATCCGTGAAGTGGAACCAAAACGAATTACTAGGCCGGGGGGTAGGGGGGGGTGTCCGGTATTGGAGCGCAGCGCAGCAGGCGCACGTGTGCGTGCGGCTCCTCCCTGCGGCCGGGACGCGGAAGGGCGGGCTCCGCGGCCCGTCGCCCCAGTGCTGTTCTCCTGCGGGTCCCGCCTGGGCCCTCCCCACGGCAGAGCTCTGCGGCTGTTCTGTCTACCCCTGTCCCGCAGACTGAAGTCCAGCCCTCCACACCCCAGGGCTTGGGACGCTGCCTGACGCACAGTAGCCTCCCAATATGTCATTACAGGAAAACGAAAAATAAACGGAGCTTGGGAAGACAAAAACAGGTCTGGAGATGGATGGTGGCGGTTATACAACAGTGTGAATGTACTACATGCCACTGAACAGCGCATTTAAAAATGGTTAAAATAGTAAATTTTATGTTATGTATATTTTACCACAATAAATTTTTTTAAAAAAAGGATGCAATCTAATCTCATCTTCACCTGCTCTACATTCTCCTCCGAACTGCCCACCACTCCTTATCAGATCTGTTCTCTAAATGGGAAAAGGGCCTCCAAAGTCCCTTCTGGGTCCTCTCCCTACGCTTCTTTCCAGCTGGTACCATCAGGCAGGCCCTTGGCTTTGAACAAGCAGGAACCCCAGCATTGCCCGAAGCTGCTGACCTCCAGCCCAGGTGGCCCCAGCCCCAGCAGCCTGCTCACATCTCAGTCAGCACAGTGAAAGCAGTGGGCCCTCTCACCGCACCCACTCCTCCCTCCCGGGCCTCCAGCTTCACAAGCAGCACCTTCCAGGCATGACCCATTCTTCCCACCCTCCCTCGCCCCACCTTTCCATCTCTCAGAGCATCCTGCTGCCCCCCAGCCACCCACCTGTGTCCTCCCCACCTCCAACCGTCCTTTCTCTATGGGCTACTGCCTCCCTGCCCCACCCCCACCCTTCCAGCAATTTACCCTCCTCACGGGGCCAGAGCCATCTTCATGAAAGGAACTCGGATCATTACCGCCCACCTCGAGCCCTCCCAAGCTCCTCAGCACTCTGAGGATGTCGTCCAAATTCCCTACCCTGGTCATCTGCTCCTGGCTCACCCACCCCCACCTGTGCTGGAGGGCCAGTCCCTTGCTTCCTGCCAGCCACACTGGCCTTCTCCTCATTCCTTGTCCCACATCAGCCCTTTGCCTGGCTGTTTCCTCAGCCTGAACACTCTCCTGAACTTCATGTAGCTGTCTCCTCGCGGCTCCCGCTTAGCCGACCTATCACTGCCTCCAAAAGGCCTTCTTACACCCAATATCTAAAGAGACCCTGGTCACTTTCACGTCCCTCGGTCCTCTGGACAGCGTGATCACCGTCTCCCTGGATGAAGCGGTCAGCCACGTGGGCGGGGGCTTTCTGCCTCGCTCACGGAAAGGTCCCAGCTGCCAGAACAGGCCTGGCACAGGGTAGAGGCTGTGCAGCATCAAGCAGGTGAAAATCAAATCCGTGGGAGCTCTCCGCCTTCAAACAGAACCTGCAATTCGGAGAGCGGCCAGCAAACAGAGTGACAGAAACAGGTGAAATCGGGGTGGGGGGTGGGGGCAGAGTGGCAGAACCAAGGCAGTTTGTTAAGGGAAGGAAGAGGCCCAACTGAGTGGCGACCATGACTAGAACTCCCCTGGACTGGGCCTGCAGCAGAGACTTTGCCACGTGTGTGCGGGGAGACTGACCTTAAGAGGCAAAGCCCAGCCCTTCATACACCCCCATCACATTGTGCTTTGTGTGAAAAACAATCTTGCAACTCACCTTCAAGGAGGGGAAGGAAACATACAAAAGTCACAAAAATATATTAAAACAACTGTTTTCTTCTCTCTTGACACTGGCCTCCCTTCCCAGTACCCGTTGCCCACCACCCGCCACGGCCTTTCAGAGAAAAAGACGCCCAGGGCAGGAAGACGGAGGTGCCCCAGCTGCAGCCCTGGGTCTGGGGAGGTCCCTCTGGGAGTGAGGCTGCTAACAGTTTCTACAGGCTCGACGCCACTGTCGACGAGGGGGCCGCTGGGAGGCTGGCGGTGCAGGAGGGTCAGGCAGGACGCAGCGGACAGTCGGGCCTTGCCACAGGGACAGAAAACAGAAGAGAAATGAACAGAGTGAAGAGAGGGAGAGACATAAAAGTTAAAGTAGTAAAAGTTAGGGGGCAGAGGAGTGAGGCGAGGGAAGTCAGGAGGCAGCAGGGGGAGGGGGCATAAGGGAAACCCACCAGGCAACACCCACTCTGGGGGACCAAAAGGCCAAGGAGCTGGGGTTTGAGGCAGCAGATGCTGCTGAGAGGGAGGGAGAGGGTGTAGGAGAGGGAAAGGGCACTTGGCATTTGGGGGAGGTAGAAAAGTGGGCCCTGCCAAGGCCACAGTCAGAGAGGACAGAATAGAGGACGTGAGAGAAGGGAAGGTCCCAGAGTGGCAAGACCAGGTCACGACAACCACCTTGGATTCAGGAAAACGAGACGCACCCCAAAGCTGGGACCCGGCCTGAATGCCTGAGGAAGACCAGCAGTGCCCTCCAGAGGCGGGGGTCATGCCCTCGCTGAAGACTGATGGAGCCAAGAGCTTGGAGAGGGGCCTGCACCCCACCCGTAGGCTAGAAGGTCCTGCGGCCCAGTCTTTTGAACACGCTCACAGTGCCCGCGTGGTCCATCTGGGCACCAAGGCCCTCGCTGGAGCTGCTCCCCCGGGTCCCTAGAGTCCTCTTAATGGTGACCTTGACCTCGGCTGAGGACTTACTCTTGGTGCTCGTGACCTGGCTGTCCTGGGCCTCGGGTACAAGGGCAGTCTTGCCCAGTCTCTGGATGATGCTGACTTTGGACAGAGACTCCGGCTTCCTCTCAAGCCCTGGACAGGAGGAAAGGGCCAGGCGCCGCGGCGTTGGGGTGTTGGCCATCGTCGCTGAGCTTGTGGCCTTGGCTTTGACAGTCAGCGCCGGCTGAGGACTGATCTTGGTTGGACCCCGGCCTAGCTTCTTCAGGACCCCAGCATATTGTAGGACAGAGCTGCTGCTCTCATTGTCACTGTCCCAAGCCAGATCCTCATCCATCTCTGTGGTAGCCCCCAGGCGGCTGAAGACTCCTGTGGGCTGTGGAGGTCAAAGACAAGGCAAGTGAGTCATTTAGTCACTCAACATGTATTCATGGAGAGCTGCCTCATATGCCTGGCCTCATGGAAATCACAGGTGGGAGAAACATCCATCAGTGACACCCTGGATAGTGGGAAGAGCCATGACAGGGGAAGTCCAGGGAGCTGGGAGGAGCCCAGATGAGGCTCCTGATCTTGCATGGAATTCAGGAAGGACTGCCTGGAGAAGGGACATCTGAGATGAGATCTGAGAGTTGACGGGAAGTCAGTCTAGTAAGGAGCAGAGAAGAAAGCATGTGCCACGAAGAGGTAAAACCATCAGCTAAGGTTTGCAGGTAAACAGGAGAGAAAAGACAAATTTGGTCATCAATCAACAGATATTTTCTGAGTTTCTACTCTGTACCTGGCCCCGTGCTGGGTGGTGCTGGGGACACAGTGGTTACCAAGAGAGACCTGGTCCTCCCCCCAGAGGGCTCACAGTCCAGAGGGGAAGACAGACGTGGCATTGGAAATGACACAAGGAATTCTCTAATTATGATAGTCCAAGGAAGCTTTAGAAAGCACCAACATTTAAGTCAGGCCCTCAAAGCTGAATCAGCAGTGAAGGGAGAGTGGGCTAAGCTCCCAAGTCAGGAAATAGAATCACTGGAGTTGCCCTGGCTGGTGTGGCTCAGTGGATTGAGCGTTGGCCTGCAAATCAAAAGAGTCGGTTCGATTCCCAGTCAGGGCACATGCCTGGGTTGCGGGCTAAATCCCAGGTTGGGGACATGGGAAAGGCAACTGATAGATGTTTCTCACCCTCTCTTTCTCCTTCCCTTCCCCTCTCTAAAAATAAATAAATAAATAAAAATCTTAAAAAAAAAAAAAAGAATCATGTGAGCACTCTGTGAGCACTCTTTGTGCCAAGCTCTTGACGTGGCTGCAGCTTCAAGCTACACGATGCTACATGATCCTGAGTACTATTATCATGCTCATCTATGATTCCAGGAAGTGAGAAAAGACCAGAGCGGGTGAGACAGGAAATGCAGCTGGGGAGCTCCACCATAGTTTAAAAGGTGACATTTAAAGTGCTCTTACCATGCCCCAAACACCCCCAGCACCATACCCTTTAATCCTCACGACTACCCTATGAGGTGGGTACTATACAGATGAGGAAACTGAGGTAGGAAGGGCATAAGTGTCATGGCCAAGGCCATGGGTCTAGGCAGTGGCAGAGCGCCTGGCGCCCGCAAAACTACAGGCCAAGGTGAGAAGAGCGGGAGGCAGGTGGCCTGCCCTGTGGGCAGCACACAGCTGCTGTGGGTAGGGGGCTGAAGGGGCTCACAGAAGCTGCGCAGAGATCAGTTAGGAGGCCGCCACCCTATCCAGACAGGGAGAGGAGGCAGAGCAGGCAAGACTGATGGCGCCATCAGACTGGTGACTGCCTAGAATGAGGGCAGTGGGGCGTCCCTGAGCCAGGACCCAAGAGAGGAGTTGCTCTAGGGGATGATGCTGCCAAGGCTGATTTGGGACACGGTGGTGGAGGAGTCCAAGGGCAGCATCCAGTATCCAGCAGTCGGCCAGACCCTGGGGCTGGACATGGGGAGAGGCTGGGGCAGAAGACAGACAGGGAAACCACCAGAGCAAAGAAAGGAACTGAGGTTGAAAAGGTGGGTGGCACGCCCCAGAGTGTGCAAGCAGTGGGATGAGGGAAGTGGCAGGAGCCGCACCCAGGAAGGACAGGAATTTGAGAGCCCCAGGTGGCTCCCTGAGCTCCAACTCACTTTATTCCCCGTCGCTGTGTCTGCCTTGGTCTCAGCGCCGAGACGGTCGAACACAGACGTCCTGTGGACACCTGGGAGGGAAGTGAGGCCATCGTCCAGCACCTGCTGAGTGGCCCCTGTGGGCCCAGATGGGGCTGAGCACTGTGCAGACAAGGGAGGGGATGACATGGCCAGCCCAGACCCCGGGCAGCACTGGGACAAGCAGGCACAGACTGGCCCAGTTAGGTTTTGTGTCTACGCTTGTTGGATCATACCGACCTTAACCCACATACTTCTGGCTAGTGTCAAAGGTGGGAAGTGTCAACTAAAATTGACACATGTTCCTCATACATAGTACAAGTTCATAAAGGATGTATGCGGGAGGGTTCTGTTTCTTTCTTTTTTTTTTTACAGTATATAAAAAGCTTTTTAATGCTTTTCCCCCTCAGGTGAAACAGCTTCAGAAAACATCCACCATTAAGTAGTTTTACAAATGGCAGTTTTGGCTACACTAAAATTGGAGATGAGTCCCATGTGTTCTTTTCTGATAGGTAAGTAGATCAGCTTTAGAATGCAACCCTTTCTTAGAATAAAAAATAGCAAACTTGTTCTAAAAGACAGGAAAAGTAAAACCCTAAAGTCAATTGTTAAAAAAGTTTAACATTTATTTCATGCTATACTATCTATTTTCACCTTGTAATTTTAAGTATTGTGCTACAATTTTTAATAAAGAGAGAACGTAAATTTCAACCAAATTCAAAAATAAGTCCTGGCTGGTGCAGCTCAGTGGATTGAGTGCTAGCCTGCAAACCAAAAGGTCGCCAGTTCGATTCCCAGTCAGGGCACGTGCCTGGGTTGCAGGCCAGGTCCCCAGTTGGGGGTGTGCAAGAGGCAACTAATCTATGTATCTCTCACACATCAATGTTTCTTTCCCTCCCTCTAAAAAATAAATAAAATCCTTTTTAAAAATTAAAAAATAAACATATTAAGTACATATATTAATGCATTTGACAATAACATGTGCTAACTTTGATGATGGTCTTCGTTATGTACACTGCATATTTGTCCTTTTGGCACTGAACTGAGGAAAAACATATTACACCTGAAGTTGTACCTTAAATGAGTAAATCCATAGTCAATGATATAGTAGACTCTAACTAATTAGAAAAACTGAAAAGAGTTATTCTGATCATTTATGAACAAAATGAAACAGGCTTAATGTTCAACAGGAAAGAACAGTTAATGTCATCAGTTTAAAATAGGCCTTTCACAGCATATTTGAAAGGAATGAGTATCTGAAAATGTGAGACTCCACTTTGAAAGTGACGATTTTTAAATTCTTCATTGCTACCACTCCAACACATTCACCTTAAAGCTGGTGTGAAGTTGATCACATCTAATCCTCTCAGACATGGATATCTTTCCCATGGTACCCATCATTCCTCAACTAGTCCCCTGATCAATTTATATAATTATTTAACAGAGATTAATAATAAAACATCAGACAATAGGATCAATCCTCTCTACATACAACAGAATTAACAAACATGGCTTTGGATCTGTACTGATGAGGGAAGAGTTCTTAATCCCTACTCGTGCCTCTCACTCTTTCTGGGGTCACGGGCCTCTGAGAGAATCTGATGTGTGGTGACCAGTTCTCTCCCCAAATAGCCACCAACAGAATGCTTAATATTATGATATATAAATACTGTGGAAATATTAAACAACCATTAACAAGAATGGGTACAGTCATGCCTTGGTGTCTGCGGGGCTGATTCCAGGATCCCCACAGATACCAAAATCCATGAAGCTCAAGTCCCTTGTATATAATCTACATTTCCACAGAGTAGGACACACCTACTCATCACTTCATTCACGTGGATTCAGAGTAGCACTTGGCATGTGGCAAATTAAAGTTTTGCTTTTTCGAAATATCTGGGATCTGTTTCCCTGTATATTTTCAATCTGCAGTTATTTGAGTCCACGGATGCGAAACCTGTGGATACAGAGAGCTGACTGTAGATGTTCATGCACTAATGTGAAAAGATATCAATAAGAGAGTCATAGAACAATACCTACAGAATGATGCTATATGTTTAGAAAGAAAAAAAATGCCTATATATGTGTAGACATATATATAGATGCAAATAAGTTCATGGATGCTAGTCTGGAAAGGTTAACAGCAGGTGTGGGATGTGGGAGGGTAGGAAAAGAGTTTGTTTTTACTTATACACGCTTCTGCATCATCTGAATGATAATGACAGTTCCCACTTTACTGGGCACCTGCCCTCATTTGGCACGGTCACACTTCAGAGACAGACCATCATCAAATCCATGCCCCACCCCCTGGGGAAGAGCGCCAGCAGAGGGACTGAGCAAGCCTGCCACACCAACCACATGACAAGGGGGCACAAGTGGTGACCAAGCCCCCTCCCCTATGGCCACCATCACTGTTCCCTTGGATCCCATTAGAGCCTGCTTCTGAGCCCATGCCAGTGGGATGCACCCAAAAGGGAAACACAGCCTCTGTGCTGAAGCACGTCCCTGCCAGGCCAGTACCTTTCGCCGCCTGCTGCTGCTCAAGGATCTTGCGGGTCCGGGGGGTGGTGCCTTTGGGCATGTTGATGATGTATTTCCCCTCCATCTCAGCGGTCACCCTGCGTCTCTTGGTAGGAACAGCCAAGCTCTCCTCCTCCCGGTGGGCCAGGGCAGCTGGGGAAGAGGGTGGGGTGAGCACCTTCTGGAATGGAATGTTCTCACAGGGTAGGGACTAGATGCTCTGCAAAGGGCACTCATGTGTCCTTTATCTCCATGCGTCCACATGACTGTAATCCCTTATCTTCTCAACCATCCCTGTCACCACTGACTCGGAACCACCAAGAAACTCAGAGGTCTGGACAAATGGGGTACAGAATGCAGTGAGAACCCCCAGGCTGCAGGGGTTCTCTGTGGCTCTGTCTCAGCCCCAAGCAGCTCCCCTCAGACATTGGGTGGGTGGAAACGTTACAGAGCTACAACCAGGTAGTGGTTTCATAGGCGCACTCACTTTTCAAAAATTAATCAAGCTGTATGATTACAATTTGTATAAATTACACCCCCATTTTTTAGAAAAGAATCCCCTCAAATGTGTCAAGGGGTAAGAATGCCGGTCCCTCCCAGGCCTACTATCTTTTCAATACTTTAGAAATTAATTTTAACATTCTTGCGCATGGCACACAAATCAAAGGGCCAGAGTGGGTAGAGACACTTCCAAACAGCCACAGAAAAAAGGGAGCATGCGGGTTCGATAGAGGGAACAATGGGGCTGGGGTCAGATAATGAAGCCCCCCCTTGGGCCTCAGTTTCCACTTGTGCCAAGATCATTGTTGTGGAATGGGTCCAACAAAGGCGGGAAAGCAGCGAGGGGAGAGGTGTGGAAGCCCTGAGGCCAGAGTCCTGTTCCCAGCTTTCAAGCTGAGACCCAGAAGAGGAGCGGGGGCCAACCACAGGGAAGTCTGCGGAGGAAGCATGCTCCAGAAGAAGGCAACACCTGCGCAAAGGCTCCGCGACGGGAAGGAGCCTGGAGGGGACCTGAGGCAGTAAGCAAGGGGGAGAGACACTAGAGATGAATCCATATTAGGACTGAATTTTGTTACTGGAATAATGGGAAGCCCTGGAGAGTTCTAGACAAGGGTGTGAAAGGAACTGGTTAAGGGTTCTGAAGCACCCTCTGGCTGCTGAGAGGAAATGGTAGCTTCTTTACCTTTGACACCAGGCATCAAGCACAGGGCACCAGTGTGGGGCTCAGCGAACAAGTGTTAGAAAAAGACTGAACCACCTATAGTCAACAAGACTGCCGTGTACACTTGAAACCTTTGTTAAGAGGGTAGATCTCATGTTAAGTGTTCTTACCACGATAAAATAAAATTAAAAAGACTGAACCAACCACTGAGTGAGAACCACAGTGCACTTGTGCTTAAATACACCATCTCAAGTGCTTCCAACTGTCCTCTGGGTTCGGTACCATTGGCCCCATTCTATCAACATGGAAAGCGAGGCCCACAGAGGTGCAGTGACTCGACCAAGTGCAAACAGTTTGAACACCTAGTGGCCTTCAAAGCACTTGCAATGTTGGGAACATGATCACCTCCAGCTCCTCCTGCCACCCGCCCAAGTTCCCTCACCGGCGGCTTTGGCACTCTTTGCTGCCGTCTTGTTGGACACCGTGACGGAGATCTTAGAGGTGCTGGTATCTGGCCGCCTGGGGGGCGTTCCAGGTGGGGAGTCATGGTTCAGGCTGTTGGCGATCATTCGAGAGGCAGCTGTGGGGAAGAAAGGGGAGTCCAGTCGAGTGGACCCTGGAAAGGAATCCCAGCTAGCAAAGACCAACCTTGGGACTGAATGGGAAGCAGCACCCAGAGTCACTCTGTGGCTGCACTGTCCTCAGGTTGGGGTGCCGGGGGGCTGGAGGGGCCAGTATGCCCAGGAACTTGCCTACCCCTCCCTGTTCCTAGGCCCTTTCATGAGGCTCAGGACCAGATGGCTGCTACCACACTTCACCCATCAGTCACCCAGCCCTGCACTGACCTGTCCCTCCCCTCCCCGCTCTACGACAGCTAAGCTGGTCCCTGGGTCTTTGCCTGGCATGCAGTTCCTTGAGTACCAACAGGTTTGCATTGCCTCTTCACCCACGTCTCCTCTCAGGGAGCTTCCTGACCACCCCATCAACTCCCACCTCCATACCCTATACCATACTTTCTTTCCATAGCCCTTATTACTGCTTCATGTTAAATTACATTTATCTGCTTATGGAGGACTTGCCTACAAGCACACAAGCTCCATGAGGAGATGCTGCTGTTTACTGCTGTAGCCCAGTGCCTACAACACTTTTGAAACTTCAAAAGTCCTCAATAAACATCCACTGAAAAGATGAACATTATTACCAAACATCCCAACATCCCTACTAGACAGACTCCACTGCCAACCAACTGTATAGACAAGGGAACTGGGACTCAGCCAGGCCCCCGGGGAATGGGGGCCTGGCTCCAGCTGGTGACCTCCCTCTGGGGGTGGGAGGACAGTCTCCTGTGGCCCCTACCTTCTGCAGAGCAGGAGAGATGTCCTAGGGTGTAAGGTGAGAACTATAGCACGCATGCTGGAGGGCCAGCCCCAGCGCGGGAGGGAGACAGTCAGGGACACGACGCTTCACCAGGACAGGTAAGCACCATTTGGATAGAAGGAAAACAACTGTCTCTGCTCGACTGAATGTGAACAGCAGGCAGGATGCCAGAGCCCAGAGAACTGTTCTCTTCCCCACCAAAACACACATACACATTCAACGTTATGAAGTGGACACCGGGGTCCATATCAGGAACGCTGTTTTGGAGCATTCTTCCCCACCTTTTCTTCTTTGCCTGGTTCTGCTTTCTATTTAAGTGCCTATTTCTCCACTAATTTCTGTTGGCTTTAATTTTTAAAATTTATTTTAAACTTCCCTGGTGAGAGTGGCTCAGTTGGTTGGAGCATCACCCCATAAACCAAAAGGTCATGGGTTTGATTCCCAGTCAGGGAGCATACCTAGGTTGTGGGTTCAGTCCCTAATCGGGGCACATGCAAGAGGCAACCAATGTTTCTCTCTCACATTGATGTTTCTCTCCCTCCCTTCCCCTCTCTCTAAAATCAATAAGCATGTCCTCAGGTGAGGATAAAAAAAAAATTTATTTTAAACTATGTAAAACATTCAGAATGGTACTAAAAGTACGTACTACCTGATTTCATTTATATAGACTTGAAAGACTAACAAGGCTAATCTATGCTGTTAGAGACCAAGGTACTGAGCACCCTTGAGATGGGGTGGTGATGCTGGTATGTTTCTGTTTCTGGATTTGGATGCCTCTGTTTGCATGGTATCCCATTTGTGAAGTCATTCAGCTGTACTGTTAGGATCTGAATGCTTTTCTGTATATAAGCTGTGGGATATGTTTGCAGAAACAAACCCCAATTTGTTCAGCCTTCTTTCTCCATGCCTTTGGGCAGGCCCTGCCCACAATGACTCTGGGCTGAGCAATGTGACTGGCTCTGGCCAATGGTACAAGAGCAAATGTTATATAAGTGGAGGCTTACCAGGTGATTAGAAGAACGGGCCTGCCCTCTTATGTTGCTTTTGGGAGCTCTGCAACTACCACTTGCGGACAAGCCGGGGCTAGCATGCTAGAAAACGAGAGACATGGCCAAGTTGCCCCTGTTGGCCCAGATGACATCATGCCAACCATCAGACGGGAGTGAGGCCTCCTACATCACCCAGCCTCAACCAAGCTGCCATGTGACCACCGAGACCAGCTGAGCTGGCCCAGATCAGAAATGACCAGCCAAGTCATAAAACCAAGAGAAATAAATTTGTGGTTTAAACCAGTTTTGGGGTTTATTAAGCAGCTAAGGCTAACTAATATTCACGGTATATTTTTTAGATTTTTTTTTTCAATGTATCATATTACTGAAAAAACAAAAGTATAAGTAGTTAGTTCTCACCATTCAGATTCCATATTTTCAAATTCACCTCTTCACTAAAATTTATTTGTAATCCCCAAAACAATACTTATGATGCTTCTGTGGTCATTTACAGACATGCACAGAATGGCCAAAAACTTGAGTCTCCCAACACCCATACTCCCCACTGGGTTCAAACAAGGCCACACGCTGCATTGTTTCTGCTCTCATATAGTAAATAAGTGTTCTCCCCATGGTCCAGTTAGTGTCACATTTTCCTATTTTGTGCTTTTTGTTAGTGATTTTGCTGTTTAAAATGTCCCCTAAGCATAGTACTGAAGTGTTCCTAAGTGCAAGAAGGCAGTGATATATATTCCTTATGGAAAAAATACATGTGTTAAGATTAGCTCCATTCAGGGATGAATTACAGTGCTATTGGCCATAAGTTCAATGTTAATAAAGTAAGGTGTCTTTAAATGGAAACACATGTAAAAGAAGGTTCTATATTGATCAGCCGATGATAAATGTTATGATCAGAGGATTGCAGGAACCTAACCCTGTGTTTCCCCTCCGAGCAGTGATGCGGTATTCACCAATTCAGTGCTCGCAGTGATTTTATAGAACAAAACTACCACCAGCCCTTCATCACCCAGTGTATTTTTCCCTAAGAGAAGAGGGCCTCGGACCTTTGCTGCCACCCCTGCAGACTCCAGGTGTGTTCCCTTCACTGCAGGAGTGTAAGAATGAAGAAGAGGAGGCCTGAGCAGATGGGACTCACCGCTAGCGGTGCCTCGGCGGATCTCGCCTGGAAGGGGGCTAGGGCTGCAGGGCACCGACTCAGTGGCAGCTTTACACACGTCCTGTAAGAAACAGAACACAACAGGTGCCTGGGTTACCACAGGGACAGGGACATGAGGTGAAGGAACAGGGGACCCAGAAATCTAAGCAAAACTAGGGGTATCAGAGCTTCTAGAGAAAAGATTTCAAGACACTCCACTCGTAACCATGAGAAGGCATCAGACAAACCCTGACCGAGGGACATTCCACAAAACGCCGGACCAGTAGTCTTCAAAACTGTCAAGGCCATGTCAAATGACTATGCTGTACACCTGAAACTAATATAATATTGTATGTCAACTGGAATCAAAAATTAAATTTTAAAAATATATACCTAAAGTCAATATAGCAAAATATTAAGACCTTAACAGGCCTGGCTGGTGTGGTTCAGTGGACTGAGCACCGGCCTGTGAACCGAAAGGTCACCAGCTTGATTCCCAGTCAGGGCACATGCCTGGGTTGCGGGCCAGGTCCCCAGTTGGGGGCGTGTGAGAGGCACCCTGATGTTTCTCTCCCTCTCCTTCTCCATGCCTTCATCTCTCACTAAAAGTAAATAAATAAAATACTTAAAAAAAAAAAGACCTTAATAAAGCTGATTAGCTGTAACTTGAAAGAAAAATAAACTGTCAAGGTCATCAAAAACCCACGAAGACTATAAAGCTGTCACAAATCAAGAGACAAAGGGGTATAAGTCAATGCAGTGAGGCATCCTGGGACAGAACAAGGACATAATGGAAAAACGGATGAAATCCAAATAGTCCACAGTTCATTTCTTAGTTCTGACAAATGTACCATCACTTGTAAGGTGTTAACATTAGCAGAAGCTGAGTGAAGGACACAGAAATTTTCTGTCCTATTGTTGGAACTTTTCTAGAAATCAAAAATGATTCTCAAATTTAAAAGTTTTTCTCCGTGATCATCTCCATGATAACTCAGATAATGTCCCTGGCTTGGAAAGCCCTCACTTTGGGGTCTTTTCCTGGATGATGGAAATATGAAGGCCATTTCCAGGCCCCTGGAACTGAGGAGAATAACTCAGCAGCCACCAAGCGGTAACGTGAAGTGCCTGAGAGTGCAGCTCTGGAGCAAGTTTCCTCCTGGCCAAGTGGAGAGAGGAGCAAATGAGTTAACATGTATAAAGCATGGAAGCTCCTGTTCTGGGGACAGAGAAGAATCCTGGTGATGATGATTAGCACTAGTAAGATGAGAACTAGTATAATAATAATTACAGTCTTTACTGAAGCCCCACTTTTTACACTGTACTAGGGTTGTATACAACATGATACCTATAAAACAGGTTTGCCTATGTGCATACTACACATGAACAAGGTAAGGCTCCGAGAGTTTAGGCAATGTGTCCAATGTCACTCAGTTAGCACAGAACTTGCCTCGGAACCCAGGTCTGCCTGCCTTTGCTTCCAAGCCTCCTGTTGGCTCTGCCCCTGCCAGTCCACCCTGCCCTGAATCCAGTAACAGAGGGAAGGAGCAGAGCACCCACCTGACGGTGCACCACTTTGGCATGCTTGAGGATGGCAATGATGTCACCCACCACAGTC
Source organism: Furipterus horrens (assembly GCF_987537825.1). Lineage (NCBI taxonomy): Eukaryota > Metazoa > Chordata > Mammalia > Chiroptera > Furipteridae > Furipterus > Furipterus horrens. Next base: position 40,501,306 of record NW_028327183.1, read on the forward strand.
ACGCCCAGCTCATTCATGATTTCCTTGTTCAGATCTAGAAGCATGCTCTTCTGGATCCTGTAGGGGAGGGTCAGCAGTGAGGCCACAGGTGGGCCAGCCAGCTCCCTGTCCCCTCCCATCTCTCCCCTCCTCTACCCAAGTCCAGCTCTGTCCCCTTGGAGCCCTTACCTATTATCCACAAACATCACGGCATAATTGACAGCAGGTCCCGGAGGAATGCCGGCTTCCTTGAAGAACTGGATCCACTCGGAAGTGGCTGGCGAGGGTGGAGAGGGCTCGTTACTCACATTATTCTCTTTGGAGAACAGCCACAGCAAAACCACAACAGCAACGGTTCCCACAAATTAAATGCTTACCAAATGCCAGGTCCTTTGCTGAGTGCTTTGCACATAAGCTAGAATTAAGCCCGCCTGACAGCCCTGTGAGTTAAGCATCACTGACTCTCCCACTTTGCCAGTGAGGAAACTGAGGCCGGGAGAGGCTGGGCAGCTCACCCCCGGCCACGCTAACAAGTGGCTGTGCCCCAGCCCATGTGCTCCCATGTTCCCCTTCTCCTCACAGCTCTGCCCAGCCGCAGACCGTGACTGATTTGGGGGAGCTGAGATTCTGGCTTCTCTGCCCCAGTCCCCACCAGTGGGCCCAGCCCCTGAGAGTGACAGGATCTGCAGGCAGATGGAAAGAAAAGCCACAGAGCCCTGGCCAGGTCGCTCCATTGGTCACAGCATTGTCCTGATCCCTAGTCAAGGCACATGCAAGCATCAACCAACGGCCCTGGCTGGTGTGGCTCCGCGATTGAGTGCCGGCCTGTGAGCCCAAAGGCTGGCAGTTTGATCCCCAGTGAGGGTGCATGCCTGGGTTGCGGGCCGGGTCCCCAGTTGGGGGTGTGCAAGAGGGAACTGATAGATATATCTGTTGCACATTGATATTTCTCTCCCTCTTTTTCTCCCTCCTTTCTCCTCTCTCTAAAAATTTAAAAACTCCCTCTCTCAAATCAATAAAAAGTTTAAACAACAAAGATCACAGAGCTGTCCCATGGGTGTCAAGCAAGCCCCCGCCTCACCACAGGACTAGCCCTGCCTCACCATGAGGCATGGAGGTTACAAGCGTCAGCTTTAGAGTTTGTTTTCAAATCCTGGCTCTGCCATTTCCCAGCTGGGGGACTTTGTGCAAGTTAGCACTCGGTGCTTCAGTTTTCTCATCTGTAAATTTGGGGTAATACCTTCAGTAAGTATGTACTGAGCACTTGGCCTAGGGCACTTGGGATGCTACAAGGCACAAGACAAAGCCCCTTCCCCCACGGAGCTGACGTTCCAGAGGAAACGGCACCAACATCTTTGGGACGCTGTGCAGACTCAATGCAAAAGTCCACGTAAAGGGCTTTAAAATGCAGGCTGGCCCAGAGGACACACTATACCCATTGCAGCTATTAACGTCTGTATTATTCTGCCACCACTACACAAAGAGCCAAGGCCAAGACCAGGCAGACCCCACCCAGGTAGCTTTATTGTTTCTAAAACTTCTTTCTTTTCCTCTTGGGTGTGACCTTCAAATTGACCCTGACTTGCCAAGCCAGGTGTCAGATAAGATCACTGATTTCAAGTAGAACTTTTTTTCACATTGTACTACCTCTGAAGTAGAAGCCAGGATCCACCTTACAATCGACAGTGTGCCACAGTTTAATAGGCAGCATTCTTTTTCTTTCTCATGGCACATAACATTATATCCAACATCCCATGCTAGTTTAGATTAGAAAAAAATAGGTATTGCTGTGCCCATGTTTGCTTGAGACAGCTGAGGCCCAGAGCAGGGAAAGAGGCGCACTCTGGATCAGAAGCTTGGTAGGTGATAGTGCAGGGCTCAGGCCGTCCAGGGGCCACACCTCTCCCAAGGAGACCTCGCCCCACAAGGCCAAAGGCCCGTATTTCCAACTGGGAAAGGTGGGTTCATGCCCGCAGGAAAGGGGTGCTGCCTTCTACTCTGCACAGACACTAAGTGCCCTGGCTTTCATCAGCCAAAAGCAGGCACCTTTGTCTAAGTATCAAAAAGCACTATGTAATGATTATTTATATGAAATGTCCAGAATAGGTAAATCTACAGAAATCCATAGAGACAGAAAGTAGATTAGTAGTTGCCAGGGGCTAGGGGCAGTGGGGAGTGACTACTAACTGGTATTGGATTTTGGAGAGGAGATGAAAATGTTTTGAGGCTGTGGCCAGGTAGCTCAGTTGGTTAGAGCAGCAGTCCCCAACGTTTTTGGCACCAGGGACAGGTTTTGTGGAAGACAGGAGCAGGGGTGGGGCGGGGTGGAGGATGGGCAGAGCTCCGGTTAGCTTCAACAGGCCACAGACTAGCAACCCGGGGGTTGGGGACCCCTGGGTTAGAGCATCATCCTGATATGCAAAGGTTGCAGGTTCAATATCCAGTCAGGGCATACAAAAGAATCAACCGACAAATGCATAAATAAGTGGGACAACAAATCGATGGCTCTCTCTCTCATTCACTCTTTCTCTCTCTCTCCCTCCCTCCCTCTCTCTCTCTAAAATCAATTTAAAAAACGAAAATGTTTTGAAATTAATTGTGGTGATGGTTGCAGAACTCTGCGAATAGAAAATATCGAATATAAAAACCACTGAATTATACCCTTTAAACAGGTGATTGTACAAAATGTAAACTGTGTATCAATCAAGCTCTTAAAGAGGGAGAAAGTGCCACACAGGTTGGGGGTAGCTAGATGCTGAAGCAAAGTCAAGGAACCGCAAAAGTCTCCACATCCGGGCCACACCATCATCTTAAGCGCAGCAGGTCCTTGAGTAACATCGTTTTGTTCAACATCATTTTGTTATAACATTGATGAGATGCTGTGTAATTTAACTCTTGTTTATATCAATTTGCCTGTGATAAAATTGGTTTCATGATATGCTGTTTTGCTTAAAGTTACAGAACCTACTGACAATGTTAAGTGAAGACTCACAGTACTACTAAGAAGGAAAATGTGCTGCCAATCAAACGATCCTAAGTCACCAGCTGTAAGATGTGCCCCCCCCCCATGTCGGAAATAAGATGAGCAACAATGTGTGTCTTGGAATTAGTGAGGCATGGCTTCCTTTACACAGCACTTAGAATATTCACAGCAGCTTGTCTGTAGTAGCCCCAACCTAGAAACACTGCAATATCTACATCAATAAACAAATGGTAGTTACTCCTTGGTGAAACACTACATAGCAGTGAAAAGAACTCCAGCACGTACGGCAACATAGATGACTCTTAGACATTACATTCAGCAAAAGAAGCCAGACACAAAGGAACCCATGGAATGTTTCCTTCATGTAAGTTCAAAACCAAAGTCTATGGACTACAAAGAATGATAAGGTGAGATTATCACAAAGATAAAATATTCCATCTGGAGGAGAAAAGAGGTTGTGATTGGGGTAGGGCTCTCAGGGAGGCTGGCAATATTCTATTTCTTGACCTGGATGGTTAGAGGTGTGGTTTGCTTTTTTTAACCCCTCTCGTATGTGCCCCAACCAGGGATCAAACTTACAACCTAGATATGTGCCCTAATTGGGGATCAAACCCATAACCTTTTGGTGCATGGGATGACACTCTAACCAACTGAGCAACTCAGCCAGGGTACATACCTAGGGCACATGCTCTTTTAAAACCTTTTTCTTGAACTAACGTACACGCAACAAAAGTTCACCTAAGTCAATAGGTTTTTCATAAGACAACACACTCACGTAACCAGCACCCAGATTAAAAAATAAAACATCCCAACATCACAGAAGTCCCCCCACCCCTCTCTTCCCTCTGTGTCACCTCCCTCTGCCTCATGAGGGCCACCACTACCTTCTAACAGCATGAATTGTTTTACCTGTTTGACCAAATGTTTGATGTATTTTTCTATATATACAATAAAACTCAAAAATGTTTAAAGCTACCAGCTAATATCTCTGCTTTGACAATTCCGAAATAGAGAATTTAAAGAAAATATGGTGATGAGGCTCATGAGAATAATATTAATAGCTAACATTTCTGGAGAACTACGCCCAGGATTTTACATGCAATAACCTCCTTAATCCTTACAACATCCTAGGATGTAGAGAGTGTTAGTATCTCCATTTTACAGGTGAGAAAACTGAGGCTCTGAGAGGCCATGTGGGAGATCTGCCGGACTTCAATACCCAAGTTCTTTACGGCTAGACTAGGCTGTCAGGAGGCCAAGATACAGAGGAGGCGGGTAGGCCTTGAGCAGGCCCAGCCCCATCTCCCCGTTCCTCAGAGTACAGCTGTTCCTGCCTGTGACGGGCCCTCCCTCCCCAACCTCGTCTACCCCCACCAAGGTCATACCTCAAAAAGGGAAGTGGGCAGAGGGGACCCCGAAGAGAAGGCCACAGACTCACCCATAGTCACTGAGACCATTGTCACCCTGTCCCTGACGCTGCTCCCTGGAGCCTGGAAGAAAGAACGAGGGGAGAGTGCCATGAGTTGCCACCGGCTGTGAGTGTATGTCCGTCTCTTGCTGCCTATCTGCCTGCCAGAGGCGAGTTCCTGGACTGGGGGCTCAGAGCCCAGGAATAGCCTGGAGCAGCTGGCAGGAAGTCAGCTTGGGACAGAGCTGCCATCACAACTATCACTTCTGCTGGGACAAGGCCCAGGGATAGCAAATGTCCACAGCTCCATTCTCACACACCTCAAAAGTTTCTAGCTGGAATAAGAGAAGGAAAGAAAAAGACACCCCCTGCCCAAGACTTTAACCATAAGTAGGCATTCATTCATTCAAAAACTGTTTACTGAGCACCTACTACGTGGGAAGCACTCTTCCAGGGGCTGGGTATACTGAGGTGAACAAAAACACGGAACCTGGCATCTAAGTGAGTGAGGACAAGGGAGGCGGGGGACACAGCGAGTAAGCAAGCAGAACAGTTAACAATGCAGTGTGTCAGAAAGCCCTTAGTGCCCTGGTGTGGTTCAGTGGATTGAGCACCGGCCTGCGAACCAAAAGTTGCCAGTTTGATTCCCAGTCAGACCACAGGCCTGGGTTGTGGGCAAGGTCCCCAGTTGGGGGTGTGCGAGAGGCAACTACACATTTAAGCTTCTCTCCCTCTCTTTCTCCCTCCCTTCCCCTCTCTCTAAAAAATAAATAAATAAAATCTTTATAAAAAAAGAAAAGAAAGAAAGCCTTGGTGTTACGGAGAAAACATGGAGGGGGGGATACAATCCTAAATAGGGTGGTCAGGAAAAACCACTCTGAAGTGTCATTCAGAGACCCAGCAGCCAGCGGAGGTGGAGGAGTGAGCCATGTGGTTTTACAGAAGTGTTCCAGAAGCTGCAGCAAGTCCACTGCCCGGAGCCAGGAGCCCATCTGCCATGTCTGAGGGTGTGGCTGCAGCAGAGTGAGGGAGTGAGCGAGGAGGGTGAGAGCAAACAAGGGCAGAGAGGTGGGGCATCAGGTCATGAAGGGCTTCAGAGAAGAAATGAAGAATCAATTTTCACTTGATTAGCAGGTGCTAGAAAGGCATTAAAGACGTATTAGCACCAATGAAGCCTTTCTCCTGGACATTAATAGCAGTACCAGAAGGAAACTAAAGGCGTCACCTTCTCTCCTGATGATTCAGTGCTATCTGACTCCAGGACGCCTGTCCCACACTACCCTGGCCCAGACGTCCCACTTAGCCCTCATCCTTTTCTCTGACACAGCCATCTCCTCCACTTCCTCTGCCCTCATCCTTCACACTGCTCCCTGCCCGCCACCCCAGCCTCGAAGTCTGATTCTTTGCACTCACCCCTCCTCCCTTACGGGATGCAGAAGGCCCTCTGTCCAGCTCCCCCTCGACCCCCTTCCCCGCACCGCATTTTGATGGTATAACAGAAACAGTATAAGAGTAAGGGCTCTGGCGCCAGACGGCAGGGTTCAAATCTGGCTCTACCACTTACTAGTTGTGTGGCTTTGGCAATTTACCTCACCAGTCGGGGCTCATAAACTGGGATGGTATAAACATCACTTACCTTACACAAATGTTCTTAGGGCAAATGAGTTTCTAGGTACAAAGCACCTGAGACACTGGTGCATACCAAGTACTCTACAAGTGTGGGCTATTTTCACCCCCCAGGCTCCCACCCCAGCCTTCCCCACTAACACACAGCAGCTTTGCCTGCCTCCCAGTTTTCACACAGAAGGTCACTTGTGCCTGGAACGCTTATCTCCTCCTGTCCTCCTGGCAAGCCCTTCTTCACTCTGCTTAGCTGCCATCTGCTTTGTAAGTTCTCCCTAAGTCCCCACATGTGAGATTCTCTCCTCTGCTCCTGGCTAGGATTCATCCTGCCTTTCACTGGCTTCTGCTACATCCCTTATTCATGGACGTGACCATAAGACATCATTCTGTCCACTTTCTTGATTTTCTAAAACCCACTTTCCCTTCTGGATTTTACTGCTGGACAAAGACAATACAACTGCAGCTCTCAAAGGGCAGGGCATGAAGAGGTGTTGGCAAGTCAGACAGAACAACATCCCACATGCCAAGCACTAACTATGCACCAGATCAGAGCCAGGCATCATGCTGATGCCTCACAACCTCCCCAAGAGTGAGGACTACTCTTAGCCCCATTTTTTAAAAAGTATATTTTACTGATATGCTGTTACAGTTGGCCAAACTTTCTTTTCCCCTTTGCTCCCCTCTGCCCAGTACCCTACTTCCCTCCAGCAATCCCACCGCCCTTAGTGCATGCCCATGGGTCGTTCATATAAGTTCTTTGATTTCACCTTTTCCTGTAGTATTCTTAACTTCCCCCTGTCTATTTTGTTCCTAACAATTATGCTTCTTAATCCCTGCACCATTTCCCCATTTCTCCCCCTCCCCACTCCCAGCTGATAACCCTCCAAATGATCCCCATACCTATGATTCTGTTCCTATTCTGGTTTGCTTAGTTGGATTTTGTTTTTATTTTTTAGATTCAGTTGTTGATAGTTGTGAGTTTGTTGTCATTTTAGTGTTCATAGTTTTGGTGCTTTTCTTAAATAAGTCCCTTTAACATTTTGTATAACAATGGCTTGGTGATGATGAACTCCTTTAGCTTTGTCTTGTCTGGGAAGCACTTCATATGCCCTTCCATTCTAAATGATAGCTTTGCTGGATAGAGTAACCTTGGTTGTAGGGTCTTGCTTTCCATCACCTTGAATACTTCTTGCCAGTCCCTTCTTGCCTGCAAAGTGTCCTTTGAGAAATCAGCTGATAGTCTTATAGGAACCCCTTTGTAGGTAACTCTCTGCTTTTCTCTTGCTGCTTTTAAGATTTTCTTTATCTTGAACTTTTGGCATTTTAATTATGATGTGTCTTGGTGTGATCCTCATTGGGTCTAGCTTGTTTGGGACTCTCTGTGCTTCCTGGACTTGTATGTCTATTTCCTTCACCAAATTTGGGAAGTTTTCCTTCATTATTTTTTCACTTAGGTTTTCAATTTCCTGCTCTTCCTCTTCTCCTTCTGGCACCCTTATGATTTGGATGTTGGCATGTTTAAAGTTGTCCCAGAGGTTCCTAAGCCTCTCCTCATTTCTTTCAATTCTTGTTTCCTCATTCTGTCCTGGTTGACTTTGTTTCTTCCTTATGTTCCCAATCATTGATTTGAACCCCAGTTTCCTTCCCTTCATGATTGGTTTTGTGTGGATTTTCCTTCATTTCACTTAGCTTAGTCTTCACGTCTTTCTTCTGCGTTTGCCATACTCAAACATATCTGTCAAGTCGGTGAGCATCTTTATCACCAGTGTTTTGAACTCTGCGTTTGTTAGGTGGGCTATCTCCTCGTCGCTTAGTTCTCCCACTAGAACCTTGATCTGTTCCCTCTTTTGGGCCATACTTCTCTGTCTCAACTTGACAGCCTTTTGCGTTTGCCTGTTTCTTAGGTAGAGCTGTTGCACCTGTTACATTGTAAAGGGCGGATCCCTAGGTGTTTGTGAATATGGGGCAAGCCTTTTCACTGTGTTGTGGAGCTGTATGTGGGGAAGAGATCTGAGAGGGAACAATGCCACTTGCTTAGCACTCGCCCCTTTTCCAGGCACTTCCCCCACTTCCTGTATGGAACTGGCGCCCCTCTAGCTATTGCCCTGGTTGTGGTTCTCAGGGTGGGTGGGTCTGCGGAAGTTCCAGGACTGTGGGGGCCCCCTAAACAAACAGACTCTGCTGAGACACCAGCAGTTTCTTCCTCTGCCCCAACCCCCACTGTTTTTCACAGTCAGAAGCAATGAGGCTTTATTTTTTCCCGTGCTGGAACCATGAGCCACATGGTCTGGTCTGGTGCTGAGAGAGCTCCCCAGGTGTCCCTCCCTACTTTTTTTAATGCACTACTGCGCTTTCTGCTGGCCTGCCACAGCCGCTGCCGCAGCTGCCTCCACTACCACCACCCTGCTTCCTCTCTGCCCCAGCTTCGCCCCTTCTACCTGTCTGGATGAGTATTTCTTCTTCATATCTTTGTTTATTGGACTTCCATGCAGCTCAATTTTCTGGACCTTCTGGTTGTCTCCAGTTTTGACATAGTTGTATTCCTTCTTAGCTATGGAGGGAGATGCAGCGTGTCCACCTATGCCTCCATTTTAGCCAGAAGTCTATTCTTAGCCCCATTTTAATCCATGAAAAAAACCAACTCATCAAGGTGCAGTCATTTGCCAAATGCCACATCTAGCAAGTGGCTTTACTGGGATTCAAGAACAAGTTCTCCCTGATTCCAGTGCCCATGCAGAAGCTCCTACTGAATGTTCATGTGCAGGACACTGAGCATATACACATCTCAGGGACCCCTCACAAGCACGGGGAAAGAAAGTAAAAATGATCCCCGTGTTACGGATTAGAGTTGCAGGTCCCAGGTCACACAGTAACTGCAGAGCTAGGACTTGAACCCTAGTCAGTCCAATGGCTATGATTAATGCTGGTCAAGGGATTACTAAGAGCCAGGCACTGTGATCTGTTTTTACAAGATTTCATTTAATTCTTACCAGAAGCCTTTAAGTACTGGTATCCTCCTATAGCTGCAGAATTCCCTGCTTGACTCGGTGTCTTCTCTCCACCGTTATAAACCCATCTCCAGCGCTGATTCTCTGAATAATGAAAATTATAACATCAATAATGTTTATAATAATAATTAATAACAATGAAAAAATGACCAGTCCCAAAACTCAAGTAATTACCATGTACCTGTGCTAAGCCCTTAAAAGGCTTGGATCCAAATCCCAATTTACCACTTCCTAACTCTGACTCTGGGGCAAGTGGCTTAACCTTTCGGGATTTCACTTTCCTCAGTTATAAAATAAGAATGATAGGAGTAGCTATTCTTAGAGAGGTTAGAGGGAGTAAATGAGTTCATAAATGTCACACAAAAATGTTCTTCAGGTGATATGTGTGCATTAAATAAAATAAATAAATTTTCAGTGAGCTAGGGAAAGGGTAGGACAGTCACTGACTTATGTCAGTCGTAAGCGAAGTGTGAGCTGGGAGTGGAGTATAAAGTAACTTGATGGGACCCATGGGACCTGACAACATGGAATCACATAATACAAATTATTCTCTTTCAATTCTCTTTCAGTTTCTGTCTACACTTTTTTTTTTTTTTTTAATTCTCACCCAAGGACATACTCATTGATTTTAGAGAGGAAAGAAGAGAGACATTGATGTGAGAGAGAAACATCAATCGGTTGCCTCCTCCGACCCGGGATGGAACCTGCAACCCAGGATGTGCCCTGACAGAGGATCGAATGCACACCCTTTTGGTGTACAGGACAACTGCTCCAACCAATGGAACCACCTAGCCAGGGCTCTGTCTACAGTTTAACAGACTGTTCTGCTTCCACTGTATTTCAGGTTATGCTCCTTCTCATGGCCAGCCAGAACAGTTTTCATTAGGATAGCAAATAATTTTTCCTTCTCAAATTAACTGACTGTGGAAACATGCATCAGTAGTTTTAAAGAAAAGAAAAAAATCATGGGATTTGGAAAAATTGGCCAAATAGCAAATAGCAGGATGTCGCTTTCCCCGAGTCCAGATTCCAAGTTTTTCCTATTGCTGTCTTTGAACTTCCTCCTTCCCTCTACTTCTTCGGAAGTTCCAGCTATACCAATGACTCTAGGAATCATTATTATGATCGTCTCAGTTTAATAAACTCCTATTCATTACTGTGCCAGGCCCTGTGCTAAAGGCTTTACATGCACATTTCATCAGCATCCTCACAAGGATCCTATGATATTGGGATTATTAGCCCTTATTGTATAATAAGTAAAATGAGATTCAGAGAGGTAAAGGCACAGGCCCACTGCCACTAAGTGGAGCTGAGACCTGAACCTGCATCTGTTGGTTTCCAAGTCCAACAATCTTTCACGCTCCCACACCCAGATATTCCAAGCCAAGCACAAACATCATCATCAATACTAACAATAATAGCTCAATAACGAGCGAGCACTGTGCCAGGCGCTGAGCAAGGAGCTCCGACATGCACAAGCTGAATTCTCACTCCAACCCATAAGGAGGAAGCTATAATCGGATTATGACCCCTACTCTACAGAGGAAGAGACTGAGGTTCAGAGAAAGAAGTTGCTTGTCCGGCGCCGGAGCACCAGGACTGATTCGACGCTATTGAGCCCCACCGTTTCCAGCCCGGTCCCACCTTCCCAGGCCCGCGCCTCACCTGGCCCTCTGGCCCGCGCCCACTCGCATAGCCCTCCCTCCCGCCCGCCCTCCGGGCGGAACCAACTGTCAGATCACCCCCTCCCTTGGACTGGAGGCCCGTCCCGGAAGCACCGCCCCACTTCCGGAAGCCTGACTGACCCTACCGTGGCCGCTCTAGCCATCCGGGCAGCCATCGACTAGACTGAGGCGACAGCTGTCACTTGATCTCACAGTCTCCTAGGAGCTTTCCTCCGCCCAGCACTAGCGAGGGCCACGGCCAATCAGAAAGGCCGAGGCCCGTGCCCCCACCCCACCACCCCCGCCAACCCGCAGTCCAGCCCGAGTGCGCCTGCGCGTGGCGGGGGTGGCGGGGCCCAGCTCCAGTGCAGAAGCTGCGTGCGGGGCTGGGTCCGGGAGTGGGAGACTTGGAGTGCAGGTACTGTGCAATCTGGGCGCGCGGCGCCTCAGCTGCCCTCCTTGTGTTGTCACTTTATGTCTATAATGCGTCTCTACCCTTCTGTCGTTCTCGGTCCCTTTATGTGTCCATTCCTCCCTTCACATCGCATTCCACTTAAATCGTCACCATTCCCCTTTGGTTGCTATCACCCTCCTTCTGTCGCCATCAACTCCCTTAACTCGCTTTTATGCCTTTAAGCCCCCATTGCCACCATAGGTCGCAGTTGCCCCTTTTAAGTCTTCATCGCTTTCTTATGTCACCTGCACCCATCTTTTGTTGCTGTTTCTCCGTGGTGAAATCCTCACTTCTCATAACCGTCGTCATACACTGTCACCTTCGCTCGCCGCCTGTCACCCTCTCCTTAAATCGCATTCATACTCCCCTTACGTTATCCTCACCGCTATGTCACGTTTGCTCCTCTGGCTGTCACCATCCATACCTCATGCTTCTAATTTTCCCTCTAAGGAGCCACCCTACCTTACAGGTATTTTCCCTCCACATCTCTGTTATTTGCCCGTGTCACTGCTCACATCCTCGCCACCATTCGGGGCAGAGCCCACTACCTAGGGTGTGCCAGAGTCCCAGCACCAGCACTAAACCTCTGGGTAACCTTGACTACCTATATCACACCTTTGCAATATAAGCTGCCTCGTCTTTGAAATGTACACAGGAAGCCTATGTCAGGAGTGATTGTGCGGGTTCTGCCAGTTTATTCTTGTGTTATGTCTAATTTGACATGGAGATTTGGGCTAATATTGTTATTAATCATGTCACTCCCATCCTCATCCAATCACCTTCATCACCTCCTCATTGTCGCTCTTCCCCTCCCCCCACCTCCTTCATCATTGCTGTGGCCTCAGTCACTCCATGTTATCACAGTACCCTCGGCCATGGCAGCCACCCCATGTCATGATCTCCATTTGTCCTCACATCTGCCACATCACCACACCTGAGGGGGTGGCTCATCAGCCAACATGAACCTTGCTCATGTAAATCGTTAATATCTATCTCTTTACCTTGTTGGATTGAGTGATCTCCACCCGCAAAATGAGAGTATTTAGTTGGTGTTGTGGTGGGCATTGAGAAAGGTTTGGTGCGGGGGAGACTATAGGTAGCTTAGACCCAGGCGTCCCTTAACTTCTAGAATTGAGGGTATGGAGACATGAGTCAGGTCCCACCACACCTCAGTTAAACCTCAGCAACCCTGAGTCCCCATGTGGAATGGTAAGTGTGTTATGTACTGACCTTGCCTGTGCGAGACAGTGTAGCACAGTGGTTAGCAGTGTGTACCTGGGCGCTTGATTTTAGCACTTAGTGCTTAAATAGTTGCATAACCTTGGGCAGGTAGCTTAGTGTGCCCGTGCCTCAGTTGCTGCACGTGCAACATGGGAATAAAAACACAAGTTATTCATTCAACAGCTGTTTAGAAAGCACATTTTACATTCCCAACCCTGTGCTGGGCACTGGGGACACATCAGTGAACAAACCCAGAGATCCCTGGCCTCATGGAGTTTACATTCTAGCAGGGAAAAGAGACAATTAGCAAACAGGTAAGTAGATTATAGGATGTGTTAGGAGTGGGGTGGGGACTGCATGGTAAAGGTTATAGTTTAAAATAAGGTGGTCAGGAAAGGTTTTCTGAGGTGGTGACATTTGAACAAAGACCCGAATTAGGGGAGAGAGTGATGTGGTTAGCTAGGGGAAGAGCATTCTAAGCAGAGAGAACAGCAAATGCAAAGGCCCTGAGGGAGGAACATGGAATATTTAGGAATATTTAAGGGGTAGCAAGGAGGCCAGTGAGGGAGGAGAAGGCTGGGGGGTGAGGTCAGAGGAGTGATGGGGGCAGAGCTGCTGGGGTCTCGTGGGCCATGGAGAAAACTAGCTCCACTCTGGAGGATTTGGAGGAGAAGAGGGACACCATCTGATGTGGCATGATGTGACCCGACGCAGCAGCAGCAGCTCCAGAACTACCGAGGATGGACTGGCGAGATCAGCCTGGTTGGAAGGAGAGCCAGAGTCCTCTTCTTAAAGCTGCACTCGTATATCCTTTCTATTTGGAGAGAGCTTCAAATGTCCCTCTCAAAAACTGGGAGGGGAACTGGATGTTGGTAGTTTGGGGGAGGCCAAAGCCACCTTTGGGTTCATCAGATGTTGAGGAGGGAGGAAGGGAGAGCAGCTACAGACCTACAGATAAGGAACAGGAGAGGTGTTGCTCACCGCTGGGACTGAGAGAGCTTGGGTTCAAATCCTGGCTCCATTGTTTCCTGGCTGTGTCCCTTTGTGCCAATGATTTAACTTCCCTGGGTCTTTAGTTCCCTTATCTATTTAAGTGGGGCTAAAAGAAAAATGTTCTGATCATGAAATGTATAAAGTGCTTCAATCAGTGCCTGGTTCAATAAAAAGGAACCCTACCCCCTCACCCCACACCCTGCGCTTTCACAAGCCCAGGCCTCCCTTAGGGCAGCTAGGAAAAGACGTTCTGCCTTATTCTGCATTCATGAGTTGGTTCGTCAGTGTAGTGTCCTGGAACGGAACTGAGCCCTGCGCTCAAATTCCCTGCCAACAAACCGAGGCTATGCAACCTGGGCCATGATTTCCCTGAGCCCTGCCCTGCATCCGAAGAACAGAGATAATAATGCTTTTTTATCCCAGATGTGTTATTTTTGGATTCATTGTGATGCCAACATCCCCCTCCACTGCTTTCTTTTTTTCTCCAAGGCGCAGTCTGTGTTTCACCCATTTCTCTGTTGCCTTACTCCCCGCAAAGAGTGCCATCTCTACCAGGGATTTTTTTTTTTTTTTTTTTTTCCTGTTCTGTGCTATATCTCCAGTTTCTAGACAAGGCTTGTCAGCAAGTAGTCACTGAATAAATACAAGTTAAATAACTAGATGAATGAACTGGCCACTGAGCACCTGCCATATACCGTCCCTGTGCTGGGTGGCAATAGGGACGTAGAAGTGACTGAGACAGCCCGGCCCTGCCCTCATAGGTTTCACAGTCCAGTGGGAGAAACAGATCCATCATCAGCCAGTGAAGTCCCAGAGTGGTCAGGGCTGATAGTCTCCTGGAGAAGCTCAGGAGACTATCAGAGCCCATAAGGGGTGCCTCAATCAATTAGGAGGCGGTACATGAGCTAATAGGACTGAACAAGATGAAAAGGAGAGAAAGGTGTGTTAGGCAGGACCAGAAGCTATGGGAGTGTTGGTGGTGAAAATGTGGTTTCAGTTCAAGGAACCGAAAGATATTAAAAATGGCTGGGACATACATGTGGTAAGAGGAAGTTATTAAGGGAAGGTCATTCAGGGCTCTGGGGTCCACAGCGAGGAGACTTCGTCCTGAGGACACTGGTAGGGCACAGATGGAGAACAAGTCAAACTCAGGTAGAGTAGGGATTGGAAGGGTTGAGTGAAGGCTGAGAGCCAAAGGAGGTAGCTGTCCGGGAGGCCATGGGACTTCCAGAGCTGGAGTTCAGGGAGAAGGTTGGAGTTGGAGATGGCTCTGGAGTCAGAAAAGGGAACTGAATCTGCAGTGGTGGGGAAGGTCCACGGGGCCTGTCTTTGTAGGGCCCTAGAGGACTCTGTGAGAAGTTTGTACTTTGTCCGGAAGGCAATGGGGACCCACTGAGGGGTTTGAGCAAGGAGGGGACAGCTTAGATTTTTGAGTTCCAAATCAGTATTCACCTTTCGTGATTTATTTTTTTTTTTTTTACCTATTTAATTGTTTTTCAGACTGAGCATCTTCTCTCCCTAAAAGGTGCACCTTCTAGGGAGGGGTCCTTTGAAATAAAGGTTCTACTGCTAAAAACAAAAACAAAAACTTTACAAAGCCAGTGCTCTGTTCTGTTTTCTGTAGACTTAACCAGACAATTGGTTGTTCAGTCCAAAGGGGTCTGCACAATCAAGTGAAAATTGGCTCCTTTGAACATGAGAACATTTCGGCTTTGAACCATATGGGAGGTCCATGGGTTTGTGAATGTTTCCTGTGGTGTGGCCTGTCCAGTGCTTCGCATGTGCTTCAGCAGCTAACTGGCCCCACACCCTCCTCTGCATGAATCAACCTCGAATTTTACTCTTAGGCCGAGATGCCGTTATCTACTCTTACCCTCTCCGCTCTGGGCTTAGAGCACAAGCTGACTATCGTTGTGTATAAAACAAGTGTCACCAGGTCTAGAGAGACAGCTAAGAAAGTTTTCTCACAGGTGTCCATTCTACTCCATTTCTTCTGTTTTCAATAGACATTTCTTGAGTGTACAGTGTGCTGGGCACTGGAGGGTAGATGAATAAACCAGATACACACTTAGCTTTTCAAGGGACACAGATTATCTCTGATAAACTAGAGGACATACAGATCTCATCTGCCAACTTGTATCAGAAGTTTACTGTGCCACCTGCCTGCCATGGATGGTTGGAGCTTCTTTTCCTAGTGACACACAGAGCAGAGACCTGAATGCAGGGCTGTGGGACTTGGAGACCCATTCTCATACACCATTTGCAGATCCCCCAGCCATTGCGCCCCAGACAGTGTATAAAACTGTAAGATGATTCCCGATTTATAGATGAGGCCAGCAGGACTCAGAAAAGTAAAGCCTCCCATGCCTGCGGTGACTCACTAAGAAAGTGACAAAGTAGGATTCGAACCCTGGACTCTCCAATCCAAAGAACTGCTATGGAGGAGGGATCAAATCTTCCTTCCTAACCCCACCCTCACCCAAGAGTGGGATGTTCTGGGAGCTGTCCCAACATTTGTCTCAAAAGCCCAGCAGGTTTTGTTTACTCCTTTTCTGTGGTCTGTGGTGTCACACAAGCAGTGAGAGCATTCTGTGGGCTGGAGGGGAGCACTTGCTGGCAGAGGTGCAAGGGAGCAGAACATAAGGACCAGCCTGAGCATTGCACTGGAGCCCTGTGGGCGTTTCTAGGAATGGGGGAACACAGGGACAATGCCGGCACCTTCTAGTCCTGCTCCCCACAGGGAGCTGAGGATGAGGAGTGCTGGATACTTCTCCAGCTGACAGTCCTTTTCTGATGTGGGGGAAAGGGCACCCCAGCTAGGAGCCTGAGTCTCATTGTTTAATTTCCATAAAAGCCCTACGTGCAATTTAAAAGTTAAATAGTAACTGAAAAGCAACCATCTTAGCTGGGGTTGGGACAGGAACAATGCCTTTTGCCTCTTCTTCTTTTTTTTTCTTTTTGATTGTTAGCCTTGACACAATCGTATTTATTGATAACCTACATTCTGTGCACTTGATATGTATTAATCCTTCAGTTCCAAGGATCCACCTGGATAGATTTCAGACATCTCAAATTTTATATATTCAAAACACTACATTTATTTACATTTTAAAAAATTTTATTTATTGATTTTAGAGAGTGGAAAGGAGAGAGAGAAACACCAGTTTGTTTTCCACCCATTTTTGCACCCATTGGTTGACTCCTATATGTGCCCTAACCGGAGACCAAACCCATATCCTTGGTGTATCAGGATGATGCTCCAACAAACTGAGCTACCTGGCCAGGGTGATTGATTGATTGGTTTTAGAGTGAGACAGAGAGACAAACCAATTTGTTGTTCCACTTATGCATTTATTAGTTACTTCTTGTATGTGTCCCAACAGGGAACTGAACCCACAACATTGGCCTATGGGGACACTGTGCCAACCCACTGAATTACCCTGCAGGGGCCATTTATTTATTATCTGTGTATTCATTGACTCTTTCTTTGTTTCTGCTCTGTTTCCCAAACTTGCTCCTCAGTCTTCCCCAGCTCAGCTATTGGTGCCTCCCTCCTTAAGTAGCTCAGACCCAAACCCCTGGAGTCATCTTCAACTACTTCCTTTACCTGGATGCCACATCCAGTCCAGTTAGAAATTCCATGGGCTCCACCTTCAAAATGTAACCAGACTCCATCCAGTCTTCTCCACTAGGGTGCCCCCACCCTTGATTCTGTCCAGCCTGTCTCCACTCTGGTTTCCCTGTTCCAGCCTTCCCCAAGTCTGTTTCTCACACAGCCAGGGGAAGCCTGCAAATACCTATATTAGTTTCCCATGGCTGCTCTAACAAGTTACCACAGTTAGAGTGGTTTAAAATAACATCAGTCCATGCTCTCAAATTTCAGAAGCTAGAAAGCCAAAACAAAGGTGTTGGCCCGGCCTTGCTCCCTCCAGAATCTTGTGGCTCCAGGCATATGTAGGTTTTCAGCCACATCACTCCAGTTTCTACCTCCCTGGCCACATGGTTTTCTCTTCTGTCTCTAAGACACTTGTCCTTGAATTTAGGGCCCATGCAGATAATCCAGGATGACCTTATCTCAAAATCCTTTATTTGATAATATCTGCAAGGACCCTTTTCTTTTTCTTTATTAGGACCCTTTTAATGTAAATTTTATTTTTCAATTACAGTTTGCATTCAATATTTTTAAAATTAGTTTCATGTGTACCGTATAGTAGTTAGACAATCATGTATTTCACAAAGTGGTTCCCCTGGTATTTCCAGCACCCCCCTGGTACCATACATAGCTATTAAAATATTATTGACTATATTCCCTATGCTGTACTTGACACGCCCATGACTATTTTGTTACTACCAATTTGTCACCTTGTCCCCTAACTCCCCTCCCCTCTGGTACCCATCAGTCCGTTCTCTGTAAGAACCCTTTTTCTAAATGTCACATTCACAAGTTCCAGGGGTAATGCCTACATCAGACATATCTTTTCTGAGGCTACCATTGAACCCAACACAGATCACATCCCTCCTCTGCACAGAACCTACCCAAGGCCTCATCCTCACCACAGTCCAAGGAACCCTGCATGATTTCTCATCTCCTCTCCCTCTCCTGCATGCCCACTCTGCTAAAGACACTGACCTCCTTGCACTTCCATTTCCACACCAGGCACACTCCTGCCTCAGGGCCTTTGCACTGGCCTCCCCTCTGCTTGGAACACTTCCCTAAGGAAGTTCATTAGCTCCCTCCCTCCCCTCCTTGAAGTTTTGTTTTGTTTTGTTTTGTTTTGTTATCAGGTATCCCTTCTCAGTGAGGCCTTCCCTGACTTTAATTAAAATTTCAAACAACCCCAACCCCACCCTTACCCTGTCCTTCTTCCCTGATTTCCTATAGTACTTATTACCTTCTAACATATAATTTACTTATTTTGCTTTTTTGTTGGTCTTTCCTCATGTCTGTTTTGTTCACAGTGGTATTACCAGTGCCTAATACATATGTGTAAAATTCATGGAACAGCCTTGTGAAAAACAACTGCTGTTGTTACCATGCCCATTTTGCAGACGGAGAAACTAGGCACAGGTGCATTATCATTTTTCAAGAGAAACTGGTCACATAAGTGTGGAAGCTCATATTCAATTTGGACATCTAGCTCTGGAACCCACCTCTCCAGTACACCGTAGGTGTATTGCTTTGATGAAAAAACAACAGACGTTAAATTTAAAACCCCTTATTAAAGACATTGTAATCACTACAGTTTGAAAGCCAAAAGCTCACTAACAATTTCAATGAACTCCCTCTATTTTCTTCCTATTTTTGGTTTATTAGCTACCATCTCAGTTCCCCAGCCTCAAGATGTTTAGATTCATCCCTCACCTCTTCAAGCCTCACTGCTCCCTCAGTTTTGCTCGTGTTCATCTAAGCTTCCCTAATTTCATATCTGCTATTCCAAGCCCTTATTCTTAATACATTTCTCACCGAGGCCTTCACAAATAATAAAAGGCAAAAGTTGTTTCCTGCCCCATGCCCCCCCCCCCAAACCCTTCTGCCAACCACCGCTAAGACTGTTATCTCCTTGTTACCTCATGCTTCTGGTGATCTATGGCATTGCAAATAACCTTGGTCTGTTGCCATTTCTTGCGGAACCCATTTGCCCCATCTTCCCTGCAATGAGAGGAGGGGTCTAGCTGAGCTCTGCACTCCCCAGTCTGGGATCCTGAAAATAGACGGAAAATAAAAAACAATTCTGACCCACCTCCAAGCCCAACTGTTATGGTGACCACCTACGATACTGTTGCTCCTCTCAATAATAATATGTTTCTACATTTATCTGTTAATTTTCTGCCTGGCTTAGGGGGAGAAGGCCCTGCCGCTCTTTCATTGAGAGAGGTGGGCAGGGAAGGGTCCTCCAATTTATACCAGTAGTTGTGGCCTTAAATCCTGCTTGAGAGATATGAGACGGGAGGTCGGAAACCCAGCCTCACCCTCCTGCCAGAGCTTGGATTTCGGAAACAAAACCTTAAAAATCCGTATCAGTTGGTTTAAAAAAACAAAACAAAAAAAAAAAAAAAAAAAAAACGGGCTCAAGCAGAAAACTCACCTTCTCCTTCCCCCACCCAGCTCGTCCCCTCCCAGAACGCGGACTGTGTCTTCCTCTGATTTTATCGCTACATCTCGAAATCACCTTACTCAACCTTGATGTCTCCATCTTATTGTATAAGTTTTTAACTCATTAATTTAACTTACGTATTAATTTTTGACTAGGCAATGCGTGCCTGTGGTACAAAAATTCACGGGGCTTGTAGACGAGAAGAGATGTGGGGTTCCATTTTTTCTTTACCTGTGGCTTCCCTACCCGGCACGGCGGCTCTGGGATGGGTGTGGCAACGCCCATCCCCCAGCCGCGTACTCTCCCCCCGCCCCGCCAGGCTGGCCGGACCGCACCTGAGCTGCCGGAGCCCCTTCCCCGCGCAGAGCCGAGGCGGGGCGAGCGCCGCGCAGACTCCCTGCTGCAGCAGCACTGGGCGGAGCCTCCTCGGGCCCCGCCCCCTTCCACCAGCCCCGGCTCAGCCTGTTGAGGCAGAAGCAGGGGCCCCGCGGAGGTAACAACTGCCGCTTGCCGACTAAGGTCGGGGCCCCTCCGGGGTAGGGTCGGGGAGGTTGGCTGGGGGGTCGTGGGGGTGGGCTGGGAGCTGGCGGGGAGGCCCGGAGAGTCCTGGGTTCCGGGCCTGAGCTGTCTGGTGGGTACCTGAGGGTGAGGACAGAGGCGCCACCTGGAAAATGCCCCAGACCTGGGTCGTCCCAGGGCTGGGAAAAACCAGGCACAAAAATTTGGGGCTCCGCGAACCCCATCTGGAGCTGCCCCTTTGGGAATGTCTCTGTTAGAACTCGGAGAAGAAAAGGTGCTAATGGGTAGCAGGGTGGACGCTAACGCGGAACCCTAAAGGGAGGCAGGGTGGCTACCGCAGATTCTTGGGAAGAAAGCGGAGGCATTAGAGCTTGAGGCATTTCGAAATCCCTGCTGACCAGCGGTCTGCTTCCTCCTTTTGGGGTGTCGGGCGCGGTGCCAGCAGCCCCCGTGATCACAGACAAGAGACCCAGTGGATCTCGTGAGCCCCAAGACTGATCTGCTTTCTATGATGTCTCCCAAAAGCCCGGAACAGCCCCACACAGTGTCAGATTTTGTGCCCACAGTTTGGAGACCCCGACACACCCACTTTCCCACCTGTGCTCTGCGGGCCTCCTGGCTGCCTGGCAAGATGAAGCCTAAACTGATGTATCAGGAGGTAGGTGGCTGGGACCGCAGCGGGGAGGGACTGGGTACAGCAGAGAGTAGGGGCTTCCCCCACACCTTCAACCATCCCCGTTGCTCCCCAGCTGAAGGTGCCTGCTGAGGAGCCCACCGGCGGCGAGCTGCCCATGAGTGAGATTGAGGCGTGGAAGGCTGCTGAGAAGGTAGGAGCCCCACTCCCCCCAGCGTCTTGGGCATGGGCTGGGCTGGGCTGGGCTGCCCACCCTGGGCTGGCTGACCGCCTCTTCCTCCCCACAGAAAGCCCGCTGGGTCCTGCTGGTCCTTATCCTGGCCGTTGTGGGTTTCGGTGCCCTGATGACTCAGCTTTTCTTATGGGAATACAGCGACTTGCATCTCTTCGGGCCCAGCCAGCGCCCAGCCCCTTGCTATGACCCCTGCGAGTAAGTGAGGAGCCTCCAATTGGAGGGGGTGGGGCGCCTGACAGGCCAGGGCCTGAACTCAGTATCACCCAGGACTCATGACGAGTTCTTCCCTCTGTGCCCCCATCCCCCAACACTGTTCCCATGGCATCCACAGCATCATCTATCCAGGTCTGTGAAGAGACAACACACACAGACACACGTGGCATCTCCCATCCACATCTGTGGGCAGGCACACACACAGACATCCACACCTTTCTTTCATACCTCTAGACAGACAAATGCATGAACTCAGAGAATCATGAATACAGGCACACACAATACACAGTCTTCCATCCTCGTGGTCAGACAGGTGAGTGCTCACATCCCAGCTGGTGGCCTCTGGCTCCCTGTGGCTGATAATCGTCCCCCCCATACTGCAGAGCAGTGCTGGTGGAGAGCATCCCCGAGGGCTTGGACTTCCCCAATGCCTCCACTGGCAACCCCGCCACCAGCCAGGCTTGGCTGGGCCTGCTCTCCGGGGCCCACAGCAGCCTGGACATCGCCTCCTTCTACTGGACCCTCACCAACAATGACACCCACACTCAGGAGCCCTCTGCCCAGCAGGTACCTGGCAACCTGGGCCCTGGCAGACAGCAGGGGGGCAGTGGGAGGCATTGGGGTGGGGATGAAAAGGGTTTCTCTGCAGCCCAGGAGACAGGTAGGCATGTCTCACACAGCAGGTTGGATACAGGTGTTTAGAAGCAACTGTTCACATGGCCCTCTGGACCGGGGATGTTTGTCATGGTCACCTGCAGGCCTCTTAAATGTTGAATGTGGGCTTGGTTACCAGGGATTAGGCTGACAGATGTTGCTCACCCACTAGCTGCCCCACCCTGTCACACCAAGAAGTGGAAGAGTAGAGTGAGACACAGCCTGGCTGGAGGCCAGGCTGTCACTTCCCAGCTGTGTGATCTTGGGCAGTCACTCCACCTCTCTGGCTTCCATTTCCTCACCTATGGAATGGGGCCAGTATATAGCACCCACCCCTTGTGAGAATGAAACGGGCTAATCCATGCAAGTTATAGCATGCTGCATGCCACGGTCAGACCTTTATAAGCATTTGTTATTATATTCTTGTTATGGTTTGCCGACAGACTTACAAACCATAAAGCTTCAAAGTTCGGAAAGGAACAGTCTAGGTGGATCACCCCTTCATTAAAAAAACATAATTTTCCCTTCTTTTTTCCTCTCTCTGCTGCATCTTTCTGTGAGAAGCAGGCTTACAATTTATTGACACTGTGGGGCTCCTTAAGCACTGCCTGAAAAAATTACAAAAGTTAGAATGATAGGAGCTTTGCACTCCCTGCTGGCTCCCACTGGAGTGGTTCAAAGCACAAAGTACAGGCGTAGGAGGCAGACAGGCTGGGTTCAAATCCTGTGTCACCACTGAATCCTCCAGCGCTTGGTTTCCCTATCTGCACCTCTGGGATTTTACTCTGACCTGTCTCATCGATGATAGTGGTGAGAATTCAACGAGTTCAGATGTGAAGGGGCTTAGAACAGGCCCCCATCACAGGAGGAACAGGGAATCGTGGCTGTTACTGTTATTGGCATCATCAGGCCTCACCTGTACCTTCCTGGACCCCCAGCCCAAGCCGGCCACACCCCCAGTATCCTGTAAGGTGCATTGACACCTCCAAGGTAGGATCTTGGGAAGGTCCCTGGAAAGGCAAGAGTGGCACGGAGGCCCTGGCAAGGCTCAGAGTGACCAGATATTAAAACAGATAAAGGTGTTAATATCTCAATCTGTAAAACCATCCCTAGGCATACTGGCTAATGTAAAGCTCACTCACTCCTAATCTCATCTGGGAACCCTCTCAAAACAACCCCATGGGGGTGCTGCGTGGTGTTGGAGCAATGGCTGGCCCAGCCCCTCAGAGGCTCTCCTCCCTGCCAGGGTGAGGAGGTCTTCCGGCAGCTCCAGACCCTGGCACCTCGAGGTGTAAAGGTCCGCATTGCTGTGAGCAAGCCCAGCGCGTCCCAGCCCCAGGCAGACCTGCAGGCCCTGCTGCAGAGCGGTGAGCCATGCCCCCACCATGCCCCCACGGAGGGTGGTTGGGGGTAGCAGCTGTGGGCGGGCCGGGCCTGGGGCTGTCCAAGCCAACCCCTGCCCACCACCCTGTCGGTTGCAGGTGCCCAGGTCCGCATGGTGGACATGCAGAAGCTGACCCATGGTGTCCTGCACACCAAGTTCTGGGTAGTGGACCAGACCCACTTCTACATCGGCAGTGCCAACATGGACTGGCGCTCCCTGACCCAGGTCTGCCCGTACGCTGCCCACCCACCTTTCCAGGCAACTCCCTGTTCCACGGGTGCCCAGCCTCCAACTACCTGTTTTCAGTCCCAGAGTTCTCTGTCCAGTTCGAAATGGCTTTCTTCCCACTTCCTACCAGAAATGTCCCCAGTTCCAGCCCTCTGCTGCCCTCGGCCTGCTCACGGAAGCCTGGGGCTCCCTCTCGTCCTCAGTGGTATCTGCCAGACCCTCTACAGGGCAGTCAAGGCCTTTTCCATCCATTTGGCCCTCACTGTTCATTCTCTGAATGCCTCCTCCAAGCCCAGCCCTGTTCTGGGTGATGCTGGGAACGCGGTGGTAACAGACAGACCTCTCAGAACTCCCAGTGCAGTGTGGAGACAGGACAGTCATCAGGCAGTGTCAGACCAAAGGTGTCAAGACTGGGATGGAGAAGTACAAACAGAAGGGTCCAGGCAGAATAGGGGCCCCAACCAGGGCTATCAGGGAAGGGCTCCCAAAGGAGACAATTACTAATCTGATAACTGAAGGATCTGCAGGAATTAGCACAGGACAGGAAAGAGGGTACAACTCAGGCAGTGATCATTTGCCCAGCCCCTAATCTCACCAGCTGCTCAGGGAGATGCTGTACGTACAGCTGTGACTGAGACATCCCCGGTGCCTGTCCTCCCAGTCCAATGGGGAGACATGTTTGTCACCAGAGAGAGGAATGGGGGAAGCCCAAGAGACCGTGAGAGCCCAGAGGGATGCTTAAAGCAGTCTGGGCAGCCAAGGGAGGCTTCCCGGAGGAGGAAACTGTCAGCTGAAACCTAAGAATGAGTAGGAACTCCTTCACTGGAGGGTAGAAGTGACAGCATATGCAAGGGTTTAGGAAATCTGGAGCTCTGAAATGACATGGATTTTCACAAAACCTTGGGGACTGGGGAGGTGGCGCTGAAGGGCAAAAAGAAGGGAGACTGGGACAGAGGGGGAGATTGGGGGGCAAGGGAAAGAACAAGGGCCAAGGGGGCAAGGAGAAGGGGCTGCAGGTGTTCGTGTCACTGTGGGCACCAGGCCACCGCCCCAGGCTCAGCGCTGCCCTCCCACAGGTGAAGGAGCTGGGCGTGGTCATGTACAACTGCAGCTGTCTAGCTCGGGACCTAACCAAAATCTTCGAGGCCTACTGGTACCTGGGCCAGGCGGGCAGCTCCATCCCATCAACCTGGCCCCGGTCCTATGACACCCGCTACAATCAAGAGACACCAATGGAGATCTGCCTCAATGGGACCCCTGCTCTGGCCTACCTGGCAGTGAGTCTGAAGGAGGAGGGGCCTGTCACGCCCTGGCTACATGCCCTCACTCACGGCCTCCATCCAGTGCTGCCCAGGGATCCGTGGGGAGGGGTTCCTGACCTCTAGCCCTCACTCCTGCTCTCTGCTTAGTCAGGGGCCTGGGCTATGTCCCAACCTCCACTGGCCTTCGTTTCATCTAGAAAACAGTTATCACGATGTTTACAGCCTCTTAGGGCTTGCATGGCCCCCGCCATAGCTCCCCATGAGCCCTGAGTCTGGTTGAAAATTCGGTTCCTCAGTCGTACCAGCCACATTTCAAGTGCTCAGCACTCACGTGTAGCAAGTGGCTGCCATATTGGACAGTGCAGATATGGAAGGTTTCCCTCACCCCAGAAAGTTCTGTTGGACAATCACCCTGGCAGATACAAGCACTCTAGACAAGACTGTTGTTTTTAGCTATTAATACTTTCACTAATTGGGGTCGCCAGCCTCATCCCCTTCAGTCCCCCTAAGCAAGTCACCTGGGCAAGCCCAGAGCCTATGGATGTGCACACAAGGTGCATGGATGCAGGGGTCCGCCACAGGGGACAGCATTCCCCGTTACCACTTCCCCTTTCAGAGCTTGAGTTTGCTCACCTGTCATAAGGATGGAGAGAGCTGGGTAAAGGGCCTGGTGTGCACACATGGGGAGTGCCATCAGGGTGGCCTGTGAGTGAGTCAGGGATGAAAGTAATCACACCTGAGCATGCATCAGAACCCCTGCGAGGGCTGTGAAACCCCAATTCCTGGGCCTAAGCTCAGCACCCTCATTCAGTATGCCATGGGTAGCGAGGCCCAAGAATTTGCAGTTCTAACAAGTTCCCAGGTGGTGCTGTTAGTGCTGGATCAGGGACCTTGTCATGCACTACTGGGTTGAAACATAAATTCTGGAACCAGACAACCTAGATTCAAATCCTGCCTCCATTTATCAGCTGTGTGACTCTGAGCCTCAGTTTCCTCACCTGTGAAATGGATGTGGTAATCATCTCTCCCCTTCATGGAGGCTGAGGATTCAGTGAGACCGCAGAACCTGGCTAGTGACAAGCTCTCTGTACATGGGGTCCATTGTGATGGCACCCCTAGCAGGCACATGTCTTGACTGTCCCCTTGTCCCCAGAGTGCACCCCCACCACTGTGTCCAAGTGGCCGCACCCCAGACTTGAAGGCTCTGCTCAACATAGTAGACAATGCTCGGAGTTTCATCTACATCGCAGTCATGAACTACCTCCCCACAATGGAGTTCTCCCACCCGCGCAGGTACTACTACTGGGTGTGTGGAAGGGGCAGAAGAGTGGAAGAGGAGCAGGAGAGGGAGTGAGGGGGCCCAGGAAGCAGGCAGTGGAGCCAAGTCAAGGGGACAGATGGAAGGGAAGCAATGGGAAGAGGCAGAGAAGACAGAGGTAACAGGGAGACGACGGGGTCTGAATGTTCTAGCCAGGAGCAAAAGGAACAGAAGGATGAGAATATTGGGGTTAGGGGGCTGAGATGGGGACTGGAGGCCTCAGAAGGTATTGTGGGATCTCTGGAGGTAGGAAGAGGGAGCACAGGCGGGAGATGGGATGAGGGCTTGGGGAATAGGGGCTAAGAGTTTTCAGGTTTGGAACAGCAGGGTTGGGGGCTCAGAGAAAGTAGTCTGGGGGAAGCAGACAAAATTATAGAAAGACGGTTTAGGGGTCAGGGATGGGAGCCAGAATAGGGGGATAGGGGATGTGGGGTTTAAAGAGGAACAGGACTGGGAGCCAAGGAGGAGTGGTCTTAGGGTGTAAGGGCTCTCAGAAGCTGAAGCAAGAGGAGGGTGAGGCTGGTGGGTCAAGCCGCCCTTCACACCCCACACCCCCCCACACCCCAGGTTCTGGCCTGCAATTGACGACGGGCTGCGGCGGGCCGCCTATGAGCGGGGCGTCAAGGTGCGCCTGCTGGTCAGCTGCTGGGGACACTCGGAGCCATCCATGCGGGCCTTCCTGCTCTCTCTGGCTGCCCTTCGTGACAACCACTCCCACTCTGACATCCAGGTGGTAAGCACCTGCCACAGGCCCACTCCTTAGCCCCTCCCTGTGCTGGGCAGCACTGGGCACACAGTGCTTATGGAGCTCACCTGTCATCTGACAGAGACAACCCAAAATGAGCGGTGCAGTGATGGGGGAACCATGAGTCAGCGCCCAGATGGGGGGTCAGGGTGGAATGAGGGGCCCAGAGGAAGCACCTGCCCTAGCCTGATGGATCATGGAAGACTGTCTGGAAAAGGGGATAGCTCGGGAGAATGGGTGGCAAATGAAGCAGCTAGGCCCTCCCAGCCAGCACTGACTAATACCCGCCCCTCTGGCCCCGTTCTGGCCCCAAGGTTTCTGCTGATTCCCCAGTCCTACAGACCTGGCACCACTCCCCACCCCAGACCCTGGGGCTTCTCCAGTCCCTATTTCATCTCCTGCCACTTCCCATTCTCCCCTCCACCCCAGAAACTCTTTGTGGTCCCTGCGGACGAGAGCCAGGTCCGAATCCCATATGCCCGAGTCAACCACAACAAGTACATGGTGACTGAACGTGCCACCTACATCGGTGAGTGTCCAAGCACCGCCAGGAGCCTGGGGGGCATTCAGGCACTGCCATGGGCCCTGACTCTGCCCCCTGCCCTGTAGGAACCTCCAACTGGTCTGGCAGCTACTTCACAGAGACGACGGGCACCTCGCTGCTGGTGACACAGAATGGGCAGGGTGGCCTGCGGAGCCAGCTGGAAGCCGTTTTCCTGAGAGACTGGGACTCCTCTTACAGCCATGACCTTGACACCTCAGCTGACAGTGTGGGCAATGCCTGTCACCTGCTCTAAGGCCTTTAAGGCCCCCACAGACCCAGATATTATGGGTCATGGTCCCTGTCCCCATGTCCCCTCTTCTTTCTGTCCCAATTGTGGCTCCACAGGTCCCCTTCCTTGCTCTCCAACCTCTACCTCCTCCCCCTGCCAGCCTGATGCTCTGACCCACCCCCCAGGTCCCAGCCAAGCTGGGGTAGGAATCAGCCCCAGAAGAAGTGGGGGTGCATGCTGGGCCCGGCCCCCTGACTCACCCCCTTTCCAGGGCAAAGAGGGCCCAAGGTTATACTAAGAAGTAAATAACTTGTCTGTATAGCCTCTGCCTGACTTGAGTGGTGTGAGGTGGGGTGTCGGGATAGGGCACAGCCAGCATGCGCCTCTGGTGAGGACGTGAGCATGTACATTGATCTCTTAGCATGTGCTTGGCATGCCAAGCATATAACATGTGACTGGCATGTGCTGAGCCCTCAGCAGGTGACCTGTGGCTGAGGAGCCTGCAGCATGTGGCCCACTACCTTAGCATGTCCTGATCCCTTAGCATATAACCCCACAGCTGGCATGTGTGACTGGTGTGGGCTGGCATGTGCTAAGCCCTCAGAGTGCAATGTATGTGAGCTGGCATGTGCTGAGCATGCAGTGTGTGAGCACATGGCTGATGTGCTGAGCCTCCTGTGGCCAGCGTGCTCCCATGGATATGTACATACTGAGCACCCATATTCTAAGGGTGGACTCATGTCTGAACACTGGAGCGTGCACCTAGCATGAATTTGCACCTGTCAAATGAATTTACATTTAGCATGTCCCAAGCATGGATGAGTGCATGGCAAGTCTAACATGTGACAAGGACAGGTAAACAGACACTGAGACTTTGACACTTGGCAAGCTTGTATTGGCACCTGCTGAACACAGAATGTTCTGAGGGTGGGTTCTCAATGTGGCAAGCACTTAGCATATTTAGAAGGAGGGCTAGTGTGCCAAACAAAGCCTTTCCCTCCCTCCCAGTACCATGCAGCCCAGCCTCCAGTCTGAGCCAGTAGCCAACGGGGTGCAGCATCAGAGAGCAGGGCGTGGGCACCAGCCCGACCCCCCACTCCAGCGCCAGGCCAGACTTCCCCGTAGGCAGGGAAAACAGGCATGAGGCAGGGCTGTGAACAGTTCTTTATTGAAATAGGCAGAGGCAACAGGGCCAAAAGTGTGCTCTGGGCCAACAGGGTGCAGCCACCTTTCTGTGTTCCTCTGACAGAGGTGGCCATAGGCCAGAAGCCAAGGGCCTCCTGTGTTTGGGGTGCATGTGCAGGCATGCACTGTGGGTAGGGGGAATGGGAATTTCTGGATAACTATCTGTAAGAAATTTGTGGGTTCAGGATATGGCTCTGAGGACAGAATGCCAGCCTAGCTAGCTCAGCCACCAGTGATGGGTAGAGGTGGGGTGACCATCAGTGCTGCCCCCCAACATGCTGCAGAAAGCTGGTGGCCTGGAGCGAGCCATGTGGGTGGGCATGACGTGGGAGGAGGCCTGGAGCCCGAGGGCCCCTGATGCCCTCCAGGATCCAGTCTGGCTCACTCAGCCACTCCTCAGGACCGCTGCTGGGGTCAAAGAGCTCAGGGCCAGGCCTCTGTCAGGGAGAAGAGAGGGCATCAGCCAAGAAGCCCCCAGCCTGCCCCTCATGGACTCCCTCCTGTCCCACTTGAACCCTTGTTACTTCCTGAGGGTGGTTCTGTACCTTTGTAACCCTCATCTACATCCTGGGGGCTTCGACCTCAGTGTATCCCAAGGGTGTGGGTGTCTGCTGAGGCTTTGTCACATCCTTCTGAGGGTGGGTGAGCAAGTGCTAAGACCTTGTTCTTTGTGCCGGGCCTTTAGCACTTCCTACAGGTGGACTGCTGTGTTCTGAGTTTTTACACAGCCTGATGGCAGATCAGTATGTGCAGAGCCTCATCACATCCTAATTATACCTGAGTATGATTTAGTGTGTGTGAAGCTTTGTAACATCTTGAGGGTGAGCTACTGTGTGTTGAATCCTGAGCCAGCTGTAGGCAACACAGATGTGTGGGGAACCAAGGGCAGGTTCACTCTGCCCCCCACTCTGGAGCTCTGGGGGAGCCACTGACCTCAGAATCAACTGCACCCTTCCTGCCCCTTGACTTACCTCAGCATCCATGGTCATGTCCTTGATGTCTGGCCCATCCCCATCCCGCTTTGGGATGGTGGGCGGCTTGGCGGAGGCCCCACGGTGCTCTCCTTCTGCCCAGCCGCTGCCCTTGCAGGGCCCATCATCCTCAGACGAGACCTGGCTCAGCCTGATGAGGTTGCTGAAGTTGGGGTCAGACTTGGATCCTGCGGGCAGCTTTTGGGCCTTGTGGCAGCCGGCCAGGCGGCTGCCATAGAAAGCCAGGATGGGCTCAGGGCCCGAGTCGGGCACCCGGAGGGCAGCAACAGCTGCCTTGAGTGGGGCCAGCATATCGGGGGCCTCACCCCACAGCCTACAGCCTGCCTCCTGCAGACTCAGGTCGTCCAGCTTGTCAATGGCCTTTTGCATTCCTGGTGCTTTCTCCTCGCGGAAGAAGGGCCCGCTGCCCACCACACTGCCCGGGCCCATGGCCTCCTCTTCCTCAGCCAGACAGCAGTAGGGGGGTCCATCTTCCAAAGTGGTCACCATGGGCGTGGGGGGCTTGCCCTCCACCTGCAGTGAGAGGCGGCAGCTGCGCAGTGACAGCTGGTAGTAGCGGGTGGTCTCGTGGGCGCTGCGCAGCTGCTGCATGGACACAAACGGGTGTCGTAGGGCGGCACTAGGGCTGATGCGTTCATGTGACTCCCAGGTTAGCATGCGCTTGATCAACTCCACCATGCTCTTGAGGTCAGCATGCTCAGCCAGTGCCTCCCGGTCCGGGAAGGTCAGCCGACCAGCTGCCCCACCGCCATTCACTGTCTCAATCTGATCCAGTGACTTGAGCACGTACTTGCGGCGCTCCAGTGGGCGCACCTGGTGGGACACGATGGGCAGGGGTCAGCTGAGCCCAGGCCTTGGGCCCCAGGCTCTCCTGCAGTGGGGCCCACAGATGACCCCCCAGCATCCAGTTGGCTCTTAGTCTGGTCCAAATCTCTCTTGTTGCTATGAAGTCCACACACCTAAATCCTAACTTCCAGTTCTGCTTGTGATCTGGCTTGGAGCCCTCTTGCTGCTGGGAGGGCCACACCTGGCTTCTTCTAACTGAATCCAGAGCCCTCCTTCTGCTGGAAGTACACCTGACTGTGTTCTTTGGTCCTCTAGTCATCTAACCCAGAGTTTCTCACTCAGGTTTCACACCTCATCCCAGACCTCCAGTCCTGCCCAGAGCTGTGGGTCCAGCCCCTACCAGCATAGCAGAGGGACTGACCTAAGCCTCTGGTCTTCCTTGGAATAAACCCACATTCCTCTTGCTGCCATAGCCTCCACACCCAATCCCAGCCCTCTCAGCCTCCCAGAGGTACAACCTCCTTGCCACACTAGTTTGATGAACCCCCAGGCAAGGAGCTATCAGAGGAGCTGCTACATTCATTCAGTCCTATCTTTGGTCCCTCACTCAGGACCCTCTTGTTGTGACAGCTAACCAAACTTCTAGTCCCCTGCTGTCTCACCGAGACTCTTGCTGCACAGGTGTGATGACTGAAGCCTCAGAGGTAGCAGACAGGTTGTCTTAGACTTCCAGTCCCATCTGGGCCTCATTTAGAGCCCTCACACAGCAGGGGTTTGCCTAATTGGCAGAGGGGCTACCCTACCCTTTCTGTCACACTTGATATAACCCAGATCCCTCTTACTGAAACAGCCCCCACAGTGACCCTCAAACTTCCAGTCCCGCCTCCAGTCTCATCGAGATCTCTTGTGACAAACCCCACAGATGATTCCCAAGCTTCCAGATCTCCCTGAGGTCTAACCTAGATACTTTTCTTGATGTGGCAGCCCCACACTGACTGGCCTCACTCCACTTGCCCCTACCTTGGTCTCAGCCAGGTAGTCAGCGGAGGACTTGAGCTGCCAGGGGTTGGTGGCATCAGGGTGGGGGTTGCGCTTGAAGAAGTGGTGAGCCTTTCGGGCAGCGTGCAGCAGGTGGGGCTTGGGCAGGCCCTGGGTCTCGCAGATGTAGCGCACCTGGTCATACTCGCTGTTCCCTGGGTAGAGTGGCCAGCCCAGGTGCAGCTCAGCCATGACACAGCCCAGTGACCACACGTCCACCTTCTCACAGAAGGGCAGCCCCAGCAGAATCTCGGGGGCCCTGTAGAAGCGTGACTGGATGTATGGCTCCTTCACGTAGCGCACCTCGCTGAAAATGCTGGCTGAGCCAAAGTCAATAACCTGTGTGGGGAAGGGGAGGCCAGTGGGCAAGGGAAGGGGCGAGGACAGCAGATCTGGGCTTCACCTGGCATCTCTCCCCACTGTGTTTCTGCATCTGCCCTCTGACTGTCTGTCACTGTGTCTGTGAGTCTTATGTCTTGTTTATGTTCCTATCTGTACCTCCAGCCTTTGTTTCTGCTCTAGGTGTCTGTCTCTGACTCTGTCCTGCTCCGCTAGAATGTATGTTTGTGAGGACTGGAACCTCTCTCTTTCTTTCGCTCTCACCCCACACCTTGTCCACCAATAAACCTTGTTTCTTCTACCTTCCTAACAGATCAAGAATCTGCCCACTGAGCATCCCAGCCACAGTCCCACCTGTCCTGTCCTCCATCATATTCTGCCGAGAGTGCTCTCCCTGCTCCCACACTCCACCCCCCAGTCTGTTCCTCACATGTAGCCTAGAGATCCTGTGAACACCTTAGTCGGGTCCTGTCCTTCCCCTACTCAGGATCCTCTTGTGGCTTTACCACATTCTGTGATAAAAGCTCAAGTCCTCACCGCAGGCCCAAGGCTCCTACAATCTGCCCCATTCCGTCTCTGTCCTCAGGTCCTCCCACGTTCCCCTTCACTCACCCCGCTCCAGCCACACAGGCCTCTCACTCTGCCCTGAGCATGCCAGACACACCCCAGCTCAGGCCTTTGCACTGGCTATTCCCTCCACCTGGAATGCTCCTCCTGCTGGATGTCCATCCCACACCCCACCTCACTTCCTCAGGTCTTTAATACCGTCACCTTCTCAGGCCTCCCCTGACCATCCTATCAAAAAATGGCACCCCTGCGCTTCCTAGTCCCCTTTCTGGTCCTCTGCTTTTCTCCATAGCTCTCAACACCATTTCACAAACTATATATTTTACATTTTTGTTGAGTTCATGTGAGTCCCACGCAGGCAAGATTTTTTCTGTTCACTGCTGAGTCCCTGGGTGCCTAGAACAATGCCTGGCACAGAGCAGAGGCTCAGAATGAATGAATAGATGAATGAACAGATGAACGAAGTGGCTTTTTACCAATCATTGTCTTTCTGTCTCTTGTTTGTATCTCTCTTGTGTATTCTTCGCCTCTTCATCGCTTGTCTGTCTCTCTCCATCTGTCTCTGAGTCACTCACTAGAAAGACATCTCCCAGAAACCCAGGTCCTCCTCCTCATCAAGCACTGTTGACCCCCACACAGGACACCTGTTGAACTAACACTGAGTGGCTGAGAGCCCTAGTCTCTCCTGATATCTCTAGGAGGAGCTATCTGCCATTTTTATTCTGAATTTCCATGACTCTATTTTGGTCTCTACCTCAATTTTTCCCTCTGTTTCGCTGCTTTTCAGTCAGCTATCCCTCACCTTCTATGTGTAGGAGGTGGTAGGACCAAATGGTCATTAATCTGAATGCAGACTGCCGAGGCCTGAGTCCTGGAGAGCCTAAGTGACCGACCTTGGGCACTCAGCCAGTGTTAGTGGGATTCATCCATCCGTCCGTCCATTCATTCATTCCACAAACATGGTAGGGGCACCAACATGGTCAGGTGTTGGGGACCTGTCCTGTCCGCCTCCTGCTGAGTTTGTGCAAGTCTCTCCTTCCTTGGGTCTCTCCTTGTCTCTCTCAGAGCAGAGTGCTCTGCCTCTTCTTGTCTCTGCATCGTTCTGTATCTGACATTCACTTGGCTCTGACTCTACAACAGTGCTTTGCTGGGAGACACCAAGGACACAGTGGTGACCGAAACTGCCCTGGCCCTGCCCTCGTGGTGCTCCTAGTTCCTATCATCACCAGACAGGAACCAACCCAGAAGCAGACAGAGGGGTCGGGGTGGGATTGGGGAGCCCAGGGCCTTGTGACAGTGCCAAGGAGATGCCTCTGTGCATCCAGCACAGGCTCAGGCCCAGAGCAGGCATTGAGTAAATGCCTGCTGACCAACAAACTCACCGTGAGGAGGTCTGGCACCACCATCCTTCCAGTTCCTCAGGCCGACAGGCTTTCATCCCCCTCAAGTGTCCTCTCACGCTTCATGTAAAGATCTGTCAGCCAATCCTGTTGTCTCCAGCTCCAAAATCTACTCAGACCCACCTCTGCCCCCTCCTCCTACTACCCCATCTCCAGTCCCACCCACCCATGTCTCACACCTGGACTGGTGCAGTCACCCTCACTGGCTTCCTACTTCTGCCCCATCACAGCCTGCTGCCCTCACAGCCAGAGCGCCCAGGGCTGGTGAAAGCTGGGAGGAGACAGGAGCAGGCAACGCCGCAACCCAGAGCAGCCCCTCACCTTGACCCTGAAGGGGCAGCGGGTCTGGTCCACCAGCATGATGTTCTCGGGCTTGAGATCGGCATGGATGATGGCCAGCTCCTTGAGGCGGGCCAGGGCTCTGAGCACCTGCAGCGTGACAGTGCGGATGTGGCGGGCAGGGAGGGGCGAAAAGTTGTTCTCCTTCTGGAATTCGAAAAGATTTTGCTCCAGCAGCTCAAAAACCAGGTAGAACTTGAGGGCATCATGGAAGAACTCAAGGAAGCGGATGACGTGGGCCTCCTCAGGGTCCAGGCCCCTCATGCAGCGCAGCAGCTTCAGCTCGTTCTTGATGATACGGTTGCGGTAGGCGTCATTCTTGAGGATCTTGATGGCCACCATCTCGCCTGTGCTTCGCCGCCAGCCCTTGGCCACCTCCCCGAAGGTGCCCTTGCCCAACACCTCAATGATGTCGTAACAGTCAGTCTCTGACTGAATGGTGGCCATGGTGCCCCTGCCGCCAGACGGTGCCCTGCCACCACCTCTGCCCCACAGGCTCCGCCTTCGAGGCCTCTCGACCCCCCTCCGGAGCCCAGTGGGGGAAAGAGAATCGCACTCGTGCCTACCTATCCCTGTAAGGTTTGCCCTTGCCTCCCGGGCACACCCAGCCCCCTGGGTCACACGGGGAATATGCCAGGGGTTACACCCCTCCTCCCAAGCCCTTCTGGCTTGGGATGAGGGGCCCCAGGCACCCCCAAATGGGTTCCAGCGTTGCTGAGTGGCTCTGGTTCTGTTGTTGGAGACCTGAGCCCCTGGCTGGAATGGGGGATGGGGTGGCAGTTTGAGCCCCCCTCCCCCATCCAGTGGTGGAACCCTGAAGGGGTTGGACAAGTAAAGGTTCATTGAGAGGGAAGTCTGATGGTGGACCTCAGGCAGAAGCACAGAACATTCCCAGAGGCAAGAAACGGCAGGCTTCCCAAACTAGGTGGATACGTGTGTGCGTGCCATTTTCAGAAAACACCTGCCTCAGCCTGTGGCTGACATGGGGGAAGGTATGGCTGAGGCAGATCCAGGCTGTAAAAGGTCTTGAATGCCAAGCTAAGGAGTTTGGAGTTGTTCCGAGGACACTGGGGAGCAAGGGAGGGAAGGGTCAGGTTTGAGTGTGAGAAAGTTACTATGTGAAGAAGGGTGACTTAGACTGGGTGAGAGCAGAGGCCTTGAGTGTGGAGCAAGGCCCAGGTGGGAGAGAGGTTGGGGAGAAGGGGAGGAGGCTTGTGGATGAGACATTTAGGAGGCCAGGCTGAGGGACTGACAAGTTGGGGAAAGAGAGAGAGCTGTCCAGGACAAGGTGGGATGGTCCCTGAAATAGGGATATGAACAGGAACACTTGAGGGAAGAGGATGCTGAGTCCAGGTTAGGATATTTAACACTGAAACATTTAAATGCATATTGAATGCTCTAGAAGCCTCATCTGGCCCTGGTTGGGCAGCTCAATTGGCTAGTGTCATCCTGATATGCCAAGGATACACCAAGGCTATGCCAAGGTTGTGGGATCAATCCCCAGTCAGTGTACATACAAGAATTAACCAATGAATGTGTAAATCCACATAAGCAGAACAACTAATTGATGTTTCTCTCTCTCTAAAAATCAATACATTTTAAAAATATATATTTTTAAAAAGCCTTATTTGATCCTTACAACATACATTTTACCAGCTCCATTTAATGGATGAGAAAAATCAAGGTACAAAAGTTTTTATTTTTTTATCCTCACCCAAGGACATTTTTTCATTGCTTTTAGAGAGAGAGGAAGGTGGGGAGGGAGAAAGAGAGTGAGAAACACCGATGTGAGAGAGAAACATCTATTGGTTGCCTCCCATACGTGCCTGGACCACCAAACCAGGGATCAAACCTGCAGCCTAGGCATGTGCCCTAAATGGGGATTGAACCCGCAATCTTTAAGTTACAGAATGACATTCCAGCCAACTGAGCCACACCAGCCAGGGCAAGGCACAAAAGTTTTTTATAAGCTGGGTATGGAGACAGACTTCAACAGTGAGAAGTCTGGTTCTAGAACCAAGCTCTGCACCTTGCCCTGCATCCTCCTAGTGCCCAGATGTCCAGGGGAGGCATGCAGAGGTCATGGGATCCCCTCACCGACCCAGGGAAGATTGTCGTCACCCAGAGGTGAGGAGTGGAAGCCTCGGAGAGGGTGACAGGCACAAGGTGGATGTGGAAGTAGATGAGGGCCTGGGAGGAACCCAAGGGGCATGAGGAGAGAGGAGTAGAGGGGAGTGCTCAGGAAGGAGAAAGAGGCCCTGAAAAGTCAGGACAAGGGAGACAAAGGACACCATTGTCATGACCACAGAGGCATCACTCTGGACACTGGACAGGTCAGCTGTGGTGGGAGGAAAACACAAAAAGCTGGGGGGTTGGTCAAGGGGTATGTGCCTGAGGGCAGATAATTTCTGCCCTGCTTGATGGGGACAGAGAGAAAGCATGTGACAGGGTAGTGACCCAAGGAGGGCTGGCTTGAAGGGAGAAGATGTTAAAAGTGGGGGTTCTGTGACAACTCAAGGGTATGGCTCTTCATCCTCCAGGATGGGCGGAGAGTGGAGAGGTGGATATGAGGGCATCAGGGAGCAATCTGGAACCGGACAGCATGTCTTCCCAGGCCAGTCTGGGACATGATAGAGATGGGGGGTGGAGGGTGAGGTAGGGCCCTGGCCAGGTCCTTAGGGGCTTAAATGGGAGTGAGATTGGGTCCCTAAGAGCCAAGGCTGAGCAGCCAGGACCTATCCTAAGAGGCAGCCACATGTCTGGAGTGGAGGCTCTGAACACATGATGAAGGAGAGGGCCAGGAGGGGCCTTCCTGGGTGGGGCCGGGTGGACAGGGCAGTCAAACCAGCCAGACAGAAAAGAGCAGCCAGGATGTGGAGGCGCTCTTGTCGGTGGAAAAGCGGCCAGCAGAGGGCAGCTGGGTAGCAATCAGTCTTTTCTCTTAAGGCCCTTGGGGGCTGTCCTGGCTAGTGTGGGGTTCCCCAGGGCAGGGTAGTCCCAGCAGAGGGGTCCAGCCTCTGTTCTCTGCTGGGGAACTTCCCAGAGTCCTGCTCATGGGCCCCTGGGATTTCTGAAGGGCCAGGGCAGGTCCCAAGGCCTCCCTGACTCTCCTCAGACCAGGGGTGGCCTGTGTCTCAGCACTGGCTCCCTTCAGGCCAGGCTCAAGTCACCCTGCTCCCTTCCTTCTCAGGGATTTTTCTCTGCACCCTTCCTTATTCCGCCCCATACACAGAGGAGACCAGACACAAGGCTACCTCCAGATTATTTATTCACATGGCTTGTCAAGATACAGGCACTCTTGCCAATGGGCTGGCAGAGGCCTCTCAGCCCTGCTCCTTCAGCCACCTCCTTCCCGGCCCTCTGAGGATTAGTACTGGTTATCTCACATACAAAACAAGGGGTGGGGACAGGAAGATAGGAGCGCAGTCTTCCTCTGCCCAGGGGCTTCAGATGACTGCAGTCTGAACCCCCTCCATCCTGCTGGGGCCTGGAGCACCTGCCTCCGTAAACCCCACACTGGGCAGCCGGACCCGGAATCCACCCTCTTCTGGGTCCCTGCTCCCACTCCGAGCCTTGGGGCTTAAGGACATCCTGGGGAAGCGGAACTTGGCGGACTTCTCCCTACCAGGGGACTTGGAGGCTGCCTCACCCTCCTGCCCCCGAGAGGCCTTGGGAGAAGTAGCTAGGCCCACTCGGGGCAAGTGAACTCGGAGGCGGCCTCGGTGACCACAGGCACCTTCCCCTCTGCCCTCCTCTTCCTCCTCCTCCTCCTCAGGGCTGGGGGAGCGTTCCCCAGTGACAGCCTCGCTCTGGCTGAAGGCTATGCGGGGCAGCCTGAGTTTTGGGCTCTTGGCCTTCTCACCCTCCTCAACCCCCTCCTTGGCCCGCACCAGGCCAAACCGGGGCAGCCGCACCTTGAGCTT
The DNA here is from genome assembly GCF_987537825.1 of Furipterus horrens. Taxonomy (NCBI): domain Eukaryota; kingdom Metazoa; phylum Chordata; class Mammalia; order Chiroptera; family Furipteridae; genus Furipterus; species Furipterus horrens. Next base: position 40,539,268 of record NW_028327183.1, read on the forward strand.
GTGTCCAGCGTCTCCCTCGCCCTCTGCCACCTGGTATTCGGCACGGCTACCCATGGCAGGCGGTGAGATCTCCACGTCAGGCAGTGAGAGGGGGAAGGTCCATTGGACCCCTGAAGGCTGGTCCCCAGGCTCAACCCCAGTCCCAGCTTTGGCCTCCAGTGTGGGCATCTTCAGCTTTAGCCCACCTTCATCTGTGGCTGCCTCACCCACCTGTGCCTTTTGGCTCAGCCCCATGTCCAGCTCAAGCTGGGGCACCGTCATAGTGGGCATCTTAAAGACTCCCTCTCCCACCAAGAGCTCACCACCTGCCTCCTGCGCTCTGGGCAGAGACAACGTCACCTGAGGCACCTGGACCCTGTAGCCTGCTGTGCCCTCCATTGAAGCGGCCGCACTTTCAACTTCCTGCCCTGAGGTGGCACCCAGGCCAGTCTCATTGAAGCTGGTCAGCTCCACCTGGGGCAGGGTGATGCCCAGGGGCATCCTCAGCACCCCCTCCTGGCCCTCTGTGCCGGCCGGCCTGGTCACGGACACTTGCAGGCCTGACGGCCGTGCTCCACTGACAGCCACCACCTCCTCTGCCCCCACTTCCTCCTGTGCCCCCAGTGTGACCAGCTCCACCTCGGGGATCTTAAGCTGACCAGCCATAAACTCTGCCTTTTCCCCAGTGCTGACGTGCCCACCTTGAGTTTCTACCTCTTTCCCCCAAGCCAGCCCAAAGGAAGGCATCTTCAGTTTGGGCATCTTCACCCTCCCATCCCAACCCCAGCCCTTGGCCTCCAACTCAGCCACCCCTGGCACTAGGTCTCCTGCCTCAGTGTCCCGGACTCTGACCCCAAACTTGGGCAGGGTGAGCCTGGGCCCCTTGAGCTTGAAGTCGGCCCCTGCCATCTCCACCTTGCCTGTGGGCAGATGGGCATCCAGGCTGAGCTGTGGGATGGACAGATCGAGGGCAGGCAACAGGCCTGCCTCCCTGACCCCTTTAGCTTCAGCCTCAGTCCCCACCCAAGCCTTGGGGAGTGAGATGGCGAACTTAGACACCTTCAGCTTGGTGGCTCGCCCAGCCCCCTCAGCCTCTGCCTTGGCCACCTTTGGCCCTGGGAGTCCAAATTTGGGCAGGGAGAACTTGGAGGTAGGTTTGACTTTCGTCTTCATCACCTCTACCTGCCCTTCAATGCCTTCCACTGTAGGCAGCTGTGGAGTGACCAGCTCAACAGTGGGCATCCGGAAGGCCCCTTCCCCGACTCCTGCTGCCACCTTGCCTTCTACCCGGTCCACCTTGCCTACTTTGGCCTCTGGGACCTGCCTCTCCAGGCTGAGTATCCTTGGCAGGTCTAGCTCCACTGAGGGCAGTGTGAGAGAGGGGACACCCACATGAGCCTCACTGCCCACGTCTGGCTGCAGACAAGGAAGTGTCGCCAGCTTCCCTGAGACCTCAGCCCCTTCCTCATCTGGCTTGCCTTGTGACGGGGACGCTGCCCTCCCTAGCTTGGGCATGATCATTTTGGGCATCTTTAAGCCAAATTCCACCCCCTCTGTCTTCTCTGCCCTGGCAGCTTTTAGCTGGACCTCTGGAGCCTTGGGCAGCTTCACCTCAGATGCCTTCAGAAGCTGCACATCTGAGACCTTTGGCACCTGCATTTCTAGCAGCCGCATCTCTGATGCTTTCGGCAGCTGCACTTCCAGGTGTACATCGGGCACGGCCACTTCAGGCACCTTGGGGAGCCTCATCTCTGAGACTTTTGGCAGCTGCACCTCTGGAAGTTGCACCTCAGGCACTGCCATCTCAGGCACCTTGGGGAGCCGCATCTCTGACACTTTTGGCAGCTGCACCTCTGGGAGCGGTATATCGGGCACAACCATCTCAGGCACCTTGGGGAGCCTTATCTCTGAGACTTTCGGCAGCTGCACCTCTGGGAGTCGCACCTCGGGCACGGTCATCTCAGGCACCTTGGGGAGCTTCATCTCTGAGACTTTCGGCAGCTGCACCTCCGGGAGGGGTATAGCAGGCACGGTCATCTCAGGCACCTTGGGGAGCTTCATCTCTGACACTTTCGGCAGCTGCACCTCCGGGAGGGGTATACCGGGCACAGCCATCTCAGGCACCTTGGGGAGCCGCATCTCTGAGGCTTTTGGCAGCTGCACCTCCGGGAGGGGTACATCAGGCACTGCCATCTCAGGCACCTTGGGAAGCTTCATCTCTGAGACTTTCGGCAGCTGCACCTCCGGGAGTCTCACCTCGGGCACGGCCATCTCAGGTACTTTCAGCAGCTTCATTTCAGGAAGTTTCATCTCTGGCACCTTCGGGGCTTTCATCTCAGGGACTTTCATATCGGGGACCTTCATCCCAGGGAACTTCATCTCAGAGACTTTCGGCAGCTGGACCTCTGGAAGACGCATCTCTGGCATGACCATCTCTGGCACCTTTGGGAGTTTCATCTCCGACACTTTTGGAAGCGCCACCTCTGGGAGTTGCACTTCTGGAAGGGCTGCCTCAGGCACTTTTGGGAACTTCACTTCAGGCCCCTTGGGCACCCTGACCTCAGGCACCGAGACCCCAATGCCAAAGGAGGGCATCTTGATGGTGGGCAGCTTCAGCTTGCTCTCGACAGCGGCTTCGGGTCCAGTGGGCCGGGGCTCCAAGAGAGAAAGCCCGAAGGTGGGCATTCGAAGTCTAGGCCCCTTCACCTTGGCCTCAGGGCTGCCCTTGGCCACCTTGACCTCAGCTACTTCCTTTGCTCGAGCCCCAAAGCGGGGGAAACTGAGGCGGGGCATCTTCAGGGCTACCTCAGGCACCTCTTCTCTGGCCTCCACCTCTGCGCCTGGTAAGGCCAGGTCCACTCCCACGGTAGGCGCTGCCACATCCAGGGTGGGAACCGTCAGCGCCGCTGTAGCCCCGTCTCGGGTTTCCAGACAAGGTAGTGTGGGTAGAGTGGGTAGCGCGGGCAAGGTGGGCAGTTCCACTTGGGGAACCTGAATCCCTACGGCCACAGGCTCTACAGCAGGTGCAGCAGGGGCTCCTAGCCCAAAGGTTGGCAGGTGTAGGGCAAAGCCGGTGGCTGCTTCTGCTGCTGGGGCCTCCTCCCCCAGTCTCTTTGGGACTGGGACCTGGGGCACACCCACCTCTATGCTTGGCAGCTGGGTCCCAACCAACTCCACCTGGGGTGCTGTGAAATGGGCCCCTGCTGTGACCTCAGCTTCCACTTTGGCCTTCCTGGGGGGAGGAGCAGCAGCTGCCAGCAGAGCTGCCTGGGCCTCTTCGGCCACTTCTCGGACACGCAACCGAGGTAGCTGGAGGCGCCGGCGGGTGGAAGCGGCTGGGACAGGACCCTTGATAGCCTCGGTTTTGGGACCCCGACGCAGACGGGAGAATTTGGGGAAGGAGAATTCGACGTCAACAGGGGCCAGGTCTGCAGGGGCCCCCAGGGCCCCAGGCACCAACATCTTCTTCTTCTTCACAGGGGACAGACTCTGGATGTTCTGGGGAGAGAGGAGAGAGGCAGAAGGCGGTGGGACAGTGGGAGGCCTGGGTGGACAGGGGAGCCCCACCTGGTATTGTACCAGGTTGGGGATGTGATGGATTGAACATCTGGTCCCCAAAACAACGTCCCCACTTCCTGCCTGTCATTTCACCATATTGCCCCTGAAGGCAAAAACATTCATTTAGAATCTTACAATAAGTCAACAGGAATGTAGAAACTGGGACCCAAGACTTCTAGGTCCTCATCCAGGATTTTCCTCAATACCCTTATTCTAGAGATGGGGAATCTGAGGCCTAAGGAAGGAAAGAAACTTGTCCGGGGTCACTCAGCAGTAAATGAGAAGCAATCACGCTGAAATCTGGCAACCTGATTTGGAGTCCCCTTGTTCAGGACCCCTTAGTAAGTCTGGAGCTGAAGGTGAGGATACCTCTCCAAAGAGAGAGAGGTCCCTGGTCTGGGATGGGTGGGTCTCCCTCCCTAGAGAGGAGTTTAGGGGCACACAACAGGAGGTAAAGGGTGGGATTAGGATTGAGTTAGTGACAAGAGAGAGGGCAAGGCTGGCCCACAGTGTAAGGGAGTAGGGTTCATGGCGCAGTGACAGGATCCCTGGGGCAGTCCGGCGTTGGGGCGGGGCTAAGCACGCGTACCAGCTTGGCCACCTTGGCCCGTGGGCCCTTGATCTCGTAGCCAGACACTGTCCCAGGCCGCAGCGCCAGATCCCCGGTGGGCACAGTGCGCTTCAGACAGAAGGAGACCTTGTAAGGCTCCGCGCATTGCAGCAGCCGTAAAGCGTCCTCGTACTTGAAGTTCTCAAAGAACACGCGGGCGCTGAGCAGCTGGTCCCCTGCAGGCGAGGTGGAGGTGAGCAGGGGCCTGGGCATCTGGCTCCACCCAGGCTTGGTTCCTCTCACTTATCTGGAGCCAGTACAGCCAGACCTCGCCCAAAATTTTGGCCCCGCCTATCCCCAAACTCAGGATTAATAAATTCCTCCCAGTTTGAAGCTGAAACACCTAGGAGGGAAGCCCCGCCCTGTAGCTTTAGCTCCGCCTTCCCCACTGAGCAAATCCACACCCATTCAGGCCAGGCCTGTTGTCTTTCCACTCCCTTCCCCCATCCTCACATTTCAGATCCTAACTTATACAGCAGTTAAACTTTATATTTACAATATTCTCTTCATTTTTTGCCAAGTATAAAAATGCATACAGAAGCCCTGACTGCCGTGGCTCAGTGGGTTGAGCGTCGGCCTGCAAACCAAGTGTCGCTGGTTTGATTCCTAGTCAGGGCACATGACTAGATTGCACACCAGGTCCCCAGTTGGGGACGCATGAGAGGCAACCGGACTCTGATGTTTCCTTCTCTTTCTCCTTCCCCTCTCTCTAAAAACAGATAAATAAAATAAAGTAAACTTGTTAAAAAATAAAATAAAGTACAGAGCTGTGAAGGCTGGGGACATGTGATTGTCAGGAAACTGTTCCAAGGAGAGGGCTGGGCACTGGAATCCATGGCTGAATCATGGGGTCCCCCAGCCCCTCTTCCATGTCCCGATTCATGGGACACCTGTCTACAGGGTTCAGGGCCCAAATCCCTCGCACTTAGAGGGCAAGGCTGTTTGGAGAGGAATTAGATCAGGCAGGAGAAGGGGATGGAAAAGAATGAAGTTTCCATGTGTGGAAGTGGGAGAAGAGACGGCCAAGAGGCAAAGTTCTAGGGAGCCAAGACCAGGGACTCTGGATCTGGATGTCAGTGGAAGACAACACCTCCGCCCCCTTACTCAAGTTTGGCACTAACAACCCACGAAATGCCAGCACAGAAGGATTCTCTCCTCTACTAGTATCTCTTAAAATCCTTCCTGACATAGTTCTTTTCCCTGTAGACTCAGGTCCCCTCTAGGCAGTCACCTTACACATGTCCTTTCAAATTCTTCAAGTCTTGTCCCTCACTGTCCTTTTCTCTCCCCAACTTGTACCATGAATCCTTTCTCCCCTGTTCTCCTCCCTTCCACCCTCCATCACTCCTTTCCCTCAGTCTTCGCAGCTGAGGAAAGAGGGGAAAGGTCAAAAAAAGGGAATGGGCAGCTGAGGGGAGAAGCTGTTCAGACCCTGACTTTGCCTCCTGTACTGAAAAAACAGAATCAGAAGAGAACTTCCAGAAGCTTTCACCCCATCACTCTATCTGTTCCGAGAGATGAACTATCCCAATCCTGGGTCAAGTCAATTCCTCCAGTAATTCTCCCCTCTTTCCCGACATCACTAATTTGTCCCTGTCTTCTACATTATTCCCATCAGCACACAGCATACTCTCGTTTCTTACATACGAAAGGTTGCCTTGATGTCACTCCACCTGGATGGAGTTCCTGCCCCATTTATCTCTTCACCTTAATGGCAAAATGCATTGAGTTGTCTAGCTTCATTATTTCTCCTTCTCTAATCACACTTCTGACACCCCATCCTAGAACCCTGAACTGCTCCTTTCAAGGTCCCATGCAGTGACATCTATGTAACTAAGTCCAGTGGTCAAGCCCCAGACTTTATCTCCTCAGCCTGTGACCAAATTGCACTTTCTCCTTCATGTACTTGCTTGGCTTGGCTGCCAGAGTGCCACACACTCTGGAACCTCCTGGGATGGTTCCTCCCTATCCTTCTGACCTCGTATAAAGACACACTGACCCAGAGCTCAGGACTTAGACCCCTTGTCTTCTCCACCCACGAGCTCTACTCACCCTTTTGAGAAGCTCACCCAGATTTAGGAGTTTAAAGTTCATAAATATGCTGACAACTTTCAAGTGTTCTCTCTAGCCCAGCACTTTCTCCTCCATCCTAGACATATATCCAACAGCCCTTGCACATCTCCATCTTAATGCCCAACAGACACTTCTCATTTAACAAATCCAAACTGTTCTCCTTCCACACTATTCTCTGTTTGTGAGACCATCCTCCCACTCTTTCCATCACACCCTGTATCCAGTCCTTAGGGCTCCTCCTTCAAAATAAATCCAGAATCCAAACCCTTCTCTCCACTTCTAATAACATCGTTTTGGCCCAAGCATCACCATCTCTTACCTGGATAATCACAGTAACGTCTTTGTTGGTCTCCCTACTCCTTACCCGACCGCCCCCCCCCAGTCTAATGCTAATACATTAGTTCAACACGGTTAATGTTCCTCCACTCACAATGGTCCCAGATTAAAAGCCAAAGTCCTCACCATGGCCTATAAAGTCCTCCCAAAACATCCCTCCCTCTTCCCTCTCTGGCCTCATTTCTTACACTCCTCTTCATTGACTATTCCATCCACACTGGCTTCCTTGCTGTCCCTCCAACAAGACAGGTACGCTCCCAACTTGGGGAGTTTGCACTGGAATCCTCTTCCAGATAGCCACATAGCTCCTTCCCTTCCTTCAGGCCTTTCCTCCCTTCCTGGTTCACCCTATTTAAAAATTCAACTTCCTGGCCCTTGTTGGGTTGCTCAGTTGGTTAGTGTCAACCAGATACGCCAAGGTTGTAGGTTCGATCCCCGATCAGGGCACATACAAGAGTTAACCAATAAATGCATAAAGAAGTGGAACAACAAATTGATGTTTCTCTCTCTCTTCCTTCCCCACTCTAAAAAAAAATCAATTAAAATATTCAGCTTCCCTGCAGCATCCGTAGCACATGTTGCCTTCTAACTTACTATATATTTTACATATTTTTGCTCCACTAGAATGTAAGCTCCATAAGTGCAGAAAGTGTTATCTGCAGTAGCCCAAGCACCTACAATAATATCTGAAAATAGAAGGCCCTTAGTATTAGTTCCATGAATAAATCAGTCGTATCCATGTTATCTAAGACATCCCTTACTAAGCTCTTCCCCTAGCCCTCCAAGTTGTTATCTCCAGCCCAAACAACAAATACAATAACTAGCATTTACTTAGTGCTTACTATGTGCCACCTAGCTGTGCTAAGTGTTTTCAAATACTGACTCACTTAATCCACATAATAACCCTATGAGGTAAGTACTGGAATCCATTTTAGAGATGAGAAAACCAACGCACAAAAAGACCACAAACTAGTAAACTGCAGCTCTGACAGTGAGCCTCCACAACCTGCTCTGAGCAGATACAAAGCCAACACACAAAGCCCCGCCCCAAGCCCTTCACCCCGCCTCTTGGTCGCCGGCCTCGCTCCGGACGCAGCGCAGATTCGTAATACCGACCCCGAGTAAAGGTCCCGCCCCATCTCCCCGCCCCGCCCACCTTCCTGCAGGCTGAGGCTCCTTGCAGCGGGCGAGTCCTCGCGCAGCTCGCGGATGTAGATTCCTTCCTTCCCGCCGCCCGCTACGTTGATACCGCTGACCCCAGTCTGCGCCTCGGTCTCCACGATGATCTCCACCAACTCCGCCCGCCTCAGCTCCTGGGGAGGACGACGAGAGGTCTCCATTGGACGCTAGGACCAGACCTCGCCCAGAGCCCGCCATCGCGCTTAAAAGCGTCTCTTAAACCGGTCCTTAGGGCACATGCCCTTCTGCGAGGCTCAGGCAGGTTGTGCGGGCCCACCCACTCCGGCATCTCCCCTTTAGGGAAGCACTGAAGCAGCTTGCCCAGTGGGGCCCCGCGGAAGTGTTCAACGGCTGTCTTGGCTCGCAGTTCTTACGAAGCCCCTGGGAGCAAGGCGGAGCGAGGGGCGGGTTGGGGAATCTAGAGTGAACCTGAATTGTTGACTGATAGGAGGGTCACACCGAGGGGGCGGAGCTGTGCTCCCAATGGGGCGTAGCCAGTTATGGAGGGCGGGGCTAGGGGTGGGGAGCTGCGTTTGAGAGCACAAGCGCATGGGGTGCACGGGCCACAGCAAAGGGGCCAAAGATCAGTGAGGGGTATGGCTAGATTGTGTGGCGGTGGGGTGGGGACCCAGCGTCTCAGCAGCAAATGGGGATGGGCTTTAATAACAGCAGAACAGGGGCGGGGGTGAGGATTGGATTCTGAATAAGAGGCCGGACCCTTCAGTGGTCCTGAACAGAGGGGCGGGGGTGTGACTGGCCTCCTTAGAAGCTTGAATGTGTGAGAGACTGTGCCCTATTGTGGACTCTTATGACCCCAAGACCTGCAGAACGCCCATGGGAGAGGGAATCCAGTGAAAGGGGGGTGCATGGGTAATGAGTGGTGGACCGGAAGACTTGGTATTCCTGGTATTTGCTGTCAAAGGTGCTGACCTGCCCCTGGGCCCGCTGCACACTGTGGGATTCACATCTGGGCTCCCCAGAAGAAGTCATAAGAGACCTCACTCAGTTCCACTATTGTCTAAGAACCCAATCTGCTGTGTGTCTCTGGGGGAGAACTTTGCCCACTCTGGGCCTGTTTCTCTACTGGAGAGTTGGGTAACATAGGTGTACTGGAAGGAGTCTGATTGTAAGCCGAGACATGAAGCAACAAGCATCTGAGAGGATGCTGTATTGGGCAAGGCATCTAGGCTGGCGCAAACTGGAGTGGAGCCCAGGGCTGGAGAAGGGAAAGCAGATCTGGGCGAGATGCCATACAGCAGTGGCCCTGGGACTAGAGAGCTGAGCAGCGAAGGGGTAAGAAAAGTTGATAGGGGCAGCAGGGAGCAGCGTGACCATCACCATCATCCCTAGGCCCTGGGCTATGCATTTTATGTGCAACACCTCATTTCATCCTTCCCACAGCTTGGACAATCACAGAGGGGGACACAAAGTTCCAGAGAAGTAAAGTGACTTGCCTAATGCCATACAGCAAGTTGAGCCCTGGGCTTCAACCTAGGCCCTTTACCATGCCTACCTGCTACCCCTCAGCCAGCCTGGCATCCAGTAGAATACAACCAATGCCAGTGCTTTATCTCCTTAACAGTGACAGCAGTTGACAGTCAAGGAGACTTCCTAGCACCAGGCCCTGTGCAAATATCTCATGGGGACCATGCCCATTTCACCAATGGGGAAGTTGAGGTTTAGAGAGATCAGGTCACCTGTTCAGGGCTGCACATTTGAAGTGATAGGGTTGGAATTTAAGTCCATGTGTCCAAAGCCCATGTCCTCAACCCTTGCACCATCCTGCCGCTTCTGTTGATGGGTTTCTCTCGATTTTCTTTAGCTCATTGTTAACATGACTCCATTCTGCTCCAATGAATTAGCTGCTTTGAATCTTAGTCCGTGCCAGGCACTGTGCTAAGCACTTTACACATGTTAATTGTTTTCCTCACTTTGACCCATAAAATAGGCCCTGTTGCTACTTCCATTTTGTACACGGGTAGACTGAGGCACAGGGAAGCCAGGAGTCTGTACCCCCCACCCAGGCCCCACAAGTGCCCCTTGGAGTACGTGCGGGTACTCACCTCAGCACTCCGGCTCCTGACCTCCATGTTGCTGCTGGGAGTCACCTGGGCACCAGGCTTCTGCTTTCTCTCCTCCTTCTGCTGCAGGACCAACTTCAGTTCTGCATGGAGCAGCTGCCTCTGAGCCTGCAAGGGACAGGGATGGAGGTGTGAGGCCAGGGGAGGGTGAGGTGAGGAGGCTGGGCTTAGGGGGAGAGGTCAGGGTGGTGTCAGAAGGGGAGAAGGCCCCACCCCCAGCTGTACTCACCGCTGCCTGGGCACAGGCACCCCTTTCTAACAGGAGCCCAGCCTGAGGTGCTGAACAGTCCTCTGTGGGACTCTCACCCTTCCTCTGGGGTCTTGATGCCTGCCAAGGAGAGAAAAGGGCATGAGGCTCCAGGCAGGCCAGGGAAGGGTAGGGAGTGGCATGTGGCACAGCCAGTGCTCACCTCAGAGTCACCTCCAGCTCCTTGGGTCTCCTGGGTCCGGGGCTCTAAGAAGAGTACATGAGCATTATTATCAGCTAACCCCAGATTGCTTCTTGAGTGCCTGACCCTTACCATGCTCTGTCAGCACTCTATCCCCATAATGTGGTTGGGGAAACTAAGACTCAGAGACCTTTACCCACGGTGACACAGTTGACTGACAAACAGTTAAGCCAGAACTGACTCATAGGCCTATCTGACAGCAGACCCCCTGAGCCAAACACGCTGGTGGACTAAGGGGACCAAATTCACTATAAAATAATTATAACCATCCCATGTACTCCCTGTGGGCAAATCACATCACTTCTCTGTGCCTCAGTTTCCTCATCTATAAAATGGAGAGAATGAGAGCACCTCCCTCACAGGGCTGTTGGGTCAAATGAGTCACTAAATATAAAATGCCCAGCAGCCCTGGCTGGTGTGGCTCAGTGGATTGAGCACCAGCTTATGAACTGAAAGGTTGTGGGTGCAATTCCCAGTCAGGGCACATGCCTGGGTTGTGGGCCAGGTCCCTGGTTGGGGGTATGCAAGAGGCAACTGATAAGTGTTTCTCTCCCTCCCTTCCCCTCTCTGAAAATAAATAAAGTGCCAGGCACATGGAAGTCACTTCATAGGCATTTGCTGTTATTACTAAGAACTTCCTGTGGTCCTGTCAAATGCCTGTCAAATGCCTCACAGGGTTACCGCAGAACACCCTAATGAGGTCAGTACAACTACTGAGTCCATAAGATATCTGAGGCTGGGTCACAGACTTGAACTTGTCTGAAAGCTCCAACCTCTGATACTGATAATAACTAATAGGTATTGAGTGGTCACTCTTTGCTAGTCCTGTGCTAAGACCTCTACTTTCTACCTCACAGAGGAAAACCCTAGCCCCTCAGAGAGGCCAAGAACTTTGCTCTAGGTCACACAGCACAGCAAGAAGGAGGCAGAGCAGGATCAGCATATAGCCTCCCATTAGGCCCTTCTGGGGCAAAGGGGATGGATATTGTGTCCCCACCCCTAGCCTCCCCACTCTGGCCTTGACTTCCCAGCCCCCACCTGGCATGCCAACATGCCAACCCCACTCCCAAGGGAAAGGTCAGGCCTCACGCGGCACATTCCCTCAGACAATGGCCTGTCTGCTGTGCCCAGTCACATTCCACCCCTGCCCACCCACCCCCAGCCACACAATAGCCCTTCATAGCCCATCACTGGCCAAGAGAGAGGACACAGGGACCCCCTCAATGTTCTAGCTGTACCCACTCTATTGCCTGGACCCCTGCCATGTCAGACGGCTCCTCTCTGGCTCCTCTAGGGGTCCTGGTCTCTGTGTCCTTCCCCAGCCTCCCCTCTGAGCCCTTAGTCCCAAGTAGGATTGACTTCCACATCTGGGCATTTCCTCTGAACTGGGCCCCATGCTGGCACCCAGAGACCCTGTAATCACACTGGATGTGGTGACCAGTTAAGGGTTGAAAACTGAGGCTCAGAGAGGGGAAGCGAACTGTGTGGGTCACAGAACTAGGATATGTGCCCTTGACCCCAACTCTGCACCTTAACTTGTATTGGTGGCTCTGAGCGCTGGACGAGACCCAAGGAGCCAAGCACCTGGGGCAGGAGCGGGGCTGGGCAGGGACGAGAAAGGGGGATTGTGAAGGTACCAGAAATGGGCACTTTTAGAGGGATCTCTGTGGTGCCAAACCCTGGTCCAGGCAGGCACATTATAGACATGGCCTATGGTACGCCATTTCACTGATGAGTAATTGAAGGTTGAGAGGATATCCCAGCGATGAAGTTGGGACTTGAACTTGAAGCTAACTGAGTCCATGATGCAACATGACATCCTGAGGTGGGGGTGGGAGAATCCTAGTCCTTGTAGGAGGTAGTGAAGATGGGGGAAAGGATCTCCTGGGCCAGAGGCTCCCTGCTCCAGGCCGGGCATGAGGGTCACACCCAGAGGCTGCACAGGAAGCTCAGCAGGGGTGGGGTAGGAGACTGCCCTCGTCCTTCATCCCTGCCCAGGACAGCTGCCAGCCCAGGTTATATTTAGCCCAACTGTGCCCTTCCTGTGCCACGTACCCATCCCCTGGGGTGGGGGGGCAGCTTTGGAAAGAAGCCCACCCCACCCCTGGAGCTCTCTGTTCCCAGCTCTACTAGGCAGGGGAAGAAGGAGTGGGGAGGTTCCTGGGGGAATCCCTGGCTTGTTTTAGAGGAAGATCTAACAGGACTCCCATGGTGAATCAAGGCAGGGCAGGACCCTCCACATGCCAATGGCCATTTCTTGAGCAGGTCCTTTAGTGCTACCCAGTACATTTCTGAGCTTCATGAATTCTGAGTCTCCGTTTCTTGAGCACTTAGCTATGTGTAGGGATGCTTCTCTGCCCCTTGGCTCATTAAGTCCTCAAAACACCACCCTGGGAAGGTACAACCTAGATGGCCATTTAAAATGCCACTCATGCTCTCAGACCGGCTCCGGTGAGGGGTCCTGGAGCCGTTTAGCTGAGCTAGCTGAGCTGGGCCTGCTGAGAGGTCCCCCAGCTTTGCCCTGTATACCATTACCCCTGTGGCTGGCACCAACCTTATTTAGGAATTCTACCCACTTGGAGCCTCAGCTTCCCTAGCTACCAGCGATCTGGTGGCCTCATCAATGGGAGTGTGGGTGTTGACCTGACCCATCCAGGCCCCTAAACATGATCTGAGGCCATCTCATGAGGCATGCCAGCAGAGGCCTCTGGCTGCCTCAATTAATCCCTGCTCCAGCACTTCTCTGGTTGGAACACTGGGGCACGGTATGTCACCTCTCAGTTTCCTCATCTGTCCAATGCAGCCAATAAGAGTGGTTTTGAAGATTTGTGAGGTACTGCAGGTGCTTGGGATATTCCCAGCATATAGTAAGTGCTCAAGTAATGTAAACTAGTCTCTGAAAGAAAGTGGGGGTGCGGGCTGTGCATCCCACAGTATCTCAAATCCAGCCTTTGCTCGCCAGTGGCTCCATGCTCTTCCCTACCAAAGGGGAACTTTGGATGAAGAACAAATCCAGTTTAGACATGACCTCACACCGATAGGATCAACGCTGCCACCCCAGCACACCATTCCAGGGACCAAAATGCCTGCTCCATCCCAGGCATCCTGTCCCAGCTCTTTAAAAGCAACAACTCATCCACCCTCCCTTCAACCCTGTGAGGCGACCTTCAGGAACCCATTTTAGAAATGGTAAGGCAGAGACACAAAAGGCGAAGTGTCTTTCCTGAGGCCACACAGCCAGAAAGAGGGAAACGTTGGAATTGGAAGCCAGGGTCTGGCTCCAAAGTCTGTGCCCTCAACTCGCACGACACGCTGCCTCCTGAGCCCCAAGCACCCTCCCAGCACCTCCCAGGACCCTGGGTCTCATTACAGATGCTTCCCAGCCTGGCCCGAGAGGGAACTGGCTGGCTGATCTCTTACCACTGGGCCTCCAGACACCTCGAGAGCTCCCGTCCGTCTGCTCAGCCCCAGACCCGGGCAGGGGGGAAAAAGGAACAGGGAGAGGGAGGAGGGGGAGACCCCAGTCATTGGCTGCCCAGGCATGACATCACCAGGGGGTGGGTGGTGGGGAAATAAACATCCCCTCTCCCAGCTAACCTACAGTCACAAGCAAGTGGGTGGGGAACCACAAGTCAGCCACCGTGCTCCCTTGCCTGGGGTGAGACTGCTGCCATGAGCCCTGCTCTTGGGATTTGCATGTTGCTACCGCCCCTTAAAAATGGAGCATTCCACCAGCACCAGTTTCTGGCTTCCAGA